>NW_026068081.1:1752511-1785702 GCF_014885135.2 Alexandromys fortis
ACTTTATTTATTTATTTATTTATTTGGTTTTTCGAGACAGGGTTTCTCTGTGGCTTTGGAGCCTGTCCTGGAACTAGCTCTGTAGACCAGGCTGGTCTCGAACTCACAGAGATCCGCCTGCCTCTACCTCCCGAGTGCTGTGATTAAAGGCGTGCGCCACCACCGCCCCGGCAAGAGAACTGCTGCTTTTGAGGCTGTCTTTCTTGACAAGGTCTCACTATGTAACTCAGGCTGGCCTTGAACTTGTGACCATCTAGCCTCTGCCTTCCAGTCACAGAGAATACTGGTTGGTTAACCGCATCTAGCTTTATGATGTGTTTCTTCTTTTTTTTTTTTTTAAAGAGAGAAAAGATTTCACTCTATAACCCAGGTTGGTCTAGAACACATTATATAGATCAGACTTACATTGAACTTGAAAAATTCCTGCCTCTTCCTTCCAAGTGCTTACATCTGTAAGCCACCACATCTGGTGGGGACTTAAATTTCAAGCAAATTTAATCAATACATTACATGCATTGCTATTATAAGGAGTCATGGCAGTGATTTTTTTCCTGAGTTTCAAATAGGCCTGTGTTTTGGTTCTTTTATTTAAATAAAACTTAAGATCTTCTGGCACAGGAGTGTCCTTGTGTTAGAAATTACAAGTGACTTTACAGAAGATGTATATTATGAGATGGTCATTTCCATCCCAAAGGAATTATTTTCTTTGCAAAGAATGTCAATAGAGTTTGTCTTTTAAAAGTGGGTTGAGTTTATGCTTAAATGATTTGATTTTGCCCAAATTTAACTTCCCTACAGGCTGCATTGTGTAAACACAGCTGTACCCAAGTGTGCACAGTGATTGACAGCTGTCTGTGCACCATGACTTGGGACTGTTCACAATCCCATTTTATTGGACCCACTGCCACCCAGGTCACACGGTGAAGAGTAGATGTTCTACTTTCTGACTCATAATCCCTCGCTGTGACAATAAAATTGCTTGGCTTTTACCTAGTAGCTTTCATCCAAAGCCTTCAAAGTGTTCAATCCAAAGTTGCTTCTCCATAATTATACAAATGAGTCAGCAGAACGAAGAATGCAACCCTTCAAACTACCCGCAACTGGGGAAACTCATTCTCTTCTGGCCACTGACGGTAGAAAAGACAGTGCAAAGTCATTACAGTTAGCTTATTTTTATGGAGATGAATGTAAGATTTTATGTATCTTTTACGAACTCCGTTTAGAGTAACGGTAATGTTCAGGTCAAAACAGAACCACAAGCATGGCGGTCACTTCTCATATACTGCCGCCTCCATTATGAAAGTGGTTACTTACAGCAACCACCAAACCCTGAACTGAGTGGTCAGGTGTGCTGACGCAGGCCTGTAATCTCACCCTTGGTAGGCGAAGGTATGAGGGTAGTGGGCAGCCTGAGCTACACAGGGAGAGAGCCTGTCTTAAAAATACTGAGGAGACTTCTCTAGGAGACTGGAGAGTTGGCTCCGTGGGTAAAGTACTGTGGTGTGAGCATGAGGACCTGAGTTCAAATCCTCCACACCCAAGTGAAAGCCAGGCATACTGATGCTGAGACCCGCGACCTCAGTGCTAGGTTGTAGAGGCAGCCACATCTCCAGGTGGTGTGCTAGCTGGCCAGTCTAGTCAAAACAGGGCTCTTTATGCTCAGTGAGAGATCTGTCTCGAAAATCAAGGTGGAAATGGATTGTGGGAGACAGCCAACGTCATCTTTAGTCTCTACACATGCACATAGACTTGAGTTTACCCACAGAAGTACGTGTGGACACATACACATACCACATACACACAGAGCAGATAAATAAACGGATGCATTTTACACCTCATTATTCATATTTGGGTAATATTTTTTTTCTAGTACTGAGATGAAATCCTGGACTTTACACATGTTATAGATAGCACTCTGCCATTGGTCTCTATTGCCAGACCTCATTTTACTTTTTAGTTTGAGACAGGCTCTCTAAGTTGCTCTGGTTAGCCGTGAACCTATTCTAGTTCAGGCAGGTCTTGAACTCAGGGATACTTATGCTACTTCAGCCTCTCAAATAACTGAGATTAGAGGCATGTACAATTAGGCTCAGTTACTGATTTATTTTAACCTTTCTGTGACTAATTGGCTGTTGATTTATTCAATATCTTTATAGTCTGCAGTATTATGACATTTTTTTTCAGCCCTGGGGATTATACTGTACCACTGAACTCTATCGCCAATGCTTGCTTTTTAATTAAAAATATTCAACGTGTGTAGTGTTTACTAAAAATAAATAAAAATTAGATTGGGTTGCAACTGGGCTCTAAGCCATAGTACAAAAATGTTTTTGAAGTATGTATGACGTAGAGGGGTAATCTCAGCAGTAAGTGCTTGCATACGCATGTGCAAGATCTTGGGCCAAAAGTAATATGGGAATAAAATTTTAGATAAATATAAAATTATATGGTTCTTTGAGGCTTTATCAAGTATCCTTGGCATTATCTGTCCCTCCTTCCCGCCCTTCCATATTAACTTCCTTACTCTTTACCATTTAGAGCCCCTTTACCATTTTTCTCATTTCTCTGTCTCTGTCTCTCTGCCTCTCTGTCAGTCTCTCTCTCACACACACACATACACACACACAATACACACACGATGAATTATGCTACTTGGACTCACAGTGCTCCCCACAAGAGCCATAGACTAACAAAAGCCCCAGTACTTGTGTTGTGTGTCAAAACTTTTTTTCTGGGGGGGACACAGTACACACATCTACTCACCACAGATAGACAGCCCATGACAGACCAAGGTATGGACACCACCAAAGTCCAGCTTGGTGAGCCAGTAAGTTTTATTGGTTTTACTTACAGGACTGTGGGTAAGGGGTTACTTACAGGAGCAGAAATGACTCAAAGACAGATGTGTCACCAAAGCCCACAGCCCAGCATGGGTGACAGACAGCTCACAAGAGCTGGGAAACTGTAGTACACTGCATAGCCTGAGGCAACTTGACAGGTTGGAGAGTGTCCTTTCCTTGTGACTCAGTTGATCTCAAGTCCTTGGAGGCAGCTCAGCTGGCTTCTGCTTCTTCCAGGCAGCTGGTCTGGTCTCAGAGTCTTCTTTGCCGCTTGACTCTCTGCTCTTCTGAGAGGGACTCTCAGTTTTTATTGCCTACTCTGGCAGGGAGGGGCCTAGTGAATCCGGTCTGTTTCAGTGACTTCCTGAAGCCATTTTGAGTAGTTTACCTTCCTGCTTAAGGAGCTTCCTGCAGGATAGACTATTTCAGCCTCAGAGGAAACTGTGACCCAACAGCCAAGCACGAGAAACTGCCATTCAAGTAGTTGGTCAGGGTAGTCCAAGTGATTTCTAAAACAATATAGCCTATTGCTCTTGCCCTTGGTTGACTCTCAGAGGTTGAGAGTAATTCTCTGTTGCCTAAGACACTATACACGTCAGACAGAGGACTTCAGTGATCTTATAAGAGTCCAGCTGGACCTCATCTGAAAGTCTCTGTCTTGCAGTACAGCTCTGTGTCAGCTCCTGCCTCCAGGTTCCTGCTCTGACTTCCTTCCGTGGTTGGCTGCAGTGTGGAAGTGTAAGCGAAATAAACCCTCTTCCCTAACTTGCTTTTGGTCATGATGTTTCACCATAGCAATAGCAACCCTAACTAAGACAAGTGGGGATGGAAAGATTGTAAGAGCCATAAGACCAGGAAGTCTGCTGTGATTGTGTATCTGAGAAATGGCAAGGAAGCTACACCCATGATGCCTCTACAGTATGACTGACTAAACAAGACCTGAACAATGATAATACCACAACAGACATGCCATTGTGGAAGGGGGGAATCAAGTGGGATTCCTCCCCAACCCCAGACAATGAATTACAGAATTACAGGCAACTAATGACTGCTGACAGAGGGAGAATTAGCCTCTCCCAGGGTTTACTCTCTAACTGTCCAATAGTGGTGCAGAAGAATTGTCTATATTCTGTCAATCATATTTTAAATAAACACTGATTGGCCAGGCAGGAAGTATAGGCGGGTCAACCAGACAGGAAGTAGAGGTGGGGTAATGAGAACAGGAGAATTCTAGGAAGGAGGAAGCCCATTCCTCCCAGTCCAGCCCAGACCACCAAAGAAGCAACATGTGACCTACCCTGCTGTGAAAGGTACTGAGCCATGTGGCTAACATAGATAAAACTAATGGGTTAATATAAACTACAAGAGCTAATAAGAAGACTGAGCTAATGGGCCAATCAGTTTTATAAGTTATGGAGATCTCTGTGTGATTTTCTTTGGGACTTGCAGGCTGTGGGGGACCAGGCGGGACAGAAACCCCAACAAGCTGGCCCTCATGTCACACAATACAAAGTGGTTGGCTCTGAACTCATTTATACGCAATTTAAGCAACATTAAGTGGACTCAGAACCTTGTATTTATATATCTACACACACACACAAACACACATGTAGCAATAATAAAAAAGGAATCCATCAATTTGAGAGGGAGTGAAGGAGAAGAGTGGGATTGAAGGAAGAAAAGATAAGGGAAAGTGATGTAATATTAAAAGATTTTAATCTTAAAAAATAGCTGGGCATGGTGTTGTACACCTATAATCCCAGCATTTGGGAGGCTTCAGCAGGAAGGTGACTATTTCAAGGCATGATGTAGGTGGGTCATCTGTCTATGTGTTACTTTCATTGGTCAAATAAAGAGAATGCCTTGGCCTTTGATAGGACAGCAGCTTAGATAGGTGGAGTTGACAGAACAGAATGCTGGGAAGAAGGCAATGAGGCAGACGCCATGATTCTTTGACCCTAGGTGGATGTAGGCTAGAATCTTTCCCAGTAAGCCACCACCTTGTGGTGATACACAGATTATTAGAAATGAGTTAATCAAGATGTGAGAATTTGCCAGTAAGAGGCTAGAGCTAATGGACCAAGCAGTATTTAAAAGAATACAATTTGTGTGTAGTTATTTCAGGGCATAAGCTAGCCAGGCGGCCGGGAGCCAGGCAACAGGAACGCAGCCCACAGTTCCTTCTACAAAGGCATGCTGTGCTATAAGTCAAATCTGTCTCAAAAGAGAACAAGAAACAAACGAAGCCACACTGATGTGACCTCTAAAGTCTCCAGTGTGTATTAGGGATGACTCTTCATATTAAACACTCTTTGAATACAAGCCTGCACCTGTATTTATCATTCTGGTACTACAGAATGGTAACACTAGACTAAACATCTTGTGTTCTGGCTATTTACCCCATCCCTCTCTATACTTGAAGTTATGAGGAAATATTCAAAACTCAATTTAAATACAAGATATATATTTTTCATGTATATCTTACATTTTGAAGAGAGTAATGGTTGAAAAGCAGACTTGGATGGGACAGTGCAATGGAAAGAAGCTAAATCAAGAAGAAAGAACGAAATTCAAAGATGTGCATGCTACCAAGGAAGGTGGCACACCAGTGCAGAGGGAAAAGGAGCTGCCACTTACTTTCCTAGACAAGCGCTCTGATCTGAGTGTCTTAACTGTCAGAGGCAAGCCTTTCCATTCAAAGCTCCTATGTCATCAGCAATTGACCCATTCATTCTTTTCATTGTGTTGTGTTTTGAGAGTCTTACCACATAATCATGGCCTCACACTCACAGAAATCCACTCACCTCTGCCTCCTGAGTGATGGGATTAAAGGGGTGTGCTGCTCTGCCTGGCTCCCATTCATTTATTCTTACGTTTTGGGATAGTAAAGATGTGCTACATTTATTTATTCTACATTTGTTTAATTATGTAAATCTGTGTTTCTGTTTCCACCTTGCCAGCCCAAGGCACCTGATTAGTCTAATAAAAAGCTGAATGGCTAATAGCTAGGCAGGAGAAGGATAGGTAGGGCTGGTGGGCAGAGAGAATAAATAGGAGGAGCAATCTGGGCTCAAGAGAGGAGGAGAGGAGATCCAGAGAGAAAGAGAGGGACATGCTTGAAGTTAGAAGCTAGGCAGCTGCCAGGCAGACAGACATAGATATAGTAAAAATGTAAGATATACAGAAAGAAAGAAGGTAAAAAGCTCCAAGGCAAAATGTAGATAAAGATATTAAAATAAGAGCTAAGATAGGGCTCAGCATTCATAGCCAATAAGAAGTCTCTATGTCATGTTTTGAGAGCTGGTGGGTAACCTAAAAGAAAAGCCTGGTACATTTTTAAGTTCTCAAGTACTATAAGGATTCTTCTTTTTTTTAAAAATTGCACCTTCTTCTCTTTCACATTTATGGTCTTTTTTTTTTTTTACTAATTGTTGTTATATACATACATATATACATATACATGTGTGTGTGTGTACATACATATTCCCAAATATAACTTGCTAGGTCTGTATAATGTTCCTTCTATATATGTTTTCAGGGACAACTATTTGGTATAAATAGGCAGTTGCTGTGCTCTTCCCTAGGGAAGGCTATTTCTCCCACTCTCAGCATTCCTTAGTTGCCTGGAGTTCTTTGTATGGGGTTGAGTGGCTTCCCTGTCCACTTTAGCATGCCTGTTGTCGTCCTTGCTCAGATCATGTTTAGTCAGTCATGTTGTTGAAGCTTCGTGGGTGTAGCTTTTGACATTCCTAGGAGGCATAGTCTCACAGAAAACTCTCTGATTCTCTTTCTCTTACAATTTTTCTAACCCATCTTCCAAAATATTCCTTGAGTGTTAGGTGTAGGAATTGTTTTGTAGGTCTATCAGTTGGAACAAACTTCATAATTCTGCGTTTTGGTTGAGTGCAGTTTTCAGTAGTAATCTCTGTCTCAACACAAGAATTCCTTGTTGAGGGGTGAGGGTTACACTTATCTATTGATATAAGGACAAATGTTTAGAGTGTAGTTAGGGATTATGCTGGTTTAGTAAAGTGGTGTTTGTCTCCTATCTAGGAAGTTTCATTAATTCCTTCTGGCCTGAGGAAACCATATAATCAATTCTCATTTCTGGTAAATAAGTAATATAGTATCAATTCTCATTTCTGGCCACTAAGTAATAGAGTTCTTTCTTATACTGTCTTTTGAAACAGGTTCTTTATTATTATTATTGAAAATGGATTCTTCTCTCATGCAATACATTCTGACATCCCTTTTGTTTCCCCAACCTCTACTCCTCCCAGCCCACCTTCCCTCTGCTCCAGATCCACTCCCCCTCCATCTCCCTCCAGAAAAGAGTAGGTCTCCAAGAGACAACAACCAAATGCAACAAAACAAGATACAGTAAGACAAGACAAAAGCCTGTGCTGAGGCTGAACAAGGCAACCCAACAGGAGAAAAAGAGTCCCAAGAGAAGGCAAAAGAGTCAAAGACACACCCGCCATTATGAATTTCAAATAAACACCAAGCTAACAGCCACAACATATACACAGATGACCTGGTGTATCCCCTACAGACCAGTATTTGCCACTTCAGTCTCCCTGAGCTCATATGTTCCCTGGTTAGTTGATTCAGTGTGCCATGTTCTCCTGGTGTCCTTCATCCCTTCTCACTCCTACAGTCTTTCCACAACCTCTTCTGAAAGATTCCTTAAACTCTGAAGGGAGGGACCTGATGGAAACTGCCAATTTAGAGACTCTCTCCACATAATGTCTTGCTGTGTGTCTCTGCACCCACTCCCATCTGCTGCCAGAGGAGCCTTTCTGTTGACAGGTGGACAAGGCACCCATCTATGAGTTTAACAGATTATCACTGAAAATCATTTCACTGATTTTTTTTTTAAGATTAGTCATGTTTAGTTTTCCCCTAGGTCTCTGGGCTATCCAGAGATGGCTATCTGGTTCCTCGCCATCTAAGCAGTGATGGGTATGGGACCCTCTTGTGGAGTGGACCTAAAGTTAAATCAGACATTGGTTCGGCGCTCACACACGTTCTGCACCACCATTGCCCCAGCACATCTTGCACACAGGAGAGATTGTAGGTCAGAGGGTTTTGTGGCTTGGTTGGTGTCCACATTTCTCTTTCTGTAGCCAGCAGAATGAGTACCTTCCCACACTAAAGAGAACAGAGGCTTCATGTAGGCACCAGCTTGGCCTCTGTGGATGTGGTCCTCGGCAATGGGAACCTGCTTTTGGAGGGCAATCCTTTGCCCAAGCATCAGCCTGGGTGTTTGGAGATCTCCATGGGATCGCCTTGGCCAACAACTCAACAAAATACAACCCAGTCCCACCACTGGAAGCCTTGCCTGATGTCCAGTTGAGACTCCATATCCCCCATAACTAGGAGTCCTCACCAGGGCCACCTTCAAAGATTCCAGAAAACCTCCACTGCACTAGGTTGCCACCCCCTGAGATGTCCCCCAACTCCAGCTGTCTCTCTCCTGAACTCTCTCCTTTCATCCCATCTCCCCCCCCCCAAACCCACCTAATCTCTCCAGCTCCCAGTCCATCGTAAAATCGATTCCATTTCCCTTTCCTGGGGAGATCTATGTGTCTCCCTAGAGCCTTCCTCTTTTTCTAACCTATGGATTGTTGCTTGGTTATCATTTACTTAACATTGGGTCTATGGATTGTTGCTTGGTTGTCATTTACTTAACTGCTAATATCCACTTATAAGTGACTACATACCAAGTTTGAGACAGGTACTTACACAGCCCAGGATGGCATTGAACTCCTTATCTTCTCCCAACTGTTGAGATTACACGGTATGTGCCGCCACACTGGCTCTAAAGTGCCTACTAGTTCTGTGAATGCATAGTTTATTCCTTCATTGAAACCTGAAAGAAATTCAAGGGCTAGAAGATGCCAAGAAAAAGATTTACGTTCTGCTTCTAAATATAAATACTAGAAGTGTTAAACGTTAGAAAGCTTATGTGATATGGGTTAAAAGTAGGTGGTTGGAGCCACTATATTAATATGTGACTGAAAGAGCAAGGAGTGGACTGGCAGCCATTTGCAGGCTATTCTTTGGGGGAATTCTTTTCCGTTTGTTTGTTTGTTTATTTTTCAAGACAGGGTTTCTCTGTATAACAGCCCTGGCTGTCCTGGAAGTCACTGTAGACTAGGCTGGCCACAACCTCACAGAGATCCACCTGCCTCTGCCTCCAGAGTGCTAGTATTTAAGGCATGTGCCACCATTGCCCGCTTCTTTTGGGGAATTCTTGCTGACAGTCTCATGGGTCTTGAACCTAGGCTGAGACTGTACTGTGACCTGCCTTCCTCTTTTGTGTAGGGAGCCTGCCCTTATCCCCCACCTCCTGAATTTTGTGTTGTCCTGTTTTCTAGTGCTCCCATAGTGCTGTTCTGCCTTTACTCATGGTTGTTTCTTTCTTAAATAGCCTTTGGATCCAACTTCTGTGTGTGGCCAGTGAAAGGGAAGAAAGGGTGTCAGTGTATCTTGCATGGGTGCTGGGAGAACGATTGCGCTTCTGTCCCTTTTAAGACACTTCTTGACGGTCGCTTACGGAGCTGTGAAGGGTGAGCTTCTCCAAGCCTGGGTCAGACTTTGCCTTTCATTGACCTCAATGAATGCCAGCTAATGGAAAAATATGATCAGGGTTCACCCTATGGAAGCATTGCTTAATATTGTAGATGACTCATTGGAATTAGAGTGTTAGAAAATCATTTCCAGATGTGTAGCAGAAGCTTTTCCAAAAGGAAGAAATCAGTGCTGGAAAACTGGGTTAGTTTTCTTTCTTTTAAATGGTCTTAGTGCCAGAGTTAGTCAGTTCTTCTCGTTTGTGGTTAGTCAACATTTATTTGGGGGTTCTCAGTGGTAAGAACCTATTCACGCATTCATTAGAGTGACATCCACAAAAGTGGGGCCTGTCCCCAGACTGCCCCTTTATCCCCTTGCCTTCTGTCCTGTTCAAGTCCCCCCATGTTTTCATAATGATGAATGCTCCTGAGTGATTCCTAGTCCCCTGGACTCTGGCCTCGTTCCTTATCATCAGTGAGCATTTGTTGTGCAATCCTGTGGGAAGGCTTCTTGCTAGGCTGCGAAGGATGGGGAGAATACCTTGGCAGCAGAGTAGGAACAGAATGGGTAACACAGCGAGTGACTGAGAACGACTGCGCTGGAGTCCGGGTTGGAACAGCACTTTCTATCTATAGAATATGGGAAAGTTAACTTTAGCACATTTGTTTATTTACGCAAGGGGAGCAGTCGTAGTAATAATCTGAATGAGGTCATCCCTTGCAAACACTCCACAGCGACTTCTCTGATTTGACTGTGTGTGTAGTTTCCAGTGAAGGAGGATCGGGAGATCTGACTTGCAGATGGCTGCTCTCCAGGAAGCCATCGCAGTGTTAGGGTTTTGCAATTCCACCTTTACAACACTTAGCTCCAGGAGGGAATCCCCAGGCTTTTCACATTGGGCAGAGCTTTAGTTGAGCCCTGTGAGAGAGGTAGAGTGTTGTGATCTGCTTGCAAGCAGCAGACAGATCCTGTTGTAGCGCGTGCCACAGTCAGAAGGAAAGGATGTGCCAGGAGCGCAGCCTGGAGCTCCAGCAAAAGCTCTAGGAAGGCGCTTTTTGGTAAATAAAACCTCACATTTCTGTCTTGCCCATTTTGCATGACTTACCTCGTCTCACTTTATATTTCTGCTGAATGCACGTTCTCGCGGGAGAACTTACGTGCTAGGGTATGGGCGCCCAAATTCCTGAACTTGAAACATCTTCATCAGAAAGTAGAAAGATGATGAGCACTGCTGTCCATAGACTTACAGAGTTCTCTCATTGCCTTCTCTCTTTCTGTTTCCACCTCTGTTCTCTCAACCCCTGTGACTGGAGCTGGAGCCCAGAGCCTCACACCTGCTGGGCAGATATTCTACAGTGGAGGTTCTACAGCCTCTCTACAGGTTTTGAAGTGCTAAAATGTTTAGGAATTCGTACACATGTTACCAAAACTCGCGTACTGGTTAGGAGTGTGCACCCCATGGTTAAGCAGCCCTGGCTTTGACTCCGTACCGTGTTACTTTTCTATTACTGCATGGCATAGTGCCACAAATCTAGCAGCTTAAAAGAAAGCACACTTCCTAGTTCTCAATCTCTCTGGGGCAGTAGCATGGACAGGGCTCAGTAGGAGACGTTCCTCTGTGTCCACAAGTGGTGGGAGCACTGTCTTCTGGAAGCTTCCAGCCTTTCTCGAGCTTGTGCAGGGTGGCTAAATTCAGTCTCAGGATCCAGTGGTTAGATGTAGGAACTGATCCCATTTGCCGGCTGGCAGCCGGCAGCGCCCACCAACTCCCAAAGAATGGTGTCAGTCCCAGCCTGTTGGCTGTCTTATTACATGGCAGTCTATTGGTCCAAACTCAGCAGGGGAGTCTTCCGCTTCATGATGAGCCCTGCCCATGCTTCTAGGAGTCATCGAATTCAGTTAGGCCTCCCTTTGATGATCTCAAAGTCAACTGTTGGATAGCTTAATTGGGGGAGCAGTATTTCCTAATAAGCACAGTTCCCTCTTATGTGCAAGAGGCAGATAGAACACAAAAACAGGCCTAGGGGGCATCCTAGAACTCTGCCCACTGCAGCAACTCCGTCCGTCACCTGAGCAAGTTGCCTTAGATCTCTCCTTCTGTTTTCCCATTGATAAAATATGAGTTGTGGTAGTATTCTCCACCTTCCAAGGTTCTTGGTAGAATCGCGTGAGACGACACACGCAACACATCTCCGCATAGCCCAGGTGCTAACGGAGCTTTCCAGAAACACCAGAGTCAGAGCACAGAAGCACTTTGTTCTCTCCTCTCCCACCTTGTCTTTACTCCTACCCGTAATGAAATGGTTTTAAGGCTGAATGAAGCTTATGCTAACATGCTAAAAATGTTCGGGGTTTTCCCCTAGTGATTTGCGTTACTTCAAAGAGAGAGAGAGATGACACACACCTGTAATCCCAGCTCCAGGGAGGCTCAAGGGGGATGATTGTGAGTTCCCAGCTTGAGCTATAGAGTGGGACCCAGTGTCAAAACTAAAAAGGAAGAAGTGAAGCAATTTCTTAATATTTAACACTCAGATTTCTTACTCATTTGTATTGGGACGTGCAGGTAATGGCCTCTCTAGAAGTTTCCAGCTTGAATATTTGAGTGAACGCATGTAGTTCATTTGGTTCATGGTTTTCTTCCTGTGCTAGGCCAGAGGTGTGTTTTCTAGATAACGTAACACTTTCGGGTGGTAGTCTGCTTATGTGAACCAGTCAGTGTGGAGCCAGGCTCAGTGGCGCACACTTTAAATCCCAGCACTCAGGAGGCAGAAGCAGGTGGATCTGTGTGAGTTTGAGGTCAGAGAGCAGCCTGTTCTGCATAATGGCCACAGCCAGAGCTGCACAGTGAGACCCTGTATTGAAAACCAAGAACAAATAAAAAAACAAAAAAGAAAATCAGTTTGGTAGCTCAGTGATCTGTAATTGACAGAACTGGATTTTGTTTTGTTTTGTGTATGTGTACGTGTGCTCGCTCATGCGTGTATGCGTGTTTGTATGTGTGTGCGCACACAATTGCAGGTGTGTATGCACTAAAAATGTGGAGGCCCGAGGTTGGTGCCCAGTGTCTTCCCTGATCGTTGTCAGCTTGTGTTTATTGAGGCGGGATCTCTTGGTAAATCCAGAGCTGGCCAATGCTAGTTAGCACAAGGAGCCAGTTGGTCCCAGGGAACCCCTGTGTCTGACTCCCCAGCTTTCCCGTATGTGCGGAGGAAGCAAACTCTAGGCCTCATGCTGGTCAGGGCTGGGGATTGGGGCTAGAAATACGGCTCAGCAGTCACAGCAAGGTCATGGAGACTGCTTTTCAGAACCTGGCACCCATGCGGCAATCCAAGCCTCCTCCAAACACTTGTAGCTCCAGCTTTGGGAGTCTGAAGTTCTCTTTGGCCTCTGTGCACAGGTGCACATGTGCAACTTCCCACACAAAGACGTGAATCTGATTGAAGATAGCCATTTTCCAGAGCTGCCCCGTGTTTCTACCCTATAGACGAAAGGCGTTGGAGTTCTGCAGATGTGCCCTGAGTTTGTTCTCATGAGCTACTGAGTCATGGCCATCGTAGGGGATTTGAGTATGAGCACGTGGCCGTCTTTAGAAGGAATTGAGTGTGACTTCTTTCTTGTTGCCCAGAGGAGGAATTATGCTTCAATGTACTTAAAAAATAACCTCGCGTATGGCGTATGACATGCACTTGTTTAGAAGGGTCCATTCGGCAAGCAAGAGAGGGGATAGGATGGAGAGCTGTAAAGACAAAAGAGCAGAGCCATGAGAAAAAGGCAGTGCTTAGGACTTGGGCTGTAGCTCAGTGGGAGAGCACTTGCCTGGCGTGAATGAGTCCTGGGCTCTGAATGACTGACTGATGCTCCATGGGGTTGCCAGCCCAGTACTCTGGAAGCCAAAGGAGGAAGGTCTTGAATTTGAGGCCAGACCACCCTACATTGTGAGACCCCCCTCATCTCAACAAAGAAACCAAAGCGAAAGGGTACGCTTGCAATTCAGAAGCTGACCCACTGCCGAAGGGTTTGATTCTTCAAGGCAGAAAGAAACCTCACAATAATGAAAAATATTATTCTTTCTTAAGTGTTGGCAATTCTGAGGGTTTGTGTCTTTAAGGGCTGCTGAGGAAAATGGAGCTGGTGAGACTGAGGAGCCATGTAAGATCTCAAGTCATCATCATCTTGCCTGCACTCAGTGGGCTTGCTGCCATAACCAGTATGGGGTCTCTTTCTGTGGCTCCCTAATCCACCAGGGTTCAACAGCATCAGCTGCTCCAAAGCGGAACCCAGAGAGAAGAAGTCATGAGTTTGTAATCTTAAAGCTTCCATTTCTCATATAGCCTGAAAAGAGTAGAAAGCAATTTCTTCAAGCTCTCGGTTGGATCTTTGAAGATTTACCCAGGCTTTCTTTAAGAAACAAGATTGAGGCTGAGCATGGTAGTAGACAGTGATCTTAGGTCTCTGGAGTGAGAGTTCAAGGCTAGCCTGGGCTATCTACTAGGTCTACATAGTGGTCAGTCAAGACTACAAAGCAAGACCATCTTTTTAAAATTAAATCAAAAAGAGACTGGGGTTTAGTGACACACATCTGTAATCCTAGCACTTAGAGCATTAGGATCACTATCAGTTTAAAGTGAGCTTGGAGCAGCCTGTGCTACATAGCAAAATTCTATTTCAAAACAAAACCCAGCACTTTCGTTTACATTAGAGGTCACTAGCCAGAGAATGAAAAGGCATCACCCAAAATGGCTGGAAAGATTTGCCACAGTTATACCTGAAAAAGGACTAACATCTAGAATATATGAAGAACTCCTCCAACTCGACAACTGTGGAGAAGACTTGCTTTTAAATAAGCACAGGAGTTAAACAGACATTTCTCTTAGGGAGTTTAAACACATGTCCAAATAAGCACATGAAAAGATGCTCAAGAAATGGAAATCTAAAGCAAAATCCCAGTGAGATACCATGTCCCACATATTGCAGCAATTGTTGCCTACCCCACCAGCCTTCACAAAAGAACCCTGCACAATAGCAAGTGTTAAGATGTGGAGAAGCTGGAAGCTTGTCTGTTGCTGTGGAGAATTTCAGACTGGTGCAACTGCTGGGGAAAACAGCTTAGTGGTTCCTTAGAAATTGAAATATAGAACTGCCTCTAAATAGAATTAGGAACTTCTCACCAAAGAACTGAAACAGAGGGCTCCAAAAGATATCTGTAGCAAGGTCCAGAGATGCGTTCCTCACACTCACCAGAAGTTGGAAACATCCCGGATGAACACAAACCCCAAATGTGATAGATATGTCCAGGGGAATACGACTCAGTTTTACAAAATGAAATTCTAACGTCTATGGCAGGATGGGCAAATCTTGAAAGCCTCGTGCAGGTGGCTCAGGCCAGATGGAAACGGAGCAATCTTGTACAATTCCAATTATGCGAGATATGTTGATGCAGCAAATACATCGAAAAAGAAAACAGAGGTTGCCAGAGACCAGGAGGAACAGAGAGTGGAGAGTTGGTGTTTAATGACTGTGGGGTTTCTGTCTGATTCGATTCAAAGTTTGGAAATTAGTATTGCTGACTTCAGAACAATGACTGTACTCTATTTTGGAAATTTGATTTTCGAGATAGGGTGTCTCTGTGTAACCCCAGGGGGCTTCAACTTCTCAATCCCCCTGCCTCAGATTCCTGAATGCTGGAGTTAGAGACGAGCATCACTGCGCATGGCAATGGGAGTGGACTTACTGCCACTGAAATGCATCCTTAAAAGGGTGAGGGAGGTGGATAAGTAGTATGGAGATTCCCCCACAACAATAACCTCTCCTCAGATTCAGTCCTTGTATGGTTTTGGACTCTACCAGGAATACTTAGCGTTAGAAGTCTCCGAGGGAAACCCAGACACTGGAAGGGAAAGATCATCATGTCCCCATCCAGCACTCTGAAGAAGTATAGTTGATGTTCTCATTTCATCATATTTATTTTTAACCACCTTGCCTTTGTCAGTGAAATTAACAGTCATTCTACCACTTCCTGTGCAAGTGCACGGTGGCATCTGCTTGTTCCCTAGTGAACCTTCATGGTCTTCATGCACTGTTAGAAGAGAAAGCCAGACAGTAGTGGCGCACGCCTTTATTCCCAGCACTTGGGAGGCAGAGGCAGGCAGATCTCTGTGAGTTCGAGGCCGGCCTGGTCTACAAGAGCTAGTTCCAGGACAGCTAGGGCTGTTACACAGAGAAACCCTGTCTCGAAAAACCAGAGAGAGAAAGAGAGAGAGAGAGAGAGAGAGAGAGAGAGAGAGAGAGAGAGAGAGGACCTCAGAGTTGAGACAAACCTAGCTGTCACGGCTGGCATTCAGCCACCCAGTCCATCCTCAGCAGCAGTGGTTTCTCGGGCTGTGGGGGAGAACAGAGAACCTTGGGTCCACAGGCTGGCTCCCAGCTAGAATAGCATGAACAGTGTATCACAGGGCTGACAAGTCTGTGGCTATTGTCAGACTACACACAGAGACCTGCAGCTGCGGCACACATTGCAGAGGTTGATTTACAACCTCATTATGCCAAGTGGGGCTCTTGGCTCCAGAGAGATGTTGAGGACTCTTACTAATTAATCCTTTCAGCTCCGAGACCTTCTGCCCTCCCACACGGGTTTTTCTCCAGGCCTTCCAGTGGATAGACAAGCAAAGGGGAGAGTGCTTCTGAAACCTTACGAGGGGACTGATCACCTGTTTGTGGCTTGACCCTCTGGAAAGTGGTCACTGTCGGGTTGTGGAGTTCCCCAGAAAGCAGGGGCAAGTCCCTAACCCGGCTGGGGGCTGCAGCTCCTACAGTGGATGACAGTGGGTTCCTGGGTGAGTTCTGGACTCTCTTTCGGAGGAAGCTGCACCTGGTGGAATGAGGTTTTGAATCTACCTCTGCAGCGTGCGCCACAGCTGCAGGTCTCTGTGGATTGTCTGATGATAGCCAGACTTCTCAACCCTGCTGTAGAAAGGTATTCAGCATCCCCATGGGCACTGTCTGGCTTTTGGAAAGAGCTGTCTTTGCTCCCCCTCTTGAACTAGAGTATTGGGCAGTGGATATAGCTTAGTGACGGGATACTTGCAACAAGCACATGATCCTGGGTTTCATCTCCAGCACTGCGAAAAGGAGGGGAAGGGGATGGGGTGGGAGAGGAAATCTCAGCAGAGAGTAGGTACAAGTGGCAAGAAATCTTTCAGCTGATTCAAGAAAATCAATAATCTTATTCTTTCCAGAATTATCTTGATTATGAAATATGTAGGCAGTGTTGTTGAAATAACTGCACCAAATGGATGTATTTTTTAGGAAGCCATTAATGTCGGAGACCATACATTTACTTCCTAATATTATCATTGATGGGGAGAAGGACTTTACATCACAGTAAGTTTGTGAGAATATGAGAGAGATGAGGGCCTTTACATACAGTGATAGTACGTGGACTATATGTTTTATCACAAGTGTATTTTGGGAGTAAAGGAAATATATTATTTTTAAAATTTGACTTTTATGGACCAGTGAGATTACTTGACAGGTGAAGCCGCTGGCTGCCTGTCGAGCGTGATGAGCTGAGCTTGATCCCTGGTACCCACATGGTGAAAAGGAGGGAATTGGCTTCTACAAGTTGTCCTCTGATGGCCACACTTGTGCCACAAACATATGCACATCACTTGTATCTAAAATATAGGAGCACTGGGTGGGTGAAATGACTCCAGCAGGTAAAGGCATTTGTCACCAAGCCTGATAATCTGAGCTTTATTCTCTGGGACCCAGAGGGTCAGAGGAGAGCTCTGATTTCCGACAGCTCTCCTCTGACCACTGAAAGGGGTGGACTGACTGTCTATCTCTCTCTCAATAAATAAAAAATAAGTAAATGTAAAAATTAATAAAAACCTGACTTATAATGGATTAATTGCTTCTCAAGCCTGTAATTGTATTATTCCTGCCATCTGTCTTTGCCCCCCCCCCCGCCCAACCAGTTGAGGCAACTCCAGACATTCTAAGTGAAAAGATTCTACTTGATAAACTGGAGTTTGACACAGCCTATCCAAATTCTACCAAGTTTGTTTGTTTGAGACAGGGCTCCTTATGTAGCCCTGGCACCCCTCGTGCTTGCGATGCTTCTGGTTCCTCCTCCCAACTGCTGAGGTCACAGGGGATCACTACCATGCCCGTCAAAATGCCTAGAGTTTTAAAATTTATATCCTTTATTTGCCTAGCAGTATGACATTTACATAATTCGTGGATGTGTCTTAGAAATTAAAGGGAGTTTTTGAACACTCATCCAAAATTCCTTTTATGCTCAAGTTTCTCTGACATCATTTGAGACATTGTGGCTACCAGAAACCAGCTTCACATGCAATCTGAATCCAACTTGAAATCCAAATAGATCTGAGATTGAGGAACAACCGTCAGCAGTGTTCCCGCCCAGGCTCTGTGAGTTTCTAAGTGACTTTTATTTTCTGAGTTGTAGTTTTGGATTCGAAATTCTACTGTGAGCATGTATCGCTTTTACAATGATTGAAAATTAGAGTTCTCACACAAAATAGTGCACCTTGGGTATAGGAAAGCTAACATGGCAATTGATTTTTTTCTTTTTTTATTACTTTATAAATAATACTAATGAAAATTCCCACTTCCTCCCCTCCTCCCACTTCCCTCCTGCTCCCCCCATCCCCTCCCCCCATCCCCTCCAGTCCTAAGAGAGGGCAGGGTACCCTGTCCTGTGGGAAGTCCAAGGCCCTCCCTCCTACATCCAGGCTTAGGAAGGTGTGCACCCAAACAGACTAGGATCCCAAAAAGCCAGTACATGCAGTAGAGACAAATCCCAGTGCCGTTATCAATGGCTTCTCAGTCTGTCCCAACTGTCAGCCACATTCAGAGGGTCCAGTTTGATCCCATGCTCATTCAGTCCCAGTCCAGCTGGCCTTGGTGAGCTCCCATTAGAACAGGTACACTGTCTCAGTGGATGGACCAACCCCTCACGGTCCTGACTTCCTAGCTCATGTTCTCCCTCCTTCTGCTCTTCAACTGGACCTTGGGAGCTCAGTCCCGTGCTCTGATGTGGATCTCTGCCTCTATCTCCATCCATCGCCGGATAGAGGTTCTATGGTGATATTCAAGATAGTCATCAGTCTGACTTAAGGGACAAGGCCAGTTCAGGTACCCCCTCTTCCACTGCCCAGGGTCCTAGCTGGGGACATCCCCGTGGACACCTGGCGACCCATCTAGAGCCAAGTCTCTATGGCAATTGATCTTATTTTTTCTTGGGTGACACATTCCTTTGAGATTACCAGAAGCTCCAGACTCTTCTGAAGGATGTAGAGCTGGACACATGGTGCTGTCAATGAATTCTTTCCAGTTATGAAACTCAAGTTTCCTATTCTTCCAGGCAAGTGCTCTGTCGCCGAGCTGTATCCTCCAGCTCTCTACTGTTCTTTCGCAGGCCTGTGACACAGGGGCCTGGAGTACAGGAGGCTTGGAAGGAGTTAAGGCAAAGCCTTCCAGGCAGGGCTGGCAGCTCAGCTAAACTTAGAACCTGAATCGGCAAGGAAGCCTATGAGCACCAAACTGGGATTTTCCCCTAGAAACAGGGTACAGCAGAGAAAAGAGCGAGGAGGCTGATGTGGGGATTGGAGTGGTGGCAGCGGCGGTAGATGTAGTTTAAAATGACAGGGGGTAATGAGAACACGCTTGGCCTTTAGGCTTCAGTTCCCCTGACAGTGGAAGTAGGACCCTAGTGCCCTGTCACGCAGAGAGCAAGACAATGATGTCCACCGAGCTCAAGAATATATAAGAGAGAAGGTGCGGAGGGTATTTTTAAGGACAGATAGTGTTTTGATATTGGGGTAGTAACTCAGTCAATGCTATAGTGTAGAGGCCCCCCATTCTCATGGTAGAGTTTGCAGGAAGTGGGGTAGGCACTGCCAAGTGGGGGTGCTTAGATAAGGGCGTGGGGGAATGCTTGTTGTAGCTAAAGCCTCTCGATTTCTGAGCACGTATGACTGTACTTTGGAGTGTTTTTAGCAGGAGCAAATCAGCGAATGTTCTTGTGGGCACATTCAGTTTACAGGGTAAATGTGAAGTCAGCAGCGGGAGAGGGAGGTGAGGGGAGAGGCTGAAAGGCTAATTGAATGTTTGGGAGGAAGCCTATTGATGAACACCACAACCAGCATGAATGGACTTTTGCTTCCTGTCAGTTTTAACTCAAATGTCCAAACTGACACCATTTTCAACTGCCCAGCCCTGGTATTTCTTTGCGCAGGTATGCCTTGTCCTTGGAAAACTTCCGCTAGAGCTCTATGAATGTATCCAAAGAGTAATGGGTGGGTGATGTTCTTGCTATTCAAAGGTACAGGGCAGGGCTCCTCGGTCCCTCCCTAATGAGTGTCTCTCAGTGAGTGCTCATCTTGGAAAGACTACAAGGGGAAGGACCTAACACTGAGGGTTCGAAAGACATTGGCAGTTGGGTCTGTAGCTTCCTCATTCACTCTTTCAGGATATAATGTGGGGGCACTGGGGACCCAGCAGTGACTAAGACCAACAACCTGCCACCTCAAGGCTTTCTTTTTTTGGTGGGGAGGGTATGGGAGAGAATTGAAGAACACTGACGCCATCAGCGCCCTTCAGTCGTGGGCTAGGATGGCAAAGGAAGCAAGCTACTGGTTCTGGGCTTCAGGAGGTGAGCGCCATTGGATATCAGGGGCTGGCCACATGTACCTGCATAGATCAGGTAGCTTTACAGGACTTTGTGGTGTAGTGGAGGGGAGAACCAAATGGAGGAATCAGGGCCAACAAAAGGGAGATCATATGAGCTACTAGGAGCCATGGCCACTCTAGCTGGAGGGCATAGGCTGGAGAAGGGGATTAGAGGCCAGATCACAAAGTGTCTTAGAGACCTTTCTCAGCAGTTTGGGTCTTCTGCAGCAGGTTCTGAGAAGCTGCTGAAGGAATTTAGACAAAGGAATAATGTGAGTTGACTTTCATCTCATGAAAAGTTTAACTGATTTGGATCAAATTAGCCAATGAAGAGGTGTTGGGAACAAATTCAATCACAGATTGGCAGCTGATCTTTTCAGAATGAACTGTTCGGGTTAATTTAGTCTGTCACAAGGGAGATAGAGACAGACATTCTCTCGGTGTCCTTTAAAGAAAGGTTCTTCGTACAAAAGTTCCTGCTTGCTTTCCCTCAAGAGTTTTGTATGCAACTCTAATGAGCAGGGTTTTTTTTTTTTTAATAATTCAGTGCTTTGCTCCTGGAAAATAGAGACAGTGGGGTACATTTTTAGGCTATGTTGTCATTTTATGGACGAATTTCAATTATTATGGACATTCTGGATTTCAGTGCATAAATATGAGTAAAACATCTGTTCATGTCATTCCCTTGCTTAAAGAAAAAAAAAAAACAACTTCTGCTGGCTCCGCACTCCTACACCAGGAGACAGTTTCAGGCCATTTTCTTGGTGCCTGCGGCCCTCCGTGAATGGACCTCACCAGCTCAGCCGCTCCATCTCCCTTGGCTGCACACCAGCAGACTCACAACACCATCCTCTATTCTCTGCTTACTGTTTCTCCCATGCTGCCTTGCTTACCTCGCCTGCTGCAGGATGATGGTCTTCCATTGTCTGGGTAGTAGCCCAACTGCTTCTTTCTCCCTCACCAACACTGTCTCCCTTACTGGTGGTCCACACAGCACTCTCTGTATACCTTGATCTGTTGTGGAACTCTGAGCTCCAGCCATGGCATGGCCCTTGCTGTATTGAAATTTGAGCAGCTGGAATGACCCGCATGAGGCTGTCAGGAGGCTGGGCTTGCTAACATTCCCTCATTGAGTGGAGGGAGGGCTCTGGTGACACTCCAGGAGAGGTTTGCTGCCCCCCCCCCCCCGCCCGCACTTCCCTCCTCCAGGGTATATAAGCAGTTAACAATTACCAGGGATCGGGGAGGGATGTTGGCTGATAAGTTGCCCCCCCCTTCTGTGAGTAACTCCAACTAACCTCATTGGTTCACCAAGCTAGACTTGGGTGAAATCAGTCTCCTGTTCTGTCTTTGGTGCCCTATTTGAAATACATACATGTTTATCTCTACCCAGGAAAAGTTAATGTGGTACCATGCCGGTCCTGGGCGTGTCTCAGCCTAGATCTCTGTGGGAAAGCATGGCCGTCTGCCCCTCTAGTTCATGGGCTCACCGAGGGCTCTGTCTGCATCTTGTTCCCCTTTCAACAGTTCGTAACTCACTGCCTCACCCCTGGCTGAAGCTCAGTGTGACTAAGTTAAATGGTTTGCATTTTATTCTCTAAGTGCCCTGGATGAATCCTGAGGGGACGACTGACCAGGGAGCCTCACTTTTGTAGCAGGTTGGCCAGCAAAAGTTTTGACTGAGGTAGGATCTTCTCACACACCAAAATCTAACTGTGCTATTGAACAGCTGGGTTTCTGTCCTGGGAGCCTATCTCTGAGGCGACACTGGAGGGTTTTTATCTTTTCGAACATACAAGGAAGTGAAACTGTTTCATGTTTTAGCTTTCTTCTTAATTATTGTTAAACTTAGCATACAGGCAATTGGGTTTCACCATCCCTCAGTGTACTTTAGGTGTTCAAGAAGCCTTTCATAGGTCTTGACCCCTAATACTTCACATTCTCTTTCTTTCCATTTTGGTTTGGTTTTGGTTATCTCTACACAAGCAGAAGTCCTCCGAGAAGAGGGAACCTGTGTTGAGAGATGCCCCCATTAGACTGGCTTGTAAGAAAGCCTGCGGGGCATGGCCTTGATTAATACGTGATGTGGAAGGGCCTAGCCCACTGTAAACAAGCTTTTCTGAGGTGTGAGAAAGCAAGCTGAGTGAGCAGCCAATGAGCAGCGTTCCTCCACGGTCTCTGCTTCCTCTCTGCTTCCGTTCCTGCCCTGACTTCTCCATGACTATTGTAAAATGAAGCAGACCCTTTCCTCTCTAAATTGCTATTGGGTGGTCAGTGTTTTATCACAGCAGTAGGAAGCAAAAGTAGGGCCCCAGCTCTCTCTCTCTCTCTCTCTCTCTCTCTCTCTCTGTGTGTGTGTGTGTGTGTTTGTGTGTGTGTGTGTGCAACACACACAGGCACAAACAAGTGTGCTCACTTCTTGGGATCAAACACAAGAACTTGCTCATGTTAGCCAAGCTATTCTACTAATCAACTAAACCCCTACCACACCAGGACTCCTTTCAAATACTGTCTCCAGTCATAGGACATTTGTCATAGGGAAGAGAATTGGCTTAAAGAAGGACTCAAAGATCGTAGTTATGGCAGGCTACCCAAGAGATGGTTACCCAAGAAATGCTGGTCAGACTGAACACCCTTCCTAAAGATAGATATAAGCCAAGCCACAGAAGAAGTCCTGATAATGTGGACAGGGGAGTGAGAGATGTGTGTTGGGAAACAAATCAATTGTATTAATAGGGGAGTACATGTTAAGCTTCTTTAAGCCAGACTAAAGCAACATGGGTTTGATTGTAGATTGGCCACCGAGGAGGCCCATCTGCCCAGGGTGTGTGTGGCTTAAGAGGGCAGTAAAATAGAGAGCCACACTGAGGCAAGTGTGGCTGTTAGGTTATAGGAGGATAGATAGGATTAACATGGATTGGCTCACTATGTCCTGGAATATTATTCAAAGAAATAGGAAAGCTCCCAACTTTAAAGAAAAGACCAAGGTGCATTGCCTTTGTTCTCTTGAAGTAGCTTTCACAGTGGATTATCTCATGTAGTGATGCCAGCTTCTTGGATTAGGAGGGGGTTCACAAAAAAGGGGCAAAAAGACGGGGGGGGGGTCATTTTAGTTAAGGAGTAGACCCAAGATGACCAATTATGGGAAGACTAAAATATTTGTCGCAGGAAGTCAAATTTTTGTCCTGTTCACGGTTCATTTTCAAACTGGGGCTTTTCAGTTTTCTTTAGTCCGTTATCAGAAACAAACCAGTGAGAGGTACAGACCGGTGGAAAATTATTTGTGGCTGCACGTTCAAAAATGTAAACAGTGTTCTGATGATGCTAAAACAAACTGCAGGTGCTTAGTTTTTCACTGTCTGTACATCTATGGAATATCTGTGTATTTGACTTTTTCTGCTGAGAATACAAAGTATTTTATGGCTCTGTTTATAAGTATGGAAAAAGTCAGTGAGGGTTTTTTTGTTTGTTTGTTTATTTGAGGCAGGGTTTCTCTATATAGCCCTGAATACCATAGAACTCACTCTGTAGACCAGGCTGGCCTCAAATTCAGAGACCTACATGCTTCTGCCTTCAGAGTGCTTGGAATTCAATATATGTGTCATCACCACCCTGATAGTGAAAATATTTTTTGAAGGTCAACACTGGCCTTGTCGTCCTGGGCTTACACGTCTCAGCTTCCCAAATAGCTGGAACTGCAGGGGTGGGTCACTGTTGCTACCGAGAACTTTCTTATCGATTTTTTTGCAGTTCTATGGTGAACACAAACTTCCAAGGCAGGTTGGAATTAGTTGACAGGCATGGAACACATTGTTTGCCATAATTGTGTCTATCTTGGGAACTTGTCCAAGTCTTTGATTTTTCTGGAAAGTTGTTATGTTTTACCAAGGTGCATTTTTTTCCTATCGATAATGGTATGCTAAGAATAAAAAATAGTATTGTTCTAATTGACATCCTCTCAATTTATTCAAGTTCTTTTGTCAATTTCCCCCTGTTCTTGTCTTCCTTTTGAGTCATTTCAAACTTATCAGCATAAAGTGAACGCCAAGCCAGGAGGCACTGAATCCAAATCTGTTCTTGCTTGAGAGCCAGTGGATTGAGTCAGCTTAGAATCATTGACTACAGCAAAGTTCATCAGACTTCTCCTTACCCCTTTGGGGAGAATAGGGATTATTTGTATAATATCTGAGTTAAAGCAAGCATGGAACCACTCATAGAACATGTATACAGTCATTTCTTTAAAATAAAATCTTTTTGAGTATTTCAGACTAGTTCTCAAAATAAATAGCAAGTAGACTTGGAAAGGGAAAGTAATTTTGCATTAAAGATGTCCCGTGCGAAGGGAGCAGAGAAAAATGTAGAGCTCAATAAAAATCAATAAAAAAATTTCCTGTGCTAAAGTTATAAAATTGGAAGAAAATAGGGAAGGGTAGGTAATGTTATTTTTCCTGGTTGTCTTTGTGTTCAATTTTAAGTACCTTTTGAAATCTCGTTTTGTTGACTCTTAGAGTTGTAAGTCATTCCTTAAAGTTGGAAACTGAAAATCGGTTCTGAACACTGTTTGCTCTCCTGACCTTCTGGGTGGCCATTTTGGCTTGGAAAACTTGTACACAAGACTGACTCTTTGTATTATGCAGCTGGCTCTCCCCAGGAACCACAAAAGCTGGCTTTGGAGTTCTCACGGCTCTCTGATAGGTTCTGTGGAGGATACTGAGATGAATTAGATATGGTCCCTTGACAATATCTTACTTTTTTTTTTTTTTTTTTTTGTAATTCGATTCTTCCCGCTTGAATCTGGCAGCTCCTTTCCTCAAAGTAAAATATCCAAGGTGTTAATCCCTACTCATTGGAGACAAATGCTTTGGAAGCAACAGCCGGGAAATGCAAAACTCCTTATCCAATTAAGATACAAGCTCGCCTAGTCAGCCATGCTCAGCATCAGGGTAAGAAGGGAAGGTCTCGTTTTGCTTAAAAAAAAAATGATAAGATATCTCCAAGTTTTAGAAAGTACCAAAATGTAAAGTCCACAGACGGAAACAAAACATGGTAAGTAGGATCAAGAATGAAGAAATATTAAGTATCTGTGGAGTTTCGAGTGCACAAGCTTATGGGTACATAGTATGGTTAAGAGTACTGATCCAAGCTGGGTGGTGGCGGTACCCACCTTTAATCCCTGTGCTCTGAAGGCAGAGAGGCGAGGATCTTTGTGAATTTGAGGCCAGCCTGGACTATAGACTGAGTTCCAGGATAGCCGGGGCTATATAGAGAAGCCTTGTTTTGAAAAACAAACAAACAAACAAACAAACAAACAGAGCACCAATACAACTCCATAAATATGAGGCATTCAATCTGCCTAAACCTCAGTTTCCTTATATGTAAAATGAACATTTAAAAAAATAGAAAAAAAACCTTCCTTACAGGATTTTTGACTTGTGTGGTACTTAACATTCTGTGTCATGGTGCTGGGTCTATGAGGCCAAGCACAAGGTATTGTTTTTCCTCCCCACCAGAAGTTTAAGGTTCTGTTGAGAAAATTGAACACCACGAAGTAGAGTGCCCAGGCAAAGTAGTACGAGTGCATGGCACAGCCAATGGTAAAAACACCACGGCTTAGAGAAGAGGCACCTTAGGCTATCTTGAGAGTAGTATATGAGGCCTGGGGACATGGCTCAGTGACTAAAACACTCACCACACAACCATGAGGACTTGGCTCAGGATCCCCAACACCCACATAAAAGCTGGACAGGCATGGTACCTGCTAGCAATCCTAGTCCTCTCAAGAGCTAGAGAGCAGAGAGCCCCAGGGCCCTGCCTATCCAGACTAGCTGAATTGGTTCAATAAATACATAAAGCGACTAATCCAGAAAGATACCTGATAGCAACCTGGGGCCTCTACATGCATATGCACCTATACCGTCACATGCATGTGTGTCCACACATGTGAACAGCCGTACACACATGAACTCACACAGATAAGAATAACAAATTACTAAGAGTCTGATTTTTCTGGGATTGTGTGTGTCTCTCTGTGTGTGCACGTGCCCATGTGTGCATGTTCTGATAAGGACTTCATACATAGTTCAGCCTGGCCTCGAACTTGTAATCTTCTTGCCTCAGCCTCCTGAGTGCTAGGACACCAGGTGTACCACCATGTCTGGCTTTCTTCTAGAGTTTATGAACATGCAGAAGCGATCCGAGACTGCAAATCTTCACACAAGGAAAGCTTCTGATAGAGATAAATGCTAGTAGATGGATTCCCATGTTGTTATGTGTAAAATGCTTTGTGCCAGCTAGAAGCAGCACTGGCCATTGGTGTAGGTATGATAGAGACGTAGGAGCCTAGTGTGGCTTCAAGTTAAGACAGCTTCTAAGATCCAGTCATGTGTCTTGGGTTTATCTGCCTTCTGCACTGTTGGGGTTTCTTAAGGGGCAGGTCTAATTCTTTTTATGTCTGTATCACCAGAGCTTAAGATGGGGGCTGGACATGAGTGGGGACCCAATAAATGTGCCACATTCTGAACCTGTTCTGTTTGCTCTCCTGCCGGAAATTCCATGCCCCCAGTGGCCATTTTGAGTGCAGAGGGTTATTTTAAGGTATTCTCTGGAGAGAACACTAGAAACTGCTGTTGAGTGGCTAAAAGGGGGAGGGGGACTGAATGACAAGGGGCAGTGCAGAAAGTTCCAAGTGAAGTGGGTGGAGGAGCCATGGGATGGAGTGACTCATCTCTTTTTTCTTCACACTATCAACTTCCATAAAAATGTTCAGCAAGGCATGGTGCCTTATGCCTGTGATCCCAGCACTTGGGTGGATTTCCATGAGTTTGGGGCTGGCCTGGGATACCTAGTAATTCTCCCATTTCTCTCTAAAACAACAACAAAGGAATAAGACTAAAGAATTCAGATGCCACTGAAAATACAGTCCTGTCTCAAAACTACACACATGAAAAGTTGAACCAAGTCATCGTCTTAAACCAGTTGTTGCCTTGCCCGTCACACACTGAAACCTAATGTGGCAGATGGGTTGGGCCAGGTGCTGGAATTGGCCCCATGCCTCGCTGCTAAGCTTTCAGTTCTCCCTCCCAGTGTGATAAAGAAGGGATTCTGTGCAGCCAGTCCTCACTTTAGACTGGCAGAAGACGCATTCTCCGAATTCTTCAGGAGAACTGGTTTCTAAAATAGAAGATTTATTGGTAAACTCATGACCTTTAGTGCAATAACTCAGCAGAAGTAAGTCGGGCTGGGTTTGGTGGTGTTTGTCTGGAAATACGAGGTTATTTGTGGTTTAAGTTTTATTGTTGCCTACCGTGGTTGTGGCTATACGTGGTGTGTGTGTATGTGGCAGGGGTTTGTGCAGATGTGCCAGGGTATGCGTGCAGAGGTCGGGGACAGCTTTGTAGAGGAGGTGTGGGTTCCCAGATGTAACTGACGTGGTCAGGCTTCCGTGACAAGTGCTCCTCATGCCCCTTCATGGTGTTGTCTTAAATGAATGGATCTGTGCATATGTTCCTACACGGTGTTGTCTTAAATGAATGGATCTGTGCTTATGTTCCTAATGATAGTCTACACAGGCTGACTAGCCATGTGTGCTTTGGGACAGACTCAGTGATTGCACTGTCCACACCAGTGGGTACTCCGTCAGCTGTGATGCAAGAATGCCCATTTGCTCATGTTTTAGGATTACAGACATGGTTTTGTACTTTGCACATGCATAGTTAAAATGATGAAAGATCCCCACAATGGATGTGTACGAATTACCACAAAGAAGAATGTCCCGGTTTTGATTCTGTGGATAGACCCTCAGTTGGGATCCTTTCTTTCCAGTCATTTTGCCAAGAGGCATCCTGCAGCTGAATCTATACTGATGGTTTTTCTGTTTTTCCCATAATAGAAATAGTAAGATGTTCTGTTTGTGAAGTATGTGCTTCTTGCTAGATTTAGGATTTACACCCCGAAGGCTATTGAAAATTGTTACTAGAACTGAGGAAATAATGATTTATTTGCCTTTATAGGAGGCCCAGAAAGCTTGTATTTTTTAAATAAATGCATCTCCATAGAGATGTTTTTAGAGCTGGGATTGAGCCCAGGGTCTCATACGATAGTTCAGGCAAGCCCCTCTACCACTGAGCTACATCTCCAGACTCAGTAAACATATTTGATTTGAGGATTGCATACCCATCCATTTAGTGTGTGAAACAGTGACAAAAGGAACAGGACCAGGAGTTAGAAGATGGAGTTTGGGGCTGCAGTGTAGCTCAGTCCTAGAGTACTCGCCTGCCATGGACCAGGTCCTATTTCTAACGTGGCAAAAAGAAGAAAGAATCTGAGCTTGAATGGTCATAGTGGTGCTTCGGCTGATATTGTCAGACAGCTGAGCCACTTCCGTCATGTAGAAAGTTAAAAGTGTGTATACTTGATGGTCCTTCAGTCATAACAGCAGAATGCAGTTGTGAGTGCTTTCCTAATGTTGCAAAGTGATCTTTAAGTGAGCAGAACAACAAACGCTAAGGTTGCCATCAGCAAGTTATGCCAAGGGGGCTTAGGGCTCAGTGAATGAGAATGTTCAAAGACAGATCGCTTTGTTTTCTTTCCCCGGATGAAAACTGAGTAGGTTCCAGATTTAGGTTGACTGCTTTCTTGTCATTCCTTAGGAAGTCGAGATGGAAACATTTGCTCACTTTACTCCAGATTGCATAAGCGCCTTTGCCTTTTTGTCTAACGCTGTTATGGACTCTGAAGCTACGCTGGGGCCTTGTTGTTACTCGAGCGATTAGTAAAGTCTGGCTTATTATGATACAGTTTTCTGGGGTTATGAAAACAGTCTTGTAGGCTAATCATTGCACAAACTAAAAGGATAAATAACAAATATGAAAGAAAATCCACATTCTCTCTCTCTCTCTCTCTCTCTCTCTCTCTCTCTCTCTCGATAGTGTTTCTCTATGTAGCCATTGTTGGATCTCATTATGGATCAGGCTGGCCTTGAACTCATAGAAACCCACCTCCCAAGTGCTAGGATTAAGGAATGCTCAGCTTTCTGTTTTTAATTTAAAATATTTTATTGAATATATATATGTATATGAAATATGTGTTTATCACCCCCCCCCCAAAATCTGTAAGTGTGGTAAGAACTTTCTGTTTGGTAATCATAGAAGACAAACAAAATGACCAAAAAAAAAAAAAACCAAACTCAATAAAGGTTATGGTGTGGAAGAACCTCTGTTAAATCTATTAAATCATGAAGTCCCATAAGTAAGTCCAACCTTTTCCTTGTCTCTGATGATTTAATCCATTTGAAAGGGAAATATAGTGTTTCAGGCCTCTTTTTTCCCCCTCATATGGTGAAGCCTGGTTCGCAGGTCTAGTTAGGTTTTCTGTTAAGACAGTGGTTTTCAACCTTCCTAATGCTGGAACCCTTTAATACAGTTCCTAATGTTGTGATGACCCAAACCGTAAAACTATTTTCATTGTTACTTCATAACTGTAACTTTGCTATTGTTGTGAATCGTAATCTAAATATTTGCTGTGCAGGATATCTGCTATGTGACCCCTGTGCAAGGGTCGTTCGATCCCAAAGGGATTGTGATCCATGGGTTGAGAATCACAATCTTAGGGAAAAGCATTGTGATCCACAGAGTAGTTACTCTAATTCTTCTTACATCTTGCTATCTGTGATAGAGGAAATAGAAATGAAGACCTAGAACATTAGGTTGAAACTGTTTGAAATGAAAAACAAACCCCTTTTTATGTGGTATGCATATATGACTTTTAAAACATAGTGAAAATGTTTATTTCACTTTTAGAAGGCATATAGTGTTTACATCTAAACACATGATCCTTTGTACCATAGGCTTATTTTATACTAATGTGCTATTAGAAGCCAATAGAGGAATTTCTTTTTGTCATTTCACTGAGTTACTTGAAGCAGATACATGTGAGCTTCCTGTACAGCCTAGTCAATGGATGCTAATTCATTAAGTTAGGCCTTGACTCTGAGGGCTATATTTAATGTATCTTATTTTTCTAACTCTTTGGTATCGAGGGCTGAGCCCAGGGCCTTTTGCATACTAGGTAAGTGCTCTAATATTGAGATACACCCAAACACTGTTGTTTTTTTTTTCTCAGACAGAGTCTCAGTATGTACCCCTTGCCTGACCTGGAATTCAGTATGTAGACCAGGCTGGCCACGAACTCAGGGCTCTGCCTGCTTCTGCCTTCTCTGTGCTGGAGTTAAAGGCATGTATCACCATGCCCAGCTTATTTTTCAACATTTAAGTGACACATAAAACCATGGAAATTCTACATACTAATGAGTACCATGTAATGCTAAAAATATGTATATAGCATGCAATGTTAAATCATGTCATATATATATATCTTTAAACGTGTATCATATCTTTGTGGTGAAGGTTTAATATGTCTTCTTAATTTTTTTCCAAGACAGGTTTCTCTGTGTAATAGCTCTGGCTGTCCTAGAACTTGATTAATAGACCAGGCTGACCTCAAACTCACAGAGATTCACTTGTCTCTGCCTCCTGAGTGCTGGGATGAAAAGTGTGCGCCACCACTGCCCGACTGTCTTTTTGATTTTTTTTAGATTCATTTTATTATTAGTTTTTGTGTATAAGTGTTTTGCAGCAGATGCATGCCTGGTGCCAAGAAAATGGGGAGGCTTTATGTGGGTGTTGGGTCCTTTGTAAGAACAAGTACTCTTAAGCACCAAGCCACCTCTCCAGACCCACTGTAATATATCTTAAATGTGGAATTTCCTTATTCAGCTTCTATTAATACAACTGAAATAATTTCATTTAAATCAAACATCCTGATTAGAAATTATTGACATATATTGTTTAAACAATTAACATGTAATTGTTTGAAATAGCCTGTAGAGGCATGGTTTTAACTGAGTCTGGATATCTCAAAGTTCATTCCATAATTAATGCTTGAATGTCTAGCAGGCACGGGTGTTTTAGGTGCTGTAGTTATGACAGTGACCAAAGAAAAGCTTTTCCTTGGCCCCAAGGCTAGCGGTTCACAACCGGATCTCACTGGAAGGGGAAGGTGGGGCCTTCATCCTTTCTCCCTTTCTTCTCATCGAGAAGTTTAGCTTGGTTTTCTATTGTGGGAAGTACCATGCCTTCGAATAGGCAGAGAGGAAAAAATAGAACATGGTATGTTCAGTGAAAGAAAATGACAGACAGGTAGGTAGTGGAATAACCCAAGTTCAAGACCTTGCACAGTGATATCTTTGTGTATTTCTGAGTGAGGGGGAGACTGCAGGAGAGAACAAGTATGAGTCTTTTCAGGTACAGACCTAGTGTTGACTTTTGCCTCTGAAGATAGGCAAATGATTTAACCTAGTAAAATCCAGGGCTTTCCCAACTGTAATGTGTTGGAGTCGATTATACCTGTTTCGTAGGTGGTTAGGAGCATTGCACTGGAAAATAGACAGCAAACAGCCCCCTGCTCATAGAGAACACTCTGTTGGCGATTGATGACTGCTGAGCGAGGCTCAGATTTCTTCAAGGACATGAGCCCATGCTTTAGTAGATGGTCCCACACCCATGCACATATAGGCAGCACTAATGGACTCAGTGGCATTGTAAGCAACCAGTTGAGAGAGGAAAGTGGAGGGAAGTAGCAGAAAAATTGGAAGGGAGAGGATGGGTGTGGACTTCATCAAAGCACATTATGTGCATGAATGGATACTAAATACAATACTTCTAAAGGAATCCAGTTGGTGCTTTGGTTATTATTATTCCTCTTCCTATGTCATATTATACTCAGCTTTCATTGACCCAATCCTTGTAACAGGAACCTCAGACTGGTACCCTACTATCGCTTAGCTCTCTGACAGGAGTCCGTAGCCTTTGCCTCCTGAAACCTCACCCTCTCAGGCCCCGTCAGCAGGATTAAGCATCTCCAGGTCTCGCGCTTGCCCTAGCAAAGCTGGAATGTAATGCACTCTTTGGCTTGTGTATCGGGTACAGAGAGGGAGCTTGGATGTTGAGATTTTTTTCCCTCTTAGTTACCCAGCAAACAGTGCACATTTGTGAAATGACTCACAGGCTTTTAAATATACCATTTCTGTTTGACTAAACATTCAGGGAATTGTTGGAAGACATACAGATATATAGAATATGGTGTGATTTCTTTAGAATTCTTATCTATAGTAAGGAGGAGTTTGTTTATGCATGTCCTTGTGTTCACTTGTGTTTGCTATGTGTATGGATACACTTTTAGAGAAGGTTTCTCTTGTTAAAGTAGCTTTATGTACTTGGTATCAACAATCACCTTTTTGCGGAATAGCATATCTTTGCTACAGAGAGAGGAATTTCCCTCTTCAGGGAGTCTGACAGTAACAATTTATGTCTTTGGTCTCTTACAAAGGAAAAGGCCAAGGTAGTTGAACCCCTGGACTATGAGAATGTTATCATCCAACGGAAAACACAGATTTACAGCGATCCCCTCAGAGACCTGCTTATGTTCCCCATGGAAGACATATCTGTGAGTTCATGAGTACTTTTTAAAAGAATGAGCATTTTATTTTCCAAACCAGTTCTTAAAGCACGAATGCGATTTGTTCTCTAGATCTCAGTGATTGGTCGTCAGCAGAGAACAGTGCAGTCTACTGTACCAGAAGATGCTGAAAAGAGGGCCCAGAGCTTATTTGTCAAGGAGGTAAGGGGTTCAATGATCAGACAAAGAACGTATTTTTTGTGTTTATTTTATTCATTTGTTATGGGTGCGTGCGCACACGTACATGTGCACAGACCCATGCGTGCACCGTGTTTATGTGCACCGTGTGTGTGCAGGTGGCTATACAGGCAAGAAAAGACTCTTGGATGCTCTGCAACAAGAGTTAGAGACAGTTGTAAATCACCTGATCCTGGTGCTGGGAGCTGAACCCAGGTCCTCTGCCAGAGCAGTGTATGCAGCCGGGCAGTGATGGTGCACGCCTTTAATCCCAGCACTTGGGAGGCAGAGGCAGGTGGGTCTCTGTGAATTTGAGGTCAGCCTTGTCTACAAGAGCTAGTTCCAGGACAGGCACCAAAGCTACAGAGAAACCCTGCATCAAAAAACCAAAAA
>NW_026068081.1:1785716-1895791 GCF_014885135.2 Alexandromys fortis
AAAAAAAAAAAAAAAAAAAGAAGAAGAAGAAGAAGAAGATCAGTGTCTGCTCTTAAGCTCTGAGCCATCTCTCTGGTACCCCGCCATATGTTCTTAGTATTAAAAAATAGTTACATATCTGTGAATTTCAAATTTATATTATAAACTGTTGGAAGTACCTCTTCCTTTATGATAAATGGGAAATAAAATTCCTAAGCTCAATAATAAATATATAACAGGTCAGTGTGCTGTGAGGGCAAAGCAAGATCCCCATACCAACATTTCTCAACTCAGTTCAAAAAGTCTGTTAGTATTTAGCCAGACTTTGGTTTGTGTGTTTGAGACAGGGACTTGCTATACAGCCGAGACTGGCTTTAGGGTCATTATCCTCCTTCCTCAGGTCTCTGGTTACTGGCGACTCCAGGTGTGTGCCACCATCGTCAGCTCTGCCAGACTTAAAAAAAATGCTTCTTTTTATTCTTTTCCAGTATCTAAAATGAATGATTCCTATTTTCTTATAGTGTATTAAGACCTACAACACAGATTGGCACGTGGTCAACTACAAGTACGAAGACTTCTCTGGGGACTTTCGGATGTTGCCATGGTAAGTTTTGAAGACAAGGGAAGCAGGAGAGTTATTATTATACTTGTTATCACTGTTATTATCATTGTTATTATTTGGCTTTTTAGAAACCTCTTCTGAAACCCCTGCTATAGTCTATAATAAATCAAACTTGAAACAACAGCATATTTGGCTTATGCGATATTTTGACTAGTCGAGTGTGTTTTATCTTTGCTTAGTGACACTCTTCCCCATAAGTGTGGGCTCACATGCTTTGGTGTACCCATAGAGATCACATAATAATCTTTAGTTCGTTCTGGAAAACACAGGGAACCTTTTTTCAGTGGTGTCAGAGAAGCAGTTAGACGCTGTTTGATCAGTTTGACACCTGCTGCTGTCCCTGGGGGAGGACCTCTGTCAGTGAAGTTGAAGGAATGGCTTGAGAACGTTGATCCAAGAGTCATGGTTTAAATCATCCTTTTGTTATTTAATAACTGACTAGGTCTGACCTGCCCACGCATTCCGCCTGTTTGAGCCCTCCCATCTCCCCCATTTCTCCACGGTATGACTGCTGGTCCCATACCATTTCATCTAGGAAACATGGGGGGGGGGGGGAGGAGAAACAGGACATTTGTGCAACCCTGTATAGCACTCAAAAACATTTTCTTCCAGGAAAGAGACTACTAACATTAACAGTGCGGGTTCCCAGAGCAAACAAAAGGGAGAGCCAGATCGGCACCGTGTTGCTTTCTGAGATAAAGTTCTGCCACTGCTAGCAGCCCTGGCATACGTTCCTTAGCAACTTGTGCTCTCCTTGACTCCTATCTGGTCTCTGTTTTATCTTCGCAGAGGGCTGCATATGTGGGAGTCCATATTTGCAAATATTGCGGGGCCCAGGAGGTAGCTTAGTCAGGAGTTCTTGCTTAGCAAAAGTCAAACAAGCGAACAGAAGCTGTGCGTGTTTACTCAGGAATAAGGTCTACATTTGGGAAGAGGAGAGTACTTTTCCATCTCCCCGCTTGCATTTTCTTGTTTTCTCCAAAGAATGAAGTCAACTTATTTCGCCTTTGTTTGTTGGTGACGGTTGTGGATTGTGTTCCGTGTTGAGAGTAATTTTCTTTGGATTTCCAGCAAATCTCTGAGACCGGAAAAGATTCCTAACCATGTGTTTGAGATTGACGAAGACTGCGAGAAAGATGAGGTAATGCCAGGCCTTTCTTCAAGGCCACTTCTGCAGACAGGGCTGCAAAGAAGACTTAAGGGAAGCTGACCCCAGTGCCTATGAGTACCTGTGGCCAGTTTTTCTAACCAATGGGTGGTTTTTAATAAATAAAGTTCCAAATGAGTTTTAGAAAATCTCCAATGAAATGGGCAGAGCCGTGTATATAAATGTGTTCTCTTGCCTGTGTGATGGGATGGTAGAGTTACTTCTCTTGTTGGGCATGTGGGATGGTGACTTCACGTGGATTTGCCTCCTTGCTACATCCCTCCTGGGACAGAGAAAATGTCTGTGACATTTCAAGGTATAGTTTGGACTGTTTGCATGACAAGGAGGCTTTCTTAGGAGGCGACTTGGACACGTCAGCAACTATTGAGTGCCTGCTGTGTTATACCACTGGGCCTTTCATGCTGTAGACAATAATTTCAAGTATTTATGGAGAGCAATGCCTTTATGTTTAACTAGGAAATGGGAAGAGGGCTAGCTCTGTGTCTGCTAAGTGTTGCTTACTAAATAAATGGTTGGCTGACTACTATTTACTGATGATTTTCTTGTCTTTCAGGATTCCTCCTCTTTATGTTCTCAGAAAGGTGGTGTGATAAAACAAGGTTGGTTGCATAAAGCAAATGTAAATAGCACCATCACAGTAACCATGAAGGTAGGGAGTAGTTACTATATTATTTCATCATTTGACGTCTATTGACATATATAATGAATCTGGAGAAAGGTTTATTTTCTAATGAGTCCTCATAGAAATCTTTTGTTTCAAGTTAACATATAGAGTAATGGGTTTTATTATGGCTTTTAAAAAAATACATGTACCATTATATTTTGTTCTCATTCATTCCCCTACCCTACACCAAAAACCTTTAATGAAAGAATCTTTACAGTGTGTGGAATCTTAAAGCGCCATCCTGAGAACAATGTTAACTCAGAAATGTTAATTTTTTAAAGACATATTATGAAGTTCTTATTGTCTGATTAAGGGAGCTTAAGAAGGAAGTTGGTAGTTGAATGAAGAAAATGGCTTTGCAGAAACAGGCATCAGAGGGTCCTATGTGGAAAAGAATTTAATGAATAAATTTGGCTCTTATTAAATTATAAGTGACTGTGGGGAAGCATAGATAGCTAAGATGGAGAGTCCCTTGTGTCCAGCAGCTTCATAATTCTGTCAGAAACACACCACCATACGTCCTACATGAAGCAGTGCCCGAGGGTGGCCAGAAGAGCCTCGTTAGAAAATGGAGTAGTTTGACAACAGTGAATTTGTGTAAGCGACTCGTGGGAGACAAAACCAAAAACACTGAAAGGGACAAAGTACCACGTAGAGCCATCGATGCCTTGACACGAGCTTGACTTTTGTTTAGGAGGCGGTGGAGAGCCATTAAAATCCAGAGGAAGAGCAAATGAGCTTCTTAAAGATTCTCAGCAGAGAAACACATTATTCCATGGTACCAAATATAACTGTTCTTTCAGATATTCAATATAAGATCATGTGATTTACTGAGGGTGAGTCACAGTCCCATTAAGCACTGAAGGTCATTCTAGCTTTCCGATAGCCTGAAAGCAGAAACCATGGGCATCTACCAAAGGAAGACTCAAATTCGGTCTTAATTTAATATTTTGCCTGCTGCTTCCCTTTAGTGGCCATGTCCTGTTCTCACTTTCATTTTCCGGCCCCAAGATAATGAGTCCACGTTGTAGGATGTTTCCTGTGTATCTGTTGTATCCGAGCATGGGATTTGTTTCTAACGTGAGATAGTAAGAGAACCCTTTTACTGGGGGCTCAAAGTGTGCCAAGAACCATACCAAGTTTATTTTGCATCTCATTTTTATATTCTGCATTTGATCTGCATGGCAACCTCATGACACAGGCACTGTTATTATTGTTCTTAGATTAGAGATATGGTAAGTTAGGCACAGATAAGTCTGATGACTAAGCCGATCTCCAGCCCTGGGGATATGACTTACTGGGTAAGGTGCTTGCTGGGTAAGCATGGGGGCTTGGGTTTAGAATCCTAGTACCCACATAAACAAAAAAGCTGAGAAACATTACATTCAGCTGTAATCACAACACTTGGGATGCGGAGACAAGGTGGATCATGGGCTGGCAGGCCAGCCAGTCAAATGAACCAGTGAGCTCCATCTCAGGGGGTGGGGGAAGGTGAAGAAAGCCACTCCATGTGGACTGCTAGCCTCTGTATGTGAATGCACATGTGTCTACACCAGAACACACATGTGCATATGTGTGTGTATACCATATACACAAGTCTACCAAAAGCAAAACAGAGCCCCAAGTATTCAGAAGGAGGATTTGAGCCTCTGCAGGTCTATCCTCTTGGCCAATACACTCTCATCGTCAGTGCCTGAGTACCATAGGACAAGTCCTGTCAGTTATTAAGTTCAGATGCGCATGAGTAGAGGTTATAACTCTGTGCAGATTGTCAGAAAGTGCTTCTAGGACTTTACACTTTGAAAAAATTACATAATGTACACACTTACGGGTTACGATGTAAACTTATGATACATGTATCATGCATAAGGAGCAATGGATCAGGGGAAATGGCACACGCATTAGCCTAAATATTGATCACTGTTGCATGTGTGTATGTGTGTGTGTGTGTGTGTGTGTGTGTGCATGTGTGCTTGTTTATGTATGTGTGTTAGAAACATTTGAAATCATCTTTACTTGCTTTTTGGAGTTACCTGATTAATTGCTGCCGGCTGTACTCCACTGATCTGTAGAAATCATTCCCCTCATCTGATTATACCCTTGTGTGCTATAGCTTAGACTCCATTCCCCTCCCCTAACATTCTCCAAATGTTAGCCTGCTTTACCCGCACCTTAGGTTTAGCATAGCACTAAGGCTATATGCTACATAGAAAGCTAGATTCATAAGACATTGGTAAGAAATTAATATTTATTAATCAATTCACCTCAAGACTGTTTTCAATTGTTCCTCAAATACCATCGAATTACATTTTGCTTTTTGGACAACTTTTTAACTTCTTAAGAAGATAATGTTTTAGGTAAAAAGAACCAGTTGCCTGTAAAAAAAGTTCATGGTTTATACCTTCTTTCCTGATCTTTAAAATACATGTCGATGTAGTAGCAAGGCTAATGAATCCCTAAAGATGTCCTAATCCCTGGGACCTGTAAGTGTTTGCTTACACGACAAAAGGGAATTCAAGCTGCTAATAAGCCAATAGGGAGACCATTTTGATTTATCCAGGCAGGCCCAGAATAAGCACAAAGATCCTGATATGTGAAAGAAAGAGGGAGACAGGAAAGGAGAGTCAGAGGGGGAGATGTGAGCAGAAGCTGGGGCAGGAGATGCTATGAGGCTAACTTTGAAGAAGGAGAAAGGAATCATAAGCCCAAAGATGGTGGGCATCCTCTTGAAGGTACAAAGGAGCAAGAGAGTGGAAATGGACCCTCCCCTACCTAGGGACCAGTTAGACTTCTAACCTACAGAACGACAGTGTAATAAATCTGTGTTGTTTCAAGCCATCCTGTTTGGGGTAATTTATTATAGCAGTAGAAAACTAATACAGTCAGCCAAAGATTGATTGTTCAGCTTGGCTGTTACCTATCTCTGAGGTTGAAAACTCCCATGCTTACAGGGGCCCAGGAGGAGCCATAAATTCACGGAGTGGATGGTAGATCTTAGGTAACCTGGTGACCACATGGGTGAGGCGAAGATGTCACTTGCTACTTGGTTGCCATTGCCCTGTCCTCTTGAGCTAGGTTCTTTGCTTTGTCTCTTTTTATTCCCAGATACTCATATTTCCCCTCTCTTCTCTTGCTTTTCTCCTCTTTCTCTTTCTCCCCCCTCCCATTGTCTTTCCCTTCCTCTCTCCTTCCCATCTTCCCTCTCTCCCACCCCTATCTCTGTGGGAAACAATTTTTATCGAATTCTTTTCTTTCTGTCTGTTATTTTTGAGATAGGGTTTCATGTATCCCAGGCTAGCCTCAAACTTGCTTTACAGCTGAGGATGAACTTGATTTTCTGGTTCTCCTACCTCCATCTCCAGGAATGGAACCCAGGGCTTCAGGTATGCTAGGTATACTCGGTCAAATGAGTTGCACCCCGGCTTGTTGTTTCTTCTTAAACCCTCTATGAAATGGTAGACAGAGGAAGCAAACAACAACAACAACAAAAAAAACCAAAACAACCAACCAAACAAACAAAAAAAACCAAATTGGTCATATGAGGCTACATAGGTTTTAACAAAATCGTTTTGCAACATAAGGGCCATGATGAGGTTTGGGAGTGATTTCTGGTTAGTACTATGCATTGGGGATGTCTATTTGGAATTTTTGTTGTTTGTTTGTTTGTTTTTTGAGACAGGGCTTCTGTGTGTAGCCCTAGCTATCCTGAAACTCACTCTGTAGACCAGGCTGGCCTCAAACTAACAGAGATCCACTTGCCCCTGCCTTCCAAGTGATGGGATTAAGGGCATGCGCCACCGCCATGGAATTTTGGAAGTTAAGCATGTGTCCTGTATTCTTTGCCTTCATCTCTTAAGCCAAAGCAGTACTGTTGTATTTGGGGGATCTGCCAAACCTACAATGGGCATGAGAGAGGAAATATCAATCAGAGCTTTCTGATATACTTCGCCAAAGGTTCTCTATCCTATATAGACTAAAGTATTTTAATTATTGTTCCATTGTGCACTTCAGGGCTTAGTTGCCCCTGGAGTGTTTACCCTTTGAGTTTTACTCTGCTCTCTTTCTCTGTGAACAGAGGGGTTATCAGCGTGGTCAGCAAACGGCTGGAAATGGTAGTGGTCTTGAAGTTGCTAAACAAGGGGTCCTGTCCTGTGAAGCAAGGCATACTAAGGGCGTAGAGCTCACAACCTTAGGTGCCCTGTCATGGGATGGGGAGAAGTTCTTCTGAAGTTTGTACTGGTTCAGGCTTAATAAGAAGCTAAGTGCCCAGTGGGGCGGAGCGGCCTGTCTAGCTCTGGCAGTAGCAGAGGCAGAGGAGTTATAACTAAAGCCAAAGTTGACAGAATTGGAGGTGTGCTGGAAGGATATTTTGTTTGTTTCTATTAGGCGACTCTTCCAAATAAAAACTGTTAATCAGTCTCATAGGCAAACGGGAAGATGATTCAGGTGTGCCGTTATCTGAGTAATTTCCCCAGCACTTGAGGCAGCTTTATCCTGGGTGCAGCCAGAGTTCCCTGCCCGATGGGGCCTCCTTCTGCACTGGTGTGATGCAGTAGGAGCCTTAGCAAACAACCACAGTGCCCGAGCTCCAGAACTGACCCCAGAGAATCTTTCCTTATCGGCAAATTCATGATTTAGTCTCTGCTAACTCCCAGCGGGCAGGAAACTGCCTCAGAAGGGTGTAGGTATTAATCATGACTCATTGGCAAAGAACAGCCCGCGGAAGCCAAGCTTCTTTCTTCGTATTTTTATTTGAGTCTCGGTGAGGGGATGGAGCTTGACACCAACCTGCATATCCCTTTGTGACTGGCAATTATACGTCTTCAAGCAAGTTATGTATTCAGAAGTGTTTTAAGAAATCATTTTAAAACACACAAACCCCAAAATTAAAATTCTGTTGGAGTAACTGGGCCCGGTAGCACAGGCTTGTAGTCTCAGCACTCATAAGACTCCAGCAGGGGGTACAATTAAGGGCAGCCTGGGTTATACAGTGAAATGATGTTTCAGACAACCAAACCAAGAGTGCCCTGTGGAAGCGGTCCCTTAAGATGTTTGAACTTATGCACAGGAACCGCAGGTTTTGTTCTGTTGTTGTGGTTTTTTTTTTTTTTTTTTTGGATAAACAAGTCCAAGTCTTTTCCCTAGACATTTGGGCTGTCCAGAGTAAAAGAATCAAAGAGCAAAGAAAGAAAAAATAAAACTAGAATCACGAGTGAAGATGTAAAAGGAAAAGGAAAAAGGATCAGAAGTTGCCCAGTTGATTTACAAGAGAAACCAGAAAGAAGACTGTTAATTTGGGTGATCATTTGAGCAAGCAGCCATGTGGCCGAACGCAATATCAGAGTCATGGCCAATGCAATTTCTGCAGGGACTGCTTTCAAAAATCACACCTCCTCTGGTGCCTGCCAGAATTCTGCCAGGGTATTCAAGTTGCTAGCGCCGGTCCTTACAGGAAAGAAGGGCGAGCATGTGAACCACACTGAGTTCTTTTTTTTTTTTATTTTTTTTTCACACTGAGTTCTTGATGCTGGAATAAAAATTATATTTTCCCCATTGAATTGTGTCCCCTCCCCCCGTCGCCCAGAACAGTTAAGTTATATTCAGTACCATTCCATTCACTGCAATCGTCATTATCTTCCTCAAAGTGCGTTCTGGGTACCCTCATTATCCCCTAACAAACGATCACTGAGACACCAGGCGGTGGGAGAGCTGCTAATGATATATCTAGCTTCACAGTGAGACACAGTCACTCCACAGCAGCCGTGACAGTGCCCAAGCACTTCCTCTCCCTGAAGAGGATGCTGGCCTTGTGCAGCTCTTGCAAAGGCACTGATTGTTGTCTGGGCACAGTGACTGTTTTTCACCCAGCACTTGTAAATTGCCTTGTTGTCAGCAGTCATGTTAAGACAGGACAAGCTTTATTACAGTGAGCCACTTCCTCAATTCATGCTTTCTAGTTAATGGGAACCCGTCCCGCGACCCCATTCCAGTTCCTGGAAAAGGACTGAGGCGAAGCTGAAGATAATCATAGAGATTAGACATCACTTAGGCAGAAACTGTAGTCCTAAGAGGAGCCTATTCGGTTGCACTCTCTTTCCTAATTAGCTGCTAGAGACATTTGCTTTATTCAACTTGTTCTTTAGCACTGAGAGAAAAATTAATGCGGACTAGATAGCTGTGCTATCGGGTATGACCTTCCCCTGGTATTTAGAACTATTTTTTCTAAGGACTCTGATGATCTATGGCCTAAGGAACATTTTTGATCTTGAGGGTGATTTCTGGTTTCGAAGAGTTGCACATTCTTGGCTAACCCGTGGCACACCTACCTTTGTGGATCTTCTTGGCTCAGTTTGATCGCATTCCTCAGACTCTCGACTCCCCATTTGCAGCAATTAAATGTTGAAGGGCCTCGCTGTGTTATTGCGGTTGCGAGGTCAACTGTCTGATGTATGACTCACTTCTCGTGCCCTTTTTACCCCCTCAAAAGAGAGCCGTTTGTTATACATTCAGAGTCCAAAAGTCCTTATTACTCTTTGACTACTGAAGGAGAATTCTCTTCTTGGTAGGGGAGAACAGCAAATCAAAAGAGGATTTCATTCTAGAAAGTACATAATATGAAAGAAATTGCTAGGAGGTCAAGGTCACTGGGTGCATCGGAACAAGAGGAAGAAAAGATCTATTGTTTTGATTTTTTTTCTCCATATGCTCCAACTTACTAGACAGCATCTTACAGTAAATAATATGGATTAATGCGTGTTTATCATAGGCAGGGGCTTTCTCACTAACTTGTTTTTCTGTTTTGATTCCCTTTATTTGGTGACTACGTCTCAAAACCTGCTTATTAGGTACTTACGATATGCCAGGCACTCCTAGGAGTCATCAAATCCATCACGAGATATACAAGCAATACTTGATTAGTCCATGAAATTAGTATTCGGGAAGGTAGACAGAAGTATCACATGTGCCCCTTCTGACTTACGACCTCTTTGGAGATATGAGACACACAATAAAAACAATTAATTGTTTAATGGTTGTTCAGGTACCAACTGCATGAACATGGTGTCTGAGATGGCCAGACCTTGAAGGAAGGGCGTCCCAAAAGAGAATATGAGTGTGGACACAGTACATAGAGAACCCGTACTAAAGGAAGTCTGGTAGCCATGCTAAGTTAAGTTGATTTGATCCCCGGTGTCCTTCTGTGCCTCAGTTTCTCTTTTGTGATGTGGCAACGAAGATCATGGTGACCACACAGAGTTGTTTATAAGGATGAGCTGACATGAGCAGAACACTTAGTCATGGTCAAGAAGGCAGAAAGCACACCAGTCATCATGATTTTCTGTTATGAGAATGACGGGAGGTTAGGTCCTGACACGTGAGCCTGATCATGCAAGGAAGTGTGATACCACCAATAGTTTAAGGAAGGAAACAAGTTGGGTGTGCTGGGTCTTGCTTGCTTGGGGACTGGGGCAGGAATTTCACCTTGAGATTGAGGCTAGTCTGGGCTAAAGAGTGAGACCCTGTCTCAGAAACAATAGATGGAGGAGGAGGAAGAAGAAACAGGAGGGAAGGACAGAGGAAGTTGAGCAAGGCCGTCTTTGTTGAAATACGTCTGAGAAAATAATGTGTCTGCAATGATAAGGGAGATGGTAGATACCCTCTTTTATGGTTTGTTTCAAATGAGTTTTAAAAATTTCCAGTGCTTGGGTATGATAGACCTATTCAAGAAAAACGAACATGTTTCCCCTCCAAGTTTCACATAGCGTAGCATCGTGATATATGATAAAACGTGATAGGAGTAGAAAATGATATGGAGACAGATGAGAGGAAGGTTGCCAACATTCTGGAGGGGCTTCTCGAGAAAGACCACGTTCTTGCCATTCTAGTACAATTAAGTGTAAGTCAGTTTTCGTATAAACTTTTGGGGGTTTTCTTTCCTACTGTTTCTTCCATGCTTGCTTACAACAGTTCTGAGACTCCGTATGACTCTTGTCTCCCCCCCCCCTCTTTTCCTTTGAGGCAAGAGTTTCATAATGCAGCCTCAGGCTGGTCCTGAATCTCTAATCCTCTCACCTCTGTCTCATGAGGGCTGGCATCCTGCTCTCTTCCTTTCACTGCTATCCTGGCTGTTCTGTTAACTGTAACACAGTTAAGTAGATCCCCTGCCTCACTTCTGCATTGCTGCTATTCTGCATTCCTCCTATTCTGTCCTTATCCTTTAGAGCATCCCTTCTTGGGACTTCTGGTTACTATAATGTAGAGGAAGTTTCCACACTCTAGGCAATGCGCAGACCAGGCACCCTTGTGGTTTGTTATATAAGATGATCAAATGTTCTCCTAATTGGAAGGCAGGGTAGTAGTTACTCTAACTTTCCTGCTTGCCTTCCATCCTTGATGCAACTGAGGGACAAATGGCTTTTGTGACTGGTCCAGAAGAGGTCCAAAAGGTTACTGTCCCAACATCTCAGGGCCTTGAAAGGACTTGGCATGACCTGATCCCTGAGAATCAACTCTTCCAACTTGCTGTCATCCTTATTCTCCTAAATGGACCACTCTTTGGGATCCGTGTTTCTCATAAAGGAAGATAGAGAATAGTCATCTGTGCTCACTCTCTAAGACAAATAATAAAGGCAAGGAGGATGAGAAGAATGTTGGTATTACAGAGAAACATCGTTCTATTGAATGAATCCTTTGAGAATATGTTGGTGGACAAATTATTTTTTCCTTTTGAAAACTTTAATGAGTTTTAAGCATTATACTAGACTTTAAACAATAGTGCACCTTAATAGTCTAGAAGGGAACAGGATATTTTAAAGAAGAGATCGATGAATGAGGTAGATTTGGATAGGGTTCACACTGCAGAAAAATGCTATAATGTTTATAGGTACTTGTAGAAAAACAGTTCCAGGAGATGAGACTCAAGGACAGTCCTGAAAAAAAGTAGAGGGAATTGTGTGATTATTCAGGCAAGAGGATCCCAGGCTAAAGGCAGGAAGAGAAGACTTAAAGGAGTTTCCTTGGGGTTCTTCGGTATTGTACATAAACCAGCGTAGCCTGAGCAGTGGGATTAGATATGCAGGTGCAGGCTTGGGAGATGGCCCAGTTGCTAAAGTGCTTGTTCTTCATGGGGAGTTTGATCCCTCAGGACCAGGGTATAAAAGCCAAGTGCTGGACTCCTTATAATTCTTGCAGCAGGACGGCAGAGATACAAGGATCATCGTGCCAACTCTGGGAGATTGAGGTTCACTGAGAGACCCTGCCTCTAAAAAGAAAATGGAGAGAGCAATTAAACTCTCTCCCTCTCTCTCTCTCTCTCTCTCTCTCTCTCTCTCTCTCTCTCATATACACACACACTCGTGCACACACACTCACACACACACACTCTCATACACAAACACACAACACACACATACGCATGCTAACCTGAGATCATATCAGGCACCATATTCTAAGCTATGGTAGATATTTTATTAAAATTTCTTTTTTATTATTACTATTATTTTTTTTTTATTGTTGAGATAGGATTTCATGTAGCCAGGACTGACTTCACACGTTTGATCCTCCAGCTTCCACATCCCAAGTGCTAGGACTACAGTTGTGTTCTACCATACCTGGAAATTTTAACTATTTCATAATACACATTTAAATTATATGTTCATGGTATCATAGCACGAGTTTTGGAAACATGCATACATGTTTAAATTAGAGTGAACATGTGTTTTCATTTTTTACTGTGAAAGCTTTGCCTTCCTTTTTTTGAAGTAGACAGTGCATTGCTCTGTGTGAATGCCGGGTTACGCTGTACCATCCCAGAACAGCTTCCTTTCTCCAGCTGCCACAGATAAAGCCTTGCCCTTCTCTCTCTTCTCTGCACCCTCCATAGATGAGATTTTGATTTACCATGAGTGAGAAGCCATTGCAGGGTTTGAGAGAGACTCTCTCTGTGGATGTCACAGGAATGTGACTCCAGTTTAAGTAGTGACCACTGTGAATTTAAATACATCTTTATTATCTCTGTTAGGGAAGATGTGACTGGATATATATCCTCAGGTAAAATAGTTATCTGTTGATTTCAAAGGACTTGAGGCCTTTTGATGAAAACTCTGATGTAGAATTATTATTTTAGCATCTATCTTCTTTCTGAAATGAAATTCTGAAATGAAAAATATATTTACCTGTATCCTAAATTTCTGCATCTTGGATATTATGAAATTTTCTTCTTGGTTCTATAGAATTGATTTCCGATGCTCCTTTCTTCTTTGACAAAGGGACCTACAACTTCCCAGAAGTTCAGACCTAACCTAGCAGTGCTAGAAAGATGGCTCAGAGAGAGAGAGAGAGAGAGAGAGTGAGAGGTGGCTTAGAGGTTAAAGGTACTTGCTGCTCTTGCAGAGAACCAGGTTTGATTCCCAGCACCCATATGACAGCTCACAACCATGTGTAACCTAGATTCCAGGGCAATCTGAGGCCCTCCATTGGCCTCCATGGGCACTAAGCATTCAAGTTGTGCATAAACATAAATGGAGGCAAAACACCCCTACACATAAAAAATAATTTAAAAATTATTTAAATAATAGATACATCATTGACTCTTAGAATGGAAAGAGAGTATAGCCATCTCCTGATCTTTCGTTCATTCACAAACCAATTTCTATACAGGGGTGACTTAAAAACAATTTCTAAGCCACACATAGAATCATATCCGTGTAGTCCCAGCTATTCTGGTGTCTGAGGCAAGAGGATCAACTGAACCAGGGATAAAAAGTCATCCTGAGCAATGGAGCGGGACCTCCATTGCCAAAAAGAGCAAACAAAGCAATTCTTTGCTATGCAAACGGTGTGCTTCTAATGTATAAGCCGTCTCACGTGTGAGCGTGTGTGTTGGGGTAACTGTCAGTCTAGGAAAGCTAACGTGTAACTTGTTCAGTGAACATCTAATATATGGGCCATCTCACGCGTAAGTGTGTGTTTGTGTGTGGAGGCTAAATGTTAGTCCAGGAAGGCGAATGTGTACCTTGTTCAATGAGCAACTAATTTCTGGGCCATCTCACGCGTAAGTGTATTTGAGTGTGTGTGTATGCTGGGGTGGGGGGTAACTGTCAACCTAGGAAGGCTAATGTGTAACTTGTTCATGTTCAGGGAAAGGGTTTGTAGAGTCTGATGACAAAATGACCTCCTAGCTCACCTGGTCCAATCCAACAGGTGAGGAGACTGACAGAGCAGCAGCCTCAAGGACAAATGTCACAGGGGCTCCTGGATGAGGGTCAGGATCCTCAGCCTTCGTGACATCTGTTCCTTCCAAGTGCCCTTTTAGGCAAATGCTCTCTCTCTCTGATTTCTGAACTACCTAGCAATTACACCTCGCGGTGACACTGTGCTATAGGGGGGTGATTGCCTATAATTTCCCTTCCCTAATCTTGGAAGTGGCGGCTGCTGCAGAATGCCGTTCCTTGGCGAGACAGCTGCACACGAAGGCATTTGTGCAGATGGTAATTGGACTCGAGGCCACAAGTGGTTTGCTCCGTGCCTTTCCTTCTCTGCCCTCGCTTTGTGGCTGACTGTGGGCTTTTCACGCAGATTTGGCCAGCTGCCTCACCGAATCTGTACCCTTTGAGTTGTAGATTTGTTCGCAATTAAACTTTTAGTTGGGGTGCAGGCTTTTAAATCATACTAATTTTTGCCTAGAAGATCTGTTGATTTTTGTCATGTAATTACTGTTGTAACTTTTAAGAAGTCATAGATGCACAGTCTCGATGCTCAGTAAATTATTCATTTAAAATAAGCTCAGTATGTAATTTTAGGTTTTCTGGTTACATTATTTTATTAAGAGATGCGAACCATTGTCACGAAAAATACATAAATATAAATGATATGATCACCAACGTTGTTGTTTGTTTTTGAGATAGGATGTCATATAGCTCATACTGACCTTGAATTCACTGTATAGTCAAGGACAGCCTTAACCTTCTGATCGTTCTTCCTCCTGAGTACTGGTATTACAGGCATGTGCCAACATGCCTGGATATAACAGTCATTTTGTTTAACTTTTTTGCATATTTATATAGACTTCTTTATGTAAACATAAATATGTTTTAATTAAATATGCATTTTAGGCATTATATTATATTACATTGGTATAATTATATTGCTATAATTATACATATTAAATATGTTTTCATATCTATGAAATACTTGAATACCTCCAATTTGAAGAATCCCAAATTCACTGATTTCAGATTTTCAGTTTAAGGATGTAATCTAAAATGCTTCTCTGACCCCAGGCACTTTAGTTAAAGGCTACTCAACTTGTATATGAATAAACAAAAGACATAAATACAGATAGGAGTACACTCTCTGTATTTCTGTGTCTCGGTAAACTAACATTTACTTGAGGCTCTACAAACAAGCTGGTGTTTTCTGCTTGTTCTCCCTTCTGTTGATGCCATATAGCCCATATGCCTACTACCTGAAATAGAAGCTGTAACGTTTACCCGTCTGACTTGGCAAGGAGTCCCTCGTACTAGTACATTTTTGTATTCATTCACAAATAGATGATCCTCAAACAAGTCCAAAATGGTTGTAAGCATTATTATTATTTTACTTTTTTTCTAAAAGGAAATACCCCATAATATAGCTATATAATTTAACTTGTTCATGCTATGGAGAAATAAATTGTTGATGCTTCAAGATGCTTTGGCAGAGAATTGAAGTAGTTGGCAGGAATGATCGGGTCCAATAATGCTCTTTTTATGATATTTAAGTCCTTTAAATATCAGATCACAGATCATATTGGGCTGTCAGATGGGTGATCGCAAATGGCAAGCTTAAATCTTCCACTTTTGTGAGTAAGACATGATGCATAGGCGTGTATTTCCTCACTAATCACTTGGAGTCTGTTTTTCTGGCTCTGTTACTATTCTCATTCTGGAGTGCTTTCAGACCCACGATTCTGGGGAATTATGACTGGAGTAAGTTTTACTTTCGCTATGACAAACGCTTGACACAGCCTATAGTTTCTGACTCATTGAAAAAAAGCACAGAAACATCAAAGGGTTTGTAGTCCCCTCCGCTCACTCATTCATTGTATTCTCTGGGGGAAACAAAGGGGAAACATAAAGGCATTTGGGTAGTCTTCCTCTCTTCCTCATTCCTGTAGGCAACAGCCTACTCCCATCTCTGATCACATGACCCAGGCCCCTTGGGCCCTAATGATTCAAACTTCAGCACTGAGGTCATTGGTGATTCTTTCTGCTTCTCTGGGAGAAAGCTGTAAGTGGGGTTTTCAGGAGCAAGAGTTCCGGTGCACTGTAACTGTTCTGTGATATGAAGGTGATGTGAATGTGCATGCCTTTTAATACTTGGATTTGTGAAAATGAGACATAATTGGAAAAGATCTACTTGTTCCTTGCTGTTAGACAGAAAAGGATACTGGGTGAAGAGGCCAGTGATTCAGATCTAAAAGTGCTTTATACATTTTCAAGTGTTAAATATTCACCATTATCAATATATTTGATTAGCTAAGGGTAAATTGCTTGACATCATAGTATCTTTAAAGAAATAAGGAACAAAGCTAAGCATAATTCTTTCTTATTTATATATTTATGCATGCATGTATTTTGTATGTGTGTATGCATGTATATGTGTGTGAGTATGTGTGTCCCTAAGTGTATACGTATGGATACATGCTTGCACACATATGGAGGTCAGAGGAAACTTTCAAGAGTTGGTTTTATCCTTTCACCATGTGAGCCCTGCGTATCAAACTCAGGTCAGTGGGCATGGTATCAAGTGTCTTAACCTGTCAAGCCTTCCCACCAGCCCAGAAACCTGATTCATAACAATTTCTGGAGATTGTCTGACATGGTTCAGATACCATGGCTGCCAAGATGTTGAAGGTTTTTGGTTCAGATAAACAGACCTTCTGCCGTGAGTATATGTTACAGTGGATCTTGGCTGCATTCTCCTTCCAGGTGTTCAAGAGACGGTACTTTTACTTGACTCAGCTGCCTGATGGTTCATACATCCTCAATTCTTATAAAGATGAGAAAAATTCCAAAGAGTCTAAAGGTTGCATCTACTTGGACGCGTGCATTGATGTTGTTCAGGTAAGGCTATTGCAGTCATCATTCTTTCTCCTTCTCCAAGTGGGTTGTTGATGAACTATTAAAAACCTCGGCAGTTCCCCTCTTGGTTGATGGCATCTCCATGCCCCTAAACACCTGTATTAAGAAACTCTAAACCTCCTTACACCACTTCCATTCAGGGCCAGTATTTAAAAGTTTATCAAATCCTTTGAGTCTTACTCCAAAGTGCTTCTTGATTCACATTTTCTCTGAATTTTCCCTGATTTTTCTCTGGGTATCCCTTGTATACTGCCTACTCTAGAATTTTGATTTTTCCCATTTAAGATTTCTTTTTAAATGAATATGTAACTAGCAACATTACTGAAGGGTTACTTTGGCCAGTATTTGCTGTGAAGTACCTGCTGTGAACTACTTGCTCCTTCAGCCAATAGCCTTTAAGATGCCAGCCCACTTGGGCATGGCCTCTTATACTATAAATGTGGCTGTAAAGCCTGCACTTGCTCTCTTGCATCCGGCTCACTTCTAGCTGCTAGATTCTGTTTCTGTTCCCCATTCGTGCAGAGGATTGTGATCTGTAAGTACTCCCTAAATAAATAACCCTTTATTATAAAAGAAAAAAAAGATTTCTTTTTTATCATTACTTCTTCTTATGTGTATTTGTGTATATGGGCATGTGCACATGTGTGCAGGTGCCTGAGGAAGCCAGAAGAGGGCACTGGATTCCCCTGGAGCTGGAGTTATAGGCAATTATCCCTGTCTAAAGTGGGTGCTGAGAAGTGGCCTCAGGTCCTCTGTATGAACAGTAGATACTCCTAAACACTGAGCCATCTTTCTACCCCAAATCTTGCCTTCCCAACTCCAAGTTTACTGTTTTACTTTACTCCATCTCCCTGAGACAAAGAGTGGATCCCTCACTTGTCTCTTTAAAACCTTCGGGTCTTAATTTCCTGCCTCACAGAGGAAAATCGAAAGCTCTTACCGAGGGATTCAAAACCCATGGTGATATGCCCTTAACCTGTTGTTAGTTTCATTCCTGTGCATCTGTGTTCTGATCACAAGCTGTGTATTCCATAGATTTCAGACATATTTGTGGCTTCCCTATTTTTTATTTCTTTATTTTCCTGATGCTGGGAATGAAACCTAGGCTTTTTTTGCATGCTACACACTATCCCTAACCCATGTTTTATTTTGACACAAAGCCTTGTTAAATTACTCTTATCTTTTAAAACTCAGTTTAAATTCCCTTTCAACCTTGAAGTGCTTTCTGTTTCCTTCCTCACGATCATTTCCACCCAGCCAAATCCAGCTCCCTGTCCGCTGGGCTATCCCTTGGCTGTTTCCTTTATCAAAAGCACACTTTAAATTGTGTTTTGTTCATTCCCTTTTGGGTTTAGATTGCAAAAACCCTCTCTCGCTCATTCCTGGAACTCCTATAATAATTAACAAGGCTGCCCACGCCTGAGGGAGTTAGTAAGTGTCTATTGATTTGAATTCCTGGTGATGTAGAGAAAGGTCAGGTGGGAACGAGAAGGCAGAGAAATGACTCGAATAGTGAAGTGATTGACCAGGAGAGGAACATTGTTAGGTGCTGTGGCTGTAATTCAAAATAGGAACATTGAGCTAATGAAGAGGCAAGGGTGACTGGTTCAGTAACTTCAATTTATTTGAGTATTTTCAAAGCTATAATGTCAGATTAATAGTATCCTCATACACCATCCAGTAAGATTGCTGTGAGGTTCAAGTGAAAAAAATTAAAACTGTAGCCATCTTTGTAAACACAACATGCTTTTCATTAGGTCTGGTTTGGTGTGCACAGTGCTGAGGCCCAAAGTTCATGTCTTGAGCACACCCAGCGTGGGCTCCATCTCTCAGCATCAGCCCCAGCCTGAAGGATTTTTGAAATAAATAATAATCACACATTTTAATTTTACTGGAAGAAAAGAAAGGCAGACGTGATTGCGGAGCTTTTTCAATCAGCCCTCTTCCAGTGACCTTTCTTGTTGTTCTCCCACAATGTCTCTTTATGATTCCCTCTCCTAGTGTTTTCAAATGCAGAAATCATTACAGCTTGCTACGTGGTTTAATTTCACCCTTTTCTGTTCTTTGAAGACGAAAAGGTCCAGGAAAGTCGTTGGTTTCTTCTTAAATAATGACCGTGCAGTGGAGAGTTATTGATTTATGACCCTTTCTTGAAATGATTGCTGAGGCGCAGGAGAGGGGCAGCATGCCATTTCTTTTGTCAGGACAGAGAGGGTGGTAAATGTGTTATTAGGTTTGAAGACAGCAAGGGGTCTTTTTTCCTTTTCTTTCTGTTCGAATATTCAGTGTGGGCCACTTCACTTCTTATTGAAAGTCGCAATTTGACATGAAACAGTTAGGGCCTTCCTCCCCCAGTGATACTGCTTGACCCTCTGCATGCTGGACCCAGTCACACCCCTGTGCTCATGAGGAGAGGGAAAGGAAGCATTGCATTTGCTTCTTGTGACATTTTAGCTGGGTTCTAACATCTGGTTTTGAAAAGTCTATAAAATAACGCAAGGGAATTTTTTGGATGAAGAGAGGAAAATGTGTTCTTGTTTTAATGGTGGTGGTTTGGTTTTCTAAATGTGAAGGGTTGCAAAGGCCTTAAGTGATTGATGTCTGGCCGCTTTGTCCTTATTGCAGTTTGCTCAGGCCGGGGAGGAGCACCAAAGATAGGTTTGGGATGCTCTGGGAATGTCTATATCTTACTGAAAGAATTAATGGTTTTGTGAAATTGTTGGTGTACATATAGGCTGAGCTGAGGGAAAAAATAAATAAGAGAAAACAATTAATATCAAAAGGGCAGATAATCTAATTGAACAGGTGTTTTCTTTTTTTCCCCTTCTCTAGTGCCCCAAAATGCGCCGTCATGCTTTTGAACTCAAGATGTTAGATAAATATAGCCATTATCTGGCGGCTGAAACTGAGCAGGAAATGGAGGAATGGTTGATAATGTTGAAAAAGATCATTCAGATCAATACTGACAGTTTAGTGCAAGAGAAAAAGGAGACAGCAGAAGCAATACAAGGTAAGAACCATGAAATGACTCATTCGTAAAGGAGGCCCTCATCTGTTTTCCCTGGCAATGTCCTGCGGGCTAGGTGAAGATAGAACCTCCACAATGAAGGCCAACCGGCTTCTTCCTGAAGGATGGACTGCAGGGCAGGCTTTTCAAAGAGCTGGGACTGCATGGTCCCTGACACTTGAAATCCAACCCTGCTGGGATGGATAAGAAATTCATGGCAGATTTTCAAAAGTCCATTAAAGTTTCCCCGGTGCTTTCATAATCACAATTCTTTGCCGTAAATCTAGCAGGAGAGGATGGGGTGGGAGAGAGGGTAGTTCTCTTAGGTGATTAGCAATGCTCTGTATGGTTTGGAACATCTGCTTTCCATGAATCTGCAGATGATGAAACGAGCAGCCAAGGGAAAGGCGAGAACATCATGGCCAGCTTGGAGAGGAGCATGCATCCGGAACTGATGAAGGTATATCTTTCCTCTGGCAGCTCACCTTCCACTGACATGATGCAGGGCAAGCTGGTCAGGCTTCAGTGCTGCATTACGTTTGGGAATGTCATTTTCGAGTTCAGACACCTCCCCACATTGATGAAACAGGCATCAAAAGGCTGGTGCATTCCAGATGGAGGACTCGGGAGTGTCCACTCTCAGCATGGAAAAATCTTTTTTTTCCCCTAGACCCTACAAAAAGGAAAAAGAAGCACACCAAACTTCTAAGCTTTTGTAGCCTTATTAATTTTATCTACTATTATTCAATTTCATCGTTAACTAAATATTCTTTCAGTGGGCTAATGATGCAGCTTGTGCAAATGGTTTTCAGTCCAATGACACATGCTAATTTCTTCTGTCAATTATGTAAATAATTTACTCAGATAACAACTTTGGTGAACAGCCAGTGTTTGTGCTACTTCCCCTTATTTGTGGAGTTTGAAATCAAAAAGAATATGAAGGTAGACAGTTATTGCCATGCGTATCTTCGTGGGATGTACATTCCTTCTGTTACAGTGAATTAGAATAATCATAATACTGGAGAGGGAGGGGGAGAGGAGTGGGGGGGAGGGGGAGAGGAGAGGGAGGAGGGGGGAAAAGGGAGACGGGGAGGGAAATGGGAGGCGGGGAGGAGGCGGAAATCTTTTTTTTTTTTCAATAAAAAAATTATATTAAAAAAAAAAGAATAATCATAATAATGAATAGTCATTATCTCCCCGAAGACAACAGAGTCCGAATCGTGTATGTAGCTTACAGCCAGCACGATGGAGATTTCTTGCTTGCATCCCAAGTCTTTTGGATTTATTGTTTGATAATCAGCACAAAATGTAGAATATTTAGGTTTTATGGAAATGTATAATAATCAGATCTTAGTATTTAATCTCAATGATGGTGCTGCACTCCCCAGCCAATCAAGCCTGTTAAAGCCATATTACATGCATGGCAGCAAACATGGCAAATGGTGTCCCTGATCTGTATACACGATAGAATGACCTGGCATTTAGTCTTGTTTGGAAGGAAAGGTAACAGTGTTATGTATCTTTAAATTTTAGTATGGCAGAGAAACAGAACAGCTGAACAAACTCAGTAGAGGAGATGGAAGACAGAATCTCTTTTCCTTAGACTCGGAGGTGCAGGTATTGATATATTTCTAATTCAGACATGCACGAGGGAGGTGGAGCAGGTTGATGGTGGTGGTGGTGCTTGTTCTCTGAGTTGACTCCCCGCTCACGAGGACTGCTAATAGCATGGGACAGAATGTATATATCTTCTCCTCGGTCTCCTAGATCCTTGCATCACGCTGCTTCCCATGGATAATTTACATAATGCCTATAGATGATTAAGTACACCTGTGATCTAGTGGCAACGAACATCTACAATATAGAGAGTACTGAATTCAATGACATGTGGATTTTCTCCATTTGATATTGGTATATAGAACAGGAGAAGTATGCAGTAGATGACTAGACAGTTTCTAAACTAAGACTATTTCGCAAAATTATCGGGGGGAGTGAATTTTTGTTTTCTTCTCCCCCTTTCTATATGAAATCTTTTTCTAACAGTTTATTGTTGTTGTTGTTGTTGTTGTGTGTATGTGTGTCATTTGTGTAGGCGAACATATCATGGTGCACATGTGGAGGTCAGAAGACAACTTTGTGGAGTCTGTCCTCTCCTTTACTCCTTAATGGGTGCTGGAGATTGAACTTAGGTTGTCAGGCTTGCATGGTAGTGCCTTTCCCACTGAGCCGACTCCTGTTTTAAATAAAAATATAACATGAACATGGCAATTTTTAGTCCAGTTAAAACATATGAGGGATATATAAAATAATTTGAGGAAAACTAATTTTGTTATTTCCCTTCCCTTTATGCTTGAAGAGTTCTTGAATCGAGTTGTAAGTGTGTATGCGTGATGCGTACGGTAATGAAATTACCATGTAAAAGTGATACTGTGGGGTGTGCGTGTGCGGCATATGAATGTGTACAAGTAAGCATATGTGTGCACCTTTCTGTGCACCTGTGACAGCCTGAATTTAGCTTGGCGCATCTTCCCCCCATCACTCCACACCTTCTGTTTGGAAATGGTTCTCTCCCTGAACCTGGAGCTCAATGATTTAGCCAGACTAGCCAGCAAGCCCCAGGGATCCACCTGTCTCGTGTCTCCATGCTGCCCCCCCCCAGCTATGGGCTGACAGGTGAACAGTGTTGTGACAGTTTTTTATGTGCATAGCCAGGCTCCCTCCTCAGGTCCTCAGGCTCTCACAGTAGGCGCTTTACCCAGTGATTCTAGCCCCAGCAAATTAAATTAAAAAAAATTCTATTTTCCTCATAGCAGTTTTATGTATTGTTTTAATGTCAGTTATGTGATAGATAGATAGATAGATAGATAGATAGATACATACATACATACATACATGCAAGCATGCATCCATACACACACTGGTGAGATGTTCCAGTTGGTAAAGGTGCCCAATGACTTAAATTCCTGGAACACACTTAAAAGTGGAAGGAGAGAATCAACTCCAGAAAATTGTCCTCTGACCTTCACACATGTGCTATTGTACACACACACACACACACACACACACACACACACAGAGAGAGAGAGAGAGAGAGAGAGGAAATGTTAAGACAAAATAGAATAGCACGTTTCAGAGATGGCCATCTCTGGGACACTGGTTAAGAAATGTCCTTGTTGCAAGCATGACTGAGCCTTTGCTTGCCCTGGGTGATTGGGCTCTAATTGGACACGTCAGGCTCTTTGCCTGAGTACAAAGGAGGCAATTGACAGTGGTTGAAACTGAATCCAGTAGCTTTAAAAACTTGTGGCATAGTGTTTTTTGTGGTCGGGAAACTGAACTGATTCTGTGTTTATCGGGGAGCTACAAATGAGAGAAAACCCATAGTTGTGGATGAATCTTTAAGCACAACCAATGTGAATTTCCTGGTGACTGTGGAAGGTCACCTCACACAGAGTAACTCCTGTTGCGTCAAGTAAAATGTGAAATTCACCCAGAATTTCAACTTCCTCTTCTGGTCACATTTCAGTGTGGCGAGATAAGAGTCTTGTCTGTGCCCTTAGGGAGTAACGAAATGCTCCTTTGACTGAAGGGATGTGGGCGTCAACTCTGAGCTGCTGGGCAAGGCCATAGGTCTCTAAGTTTATTCTTAGGTGCCTCAGAAAGGAAAGGATTTGGGAGCTGGGGGCACTTTGGGCCAGTTGCACCACATTCCACTGTCTGAGTAAGACAGAAAAGAGAGCAGATAAATGGGCAGAAATTAGAACTAATCTCCATGGCAATGACTTGCTTCAGCTGGCTCCATAGCTAGGTGTTTAAAGGGGGCTGCCTAGTCCCCCATCTGCAAGATTTTTGTAGATATATAGACTTAAAGAGGGAAACCACACATTCCGGTACAGGTTTTATGCATTAGGCTCTTTTAAGGGAAGTTTTGTTCGAGACCCAGGCTGGGTCAAAGCCGTTATGATGTCTAAGAGTCTTCAAGTATACCTGGCTTGGCTTGGGCTGCTCAGGTAGCTGAGAACAATTCTGTCTTTTGGCTTGACTGTTCCTTATTGGCAATAGTCTCTGATCAAGTTCATTGTGAGTCATTTCTCCCCTACTGTCTCTATGGCTTTAATGAAAGTTAAGTTGTCATATAATCCATACTTGGCTTCCTGTTTGCAAAGAAAATGGACAGAGGTACTTAGACTGTGTGAGCCTTGGGAGCTGGGGAGTTTATTCTAGAGTTTTCTTTGAGAAGACACAGATGCCTGCCCTATTAGAGGAACTGACTCCCGGTATCTTGTGTTTAAATGTTGTATTTACCTTGAAGTACAAGCACTTTTCGAGAAATCTATCTTTGTGGCTGTTAGAGCACATCCCTCGGTTCTATTAGAAGCAGAGCTCATATTTATCTTTCTCCTAGGCAGGCCCTTTCTCTCCCCGCTCATCATTTAAATGTAGGCAGTTTCCCTGGGCTCCAGCCTTGGCTGCCTTTCACCCTCGATGCCCATCACTTTCAAATCCTTCTCCCCAACGCAGACCCCTCCTAGTTTTCCAGTCGCTCCAGTCGCTCCCTAATCACCTCAAGCTCAGAACACTGTAAGTGAACCGCTCCTGTCCCCACCCCCCCATCTGTCATTCATTTGTATGTCACAACGAATGACGAATTTTAACATCGCTGTCTGTGTGATCGCCCGTGTCTGACAGCGCTGTGTGATTCTTGTAGGCTTTCCTACCTCTTCCCGTCCATCTGTCCTGAAGGGCTTGTGAAGGGAACAGATTCTACCATCTCTGAGGATGTATTCTAGGAAGAAGAAAAGAGCCAAATAAATGGAGGCTAAAAGTAACGCAAGATAAATCCGAGAAAGGAAGTTTAGACTGTCTGTACGCACTTTTGTTTACAGGGAGTTGGGGAAATACTTCCCTTCACAAGTGCACGTTGACGAGACAGACCAGAAGGAAATGAGAGGGCAAGCCCCGCAGCTCCCTGAGGGCAGGGTTCCTGATAGAGCAGCAAGCACACAGACCCTGTGGTGAGGAAGGCGCGAGAAGGGCTAGAAAAATAAGCAAGGAAGGATGTGGGACTTGGAGCAGTAACCTGAGGGGAGAGGGGAGGCAAAAATAGTAAAAGACAAGGTCACCGATGTGGGAAATGAGAGTCAAGGGAGTCACACCTTGTAGGGTAGGGGTTTGTAGGTCAAGGCCTGGATTCTATGTTCATTGCCTTAGGCCAAATTCTCATCTCCCTCCAGGAGTTCTCTAAGGGCTTGTCCAGTGGAATCCAGACTGGACAGAGCTGCTGGATTCTGCCGCCATCTCTAACATACTGATCTGAATCTCTATCAGTCAGCGTCACTATGAACCCTGTCTCTTTAAATAACTCACGCTGTCTGTTTTGTAGAGGTTGGACTTTTCAGGAATTGAGCCTGATGTAAAGCCCTTTGAAGAAAAGTGCAACAAGCGTTTCCTGGTGACTTGCCATGATTTAACGTTCAATATCGTCGGTCACATTGGAGACAATGCAAAAGGACCTCCCACAAATGTACGTACGACCCTTCCTTCTCCTCCCCTGCATCCAGCATATTGAAGAATCGCTTTTCTTTTTATGACTAAGGGCTAATTGACAGCACAAGAATGCCAGCGTTACATATTACAATTAATTTGACATGAAGAATTTCATATCTTTCTTTGGCCAAAGTACAAATGTGTTCTCATCTTGAGAGGATTCCTGCAAGGCTTATCTACTTGGATGGCAGATGGGAAAGGCGTTACACTTTTCAGGAGTACCATGTCCCCAGAATCTGAAAGAAATATCCCTCACATTGGATTTGACTAAGGAATAGGAATTCTTCTGGAAAATTGGTTCATGACAATGAATTAGTGTCCCCAAGCCCTAGTGTGCCATAGATGCTATGCAGTCTGCTAGGCTTACTTACTGTTCTATAGAATGAAATTCACTTTTGGTCTGTATAAATACTAGGTATCCTGAATCGAGGAGGTCAGAATTACTTGCTTCCGTAAATGTCAAATCTTCAAAGACACCGTATTTAATGTTCACCTTTATTTTGGGTTTCTAGTTTCAGAACTATCAAGTAACGATGAATTCTTTCACAAAGTAGCTAAAATCTACTGGAGTACTTTTCTGCCAGTAAAGGGTTAATCTTCATGTCACCTGGTATGAGATTTCTCTTTGTGACCAGCTTTTGAATGCCATCTGTAGGGAGGAATCATGTCTTCTAGATTTGCTGATGGGGGCAAAGCATTTTTTGAGTAATTTACTGTTGACTGACATTAGCTCAGTTTAGTGCTCCGATGTGGGTCTCTGTCTCTATCTCCATCCATTGCCGGACGAAGGTTCTATGGTGATATGCAAGATATTCATCAGTGTGGCTATAGGAGAAGGCCAGTTCAGGTTCCCTCTCCTCTGCCGCCCAAGGACCTAGCTGGGGAAATCCCCTTGGACACCTAGGAACTCCTCTAGAGCCAAGTCTCTTGCCAACCCTAAAATGGCTCCCTTAATTAAGATATCTTCTTCCCTGCTCCTATATCTGCCCTTCCTCCATCTCAACCATCCAATTCCCCCAAGCTCTCCCCAATCCTCCCCTTCTCCCTTCTCTCTCCTCCTCTCTTCCACCAGACAAGGATTTTTAAAATGATCTGTAAGTTAGCGTTGTTTTAGGAGTCGTCAGTAAATATATAGCAATTTAAATTGTATTTATAGATTAATGTTTCTTTAGATGAAACTTTTGAATTCTGCACATCTTTTAAAACATTGTGACTTGTAAATTTTTGGGAATTTATAACTTGAGAATTTGCACTTGAAGAAATGACTAGCCTTTTATTTCTCAATGCCTTTCATTCGATGCAGAATAACAATAGTGCGATTTTAGCTAAATAATGAACTGGGACAACAACATAATGACACAAACGTAAAGAAAAAACACCCATTTTGCAATCTATCCCCCAAAAACTTAATTTTAAAATGTCAACTGTCTTCATTCCTAGGTTGAGCCCTTTTTCATCAACCTTGCCTTGTTTGATGTAAAGAACAATTGTAAGATTTCAGCTGACTTTCACGTAGACCTGAACCCGCCCTCTGTCCGTGAAATGCTTTGGAGCACCTCAACCCAGATGACCAATAATGGGAGCGTAAAGGGCGGTTCACCCGAGTCTCTGGTCCACGGAATTGCCGAGTCGCAGTTATGCTACATAAAGCAGGTGATTGTTGCTCCTGGACTCTTGCAGCACACTCACGACAAGAAAGAGAAACATCTTTGCCTTCCTTCATGGTTTCAGGCACTTTTCTTAGAAGATCTGGGGTAAAGGCAGGATTCGAACCTAGACCTGAAAGATCTCAACCAGCAGTAGGAGACAGAGTGCATTGTAGCTAAGTTCTATGATACATACCACCTCCACAAGCACTACCAGACCCTGGGGTTGTAAATACAAGGAGTGGGGCTAAGTGCTTCAGAAGAAAGGGGCAGAGAGGGGGTTAGAGTCACCCTGGGGAAGAGGACATATCCACTCTTCACTGGTGAGGAAGGATTAGACAAGAGCCCTTGTCACAAAGATACTAAACTCCCAGTGGCTTTCTTTAGCCACTTTCTATATCAGAAGATGGGAGATACTAGAAAGTTTTGGGGGCAAAGGTGGAAGAACCTCAAAGATTGTACCCTTCTTCTACTTGGAGCCCTTGTCAGTAAAGAGCTTCTAGGAGCTAGGCAGATGGCTCACCACATAAAGTACTTGCTGCTCATGTGTGAGAACCAGAGTGGATCTCTAAGAACAGCAGAATCCAGGTGGGCATAGTGGCCTTTCTGTGATCCCAGCCCAGAGACAAAGGATCCCAAAGACAGAGACAAGATATTCTGGAGCAAGGTGACTCTTCAGACTAATCAACATGGTGGACTCTGGGTTCAGTTAGAGGCCCTGTCTCAGGGTTTAAAATGGAGAGCCATCAAGGAAAACTCCTGGTGTCGACTTTGGGCTCCTATATGCACAAACACATGTACCACATATGCATGGGAACACACAACTCTTCACACACCACAATGCATCCACACAAAGAAATGAGCTTCTCTATGCCTCTGGACCTTCTCTAGTGTGGAAGCAGTGACAGCTTCTGCTTCCCAGGGCCCTTATGGGAATCAGACACGTTGCAGCATCCCCAGAAAGCACCTTGCTTGGTGCAACACATGTTCTCAGTGCAGTGTGCCTGCTATGGGTAGCGCCAATAACAGTGACCTTCGATAAAGGAGAGCGAATATTGCTTTTATACATTGCCAGATGGTATTAAAGTATAATATTCATTGCTGGCATCAGTGTGGGAAAATGCCAAGATGGCTGGAATGAGGAATGGTGGGTCCTCAGCAAATGCTTGCACTACTTGGTTATTCTAGCTGCCCACATCATGTGATATACTGAAAGCCCAGGGTGTGTGCCCTTCTTTACCATCTCCTATAGAAACATTTCTGAACTTCTGTTTCCGTATCCTTTAAACATATAGATAACTAGTGTCTTTAATTTAAAAAAATGAAGGTAGAATGAGATCAAGCATACAGATAGCCAGGCATAAGTTTTTTAGCGTGAATTATACTTATTCAGGCACAGTAGTATACATCACCTGCTTCGGAAGCTTGAGGCAATGGGATCACTTGAACTTGGGAAGTCCAGGCTAGCTTGACCAACATAGCAAGATAGGTGGGTGGAAGGGAGGGAGGAAGGGAGCGAGGTAGGAACGGGGGAAGTCAGGCAAGAAGGAAGGAATGACCTGGGTGGTGGTGGTGGTGGCGCTCACACCTTTAATCCCAGCACTCGACAGACAAAAGCAGGTGGATCTCTGAATTTGAGGCCAGCCTGGTCTACAGAGTGAGTTAGAGGACAGACAAAGCTCTTACAACAAAGAGAAACCTTGCTTAGAAAAACCAAAAACAAGAAGAAAGAGGAAGAGGGAAGGAAGGGAGGGAGAAGGCAAAAAAGGGCAAGGGGAGGGGAAAGGAAGGTGGAAAATGGGAAGGAGAGAAAGTGGAAAAAATGGGGATGGGAGAAAAATGGAAAGGGAAACATTTATAAAAGCAAATAAATGCAAATGGGAAACCACTATGGACATGGAAGACCTGAGTGCTGTAGGCGAAACTTTTTGGAATTTATTAACAGACCACGGCTTCCACCAAACAAAAGGCTAAGGGTGTCATCAGCTAGCATCTGAGGCCACTGCATTGGTTCTTTGACACCGCTGTAATCCACCTACCTGATGGCCTCACCAATGGATTTGAAATATGTATTACTTTATGACTTCCTTTGTTCCGTTTCTATAGAAACTTCACAACATTGTCACCACATTGAAACATGGAATTTTGGGTAACCTGAATCTTTGTTACCAGGCCTTATTGGCAGACATAATAACAGAACAAACTGTCTCCTATTCCCTTAAGAATAATTTAAAAATTACAAATCTACTGGGCTCAGAGTCCACTGATGAGCAGGCTTCCTGCAAGGGCAGCTTGGATGGTCTGTTAGCCCAGCTCACAGTTCAGGCAGCATGTTTCCAGCAATACCAGAAGCCAAGTTCTGTGACCTTGATACAGTTTTGATGGGCCACCCTGGTGTTGACCAGACATCTAGTGTATTTTATTTCATTTAATCCATATAAGATGTTTTTGATAGCACTTTTACTTAGTGCCATGATTTTATAGGTTAGAAACCTAAGGTGTAGACAAGATAAGAATTGCTTAAGCTGATGAATGGGCAAGCCAGAATATGAGCACAGGCTGTCTAGCTCCTCACCCATATTTTAAATACCTTGTTCTATGTTTTCTCGTGCTTGCTGCTTGGAAATTTACCACCCAGCCTTTCTAGAAGCTCTTTGAAGGGAAGGGACGTTGCTAACCTTGCGAACTGTCTTCTATTGTGCTCTGTCAAACTCAGAAGCTCCAATTTGGATCTAATGAGATGATATGTCTGAAGTAACTTGAAAGCTAGAAAGCAATATATTAATACACAAAACAGAAAAATAAAACTTGGTAAAGACCTAGTGATGGAGTATTCTACTCAAATTCCTTTGCTTATTGAAGTGAGAGACAAAAACCACTAAAACACACGTTCAAAGAAAATGGTGTGACTTTGGCTGCAGCTGCTTTCCCCATTTCCGTCGAGAGCAACAAGCTTTGAAAATGCAAAGTTTTGGGGGCTGGAGAGATGGCTCCACGGTTAAGAGCATTGCCTGCTCTTCCGAAGGTCCTGAGTTCAATTCCCAGCAACCACATGGTGGCTCACAACCATCTGTAATGGGGTCTGGTGCCCTCTTCTGGCCTACAGGCATACACATAGGCAGAATATTGTATACATAATAAATAAATATTTAAGAAAAAAAAGAAAATGCAGAGTTTTCCACAATGTGTGTGTTGTGTATCTGTGTGTGTTTGTATATGTCCATCAGGGTGTGTATGTGTGTGTATGTGTGCATGTGGATGTGGAGGTCAAAGGTCAATGATGGTGTCGTCTTCTATCATCCGATAGCTTATTTTTTCCTTTTAAAAGAGACTTTAATTTGTTGTTTTTAACCATGTGTATATGTTGAAGTGTGCATATATGGGTAAATACATGAGTGTTCATGTAGGCTCTTGGAGCTGGAGATACAGGCAGTTGTGACCCCCCCCCACTCCCAACATGGGTCTTGGGGACTGAATTCTTGGCCCTTGCAAGAAGAGCTTCAGGCAGCTTTCTACCCTTCCACTTTATATTTTGAGTCAGCGTCTCTTGGTGAAGCTGGGAACTCTTCCATTCAGCTGGACTGGTTAGCCAGTGAATTCCAGGAAACCCCCCCCCCCCCGTCTCCTCCCTAGCATCAGGACTACAGATCTTCTCTGGGCTTGATGTGACAAATTCAGGTGCTCCTGGCCTGATGTGAGCCTGATGTGACAAACACTTTACCCCTGGGCTACCTTCTCCGCCCCAGCTGGTGAGCTTTCCCATTAGTCAGAGCAGTGAAGTGGGATCTTCCTTCTTCACCGCGTTCAGTGTGAATTGTGAGCGCCCTGCTTGGTAGGTATAGCCACTTGCACGACTCACACTATCGTTAGCACATAGCAATGAAACCAGCACAATGTGTGTTGTATTCATTAGGTCTAAGAACACATCTTGCCAAAGAGCCAAACAAAAGGAGCTCAGCAGCATAGTGAGACTTGTCTGTCAGGGACGAAACCCAGGTGCAGCTAGTAAGGAACTAGGAACTGCGTTTGGGAAGATACATTGGAAGCAGCCAGTATTACCCTCTGGACATGGTGGTGCAGGCCTGGGATACTAGGGCTGCAGCATTCAAGTGGCAGGGGCAAGAGGGTTGTTGCAAGTTCAAACCTAGCAGGGTTGTAACATAGCTAGACCCTGTGTCAAAAAGTTCCCCAAATGACAAACTACCTATCCCTAGAATCCTGGCCGTGATCCTATGTTGAATATCAACATTCTGTACTCGCCACACTACAAGCTAGCAGTTGCCAAACAGCCATATGTATGTTGCATAAAAATATCTAACAGAAGTCATTCTTCCCCCAGGGAATCTTCTCAGTGACGAATCCACATCCTGAGATTTTTCTGGTTGTGAGAATTGAGAAGGTGTTGCAGGGGAACATCACACACTGTGCAGAACCCTACATCAAAAACTCAGATCCAATAAAGGTATTCTAAAGCACCATTGGTAAATACTCCTGCTTAATAGCGTACGTACCTTTCCCCAGTATTTTAAATGGCATTGTCTGCGACTTTTTGATAAAAGAACATATTCTCTGAGGACTTGTCATGTTGTGTGCTATAGGAAGCTGTACCTATGTCCGCTCCTGTCTGTGATGCCACGAGGCTAGACAATGAGCACTTCCTTCATCAATGTATTGACTCCCAAGGGATGCCCTCCACTGTGGTCCATTTCATCCTTTATACATACTTTCTCAGTGGTATTCCTTTCGTGCATGATGTGTTGACATATTACATGATGGGGATTTTTCATTGTTTTTCTTTTTTTCTGAATGTTCTTAAATGGCCATTTTTGTCATCAAAATCTCTAGCTCCTGGCATCTGATTGTTTAGAAACTGTTTGATTGAATCATGTCCTCTCGTGCTATAAATAAGAAATCTGAGCCCTAGGGAGGAGAAGTGTTTGTGGAACGATTAATTCATAACACCACAGTTATTGTGTGTTTAAGAGCCCATCAATCTACTGTATGTTACATTTTGTTGTATTCGACTATTATTTATTAAGTAGAAGATGCTTAGGAGACATGAGTAATTTGTGGGTGAAAGACTTTGCAATGTACACAAAAGCCTCTAGCATTTTGGATCCCTGGGGATAAGCATCCAGTCTATTTAGGCCTTATGGACAGCTTATCGCCTTTGCCATCTCTCGTTGCTTGTTCAAACAGCGGCTGCTGCCCACAGGAGACTAATTGCATTGACTCTTGTCACTTGTGCCTTATCTTGGGAGTAGAAAGGTCAACTGTATCTAGAACAAACTTCTTCCATGAATAATGAGGATCTGCCGGCAGCAAGGAAGGAAATACTTGTTAATACTGCCCAAAGTGCTGCCTGCTGAGGGCTGTGGTGCAGAGGATTCCTGCATCTTTTTAGTCTGTGTTCTGTGGAGAAAATAACAAAAGCCAAAAAGAATTACTTTTTGATTAGGGATTTGGCTCAGTCATAGAGTGAAAGACTCTGGGTTTGATTTCCAGTTACTGGCTGCCAGCCCCCCCCCCCCACTACCACCAACAGAATTTTAAAAGAGATACTTTAGTCTTAGAAAATGGGTAGCAGGAAGGTGTTATGTTTTAATATTTTATTTATTTATAGATGTTTCTTTCTAGATTTTGGTGTTTTATAAGGATGACTTGATGGAGGTTTTGGGGTGAATCCATGGCAGAATGAACAAATCCACACTCATCCTCTTCTTTCTACTCGTAGACAGCCCAGAAGGTACACAGGACAGCTAAGCAAGTGTGTAGTCGCCTTGGACAATACAAAATGCCCTTTGCTTGGGCTGCCAGGTTCGTGGAAAACAATTCCTGACCCTTCTCTTTTCCATTGTCTGTGAAGTTGGGGACCAGTGGTCTATTTCTGGCGTGGCTTGGGGTACTTGGGATGTAAAGCCTCTTTCTTTAGAATTTCTCATGCCTTCAAGAATCCTTCCAAACCCCTCTTGCGTTTATGCACTCTTGCTTTAGGGAATTGTTTTTGGCTTGGGTTAATCCGATGGATAATGCTTACTCTTATATTTTCATACGACTCATTGCTAAAATACTAGAGTCTTCCCCCAGAGAACTGAAATGTATAATGAATTGTGTACAGCATGTCCAGTTTTTCAGTGTTGACTGAGTTTACGGCTTTACAAATTATCATAGAATCATCCCGGGATATGTGCTGAATATTCGATGACAAAGAATGCAGCCATGAAGTTCAAGCTTATAATTAATAGATGTCTCTGTTTCCTGGTGACAAGGTCAGCCAACCCTTTGGCAGAGTGGACTTAGAAGCATACATGCCCTATGATTCTTACCTTACTGTTGTTTATGAAGGTCGTTCATCCAAATCTTGCAAATCTTCAGGCAATGAGGACTTGACGCCTGTTTTTTGCTTATCCCCACTTCAAAGTGTAAATTCATCAGCTTGTTTGTGGTACAGCCTGTACAGCTGACTGGGAGTTCTTGGGAAAGGGCACCATGTTCTGAATAATTCAATCAGTTATGTTCCCTGTGTGCTGGGGAGGACACGAGGTAGGAGATTCAAAGTGAATCAACTCTTCTCTCACTATTTATAACCATTTCATTTGGGGGAAGGATCTCGAAATGCTTCGTGTGCTCATAGACGGGGAGGCACTATTTTCCTTGTTTTACATACTGGTTGAAACCAATGATTGCCAAGGATAGGCGAATGGCAAAAACTAATGGATGGTGCCGTCCTTGAAGTAAAGTATGGCTTATAAATATAGACATGCAATTACTTGTAATGTTTCTACCTTAAAAGTCCATAGCTGTTGCTACTACTGTTTATATTAATAATACTCCTTAAGTGTTAACTCTGTTCAGAACACACCAATCTAAGAACTTAATGCATATTTTGTTTATTTATTTATTTTTGGAAACACAGTTTTGCAGTGTAACTCTGCTTAGCCTAGAGCTCACTACTGTGTTGACCAGACTGGCCTTGAACTTGCAGCCATCTTTAAGCCTCTGACTTCTGAACAAAGGGGATTGCGTGCACCACCACGCCTGGCCTAATGTTTATTTTTTTAAGAGACAAGTTCCATTCTCCGAACTCTGAGATAAGGACATAGAGACCCAGAAGAAAGGAAAAAGCAAAGGAAACCCGTGCCTAAGTCCTACAGCTTGTGGCAGAGCAGAGATCAGGCTATGGGGCTACCCAGTGTTAGCACTAAGCCCAGACCACCGTGGCATGCTCCTGCTCTCAGACAGTTACAGGGACTGCTTTATGCTGCTTGGCCACTTGAGAAAACTAATTCTGAAAGCTTCAGAGAGAAACCCCGATGCCCAGTTCCGGTGAGGAATTCTGCTATTTTTTCCTTCCTGGAATGTTTCCATCCAGCAGCAGTAGCAGGAATTTACTCTGTAGATTTGTCTGGAACGTTTAAAAAGTGTAGGACAAACCCCTGTTACCAGAAAGAAGTGCTTTAAAGTGGGAGCAGTGGGCTCTGCTGAGGAGAATCGGGGTTCTGGCTATTGCTACATCCTACTTCCTATATTACTAACAGTGTATTAGGTGCTTGTATATTACTTTCCGTTATAGTAGGAAAACGGCTGCTTAAAATGGTAGAAGAGGCGGGGTGTGGTGATGCACGCCTTTAATCCCAGCACTCAGGAGGTGGAGGTAGGCAGGCAGATCTCTGTGAGTTCGGAGCCAGCCTGGTCTACAAGAACTCATTGCCAGGACAGGCTTCAAGCTACAGAGAAACCCTGTCTCAAATAAACAAACAAAAAAAATCCACCTTAATAAATGTTCACAAATGTAAGGACCACTTTAATCATGACTGATAAGGTATATAAGGAATTTTTCTCCCCAGAAAGGTTCTTCATGGACCTCTCCAGTCACCATTGCACCCCCAACGCCCAGGCAACCACCCATCTGATTGTCATGGTAGATAAAATTTTATCTGTCCTGAGCGCATCATAAAAGTGGAATCCTGCAGCATGTACTCTTGGGGTTGGTTCCTTATGCTCAGTGCATTTTGGGGGTTCCTCCATGTTGTGTGGAATTCATTTTAGGTATTTAGGGTGGCATCCGCTATGTAATATGCCAGTTTGTTCCCTCCTTTACTAGTTGATGCATTTCTGATTCATTACCAGTGTGGAGCTGCAGCCAGTAAATTTGCTGGGCACATCCAGGAACCACATGGACCCATGCCTGGAAGCCAAACAGCATTGCTGTAGAGTCGGTGCTGGGTGCTTCACTTGGTGAGAGCCACCAAAGCTCTCACAGTTTTGCGTTCTCGCCAGTACTCGTTGAATTTATTGGCACTTCAGACTTTGTCTAAAAAGCTGTTCTACTGCTGTTCTAGACCCGTTTTCAAAGACATTCAGGGCTCTCTGGATCTGGACGGGAGATTTTCCCCTTTGTACAAGCAAGACAGTAGCAAGCTTTCAAATGAAGACATTCTCAAGTTGCTCTCAGAATACAGAAAGTAAGTGTGTGATATTAGTATGCTAAATGAATAGAATGCATGAGTTATTGATTACTTAAAGCAATGACTGCGAGTTATATACGGGGAGAACAGAATGCTTAACAGTTTGAGTTGGATCTCAGATAGCTAGTGCATTTAACAATCAGCATTTTTAGCCCTAAAATATTCTTGCTTTATACCTAGGCCAGAAAAGACGAAATTGCAGATTATCCCTGGACAGCTGAACATCACCGTTGAATGTGTTCCTGTAGATTTATCAAGTAAGAATGTACCGCAAATAAACATTGACAGTTGTAATTGGAGCTTGAGTATTTATCAATAGTTTACTGCAGGTTTGCAGTGTCTTAATTTCCTAGGGCTGCCCTAACCCACAAGGGAAGGAGCTTGCTAGCAGAGGATGTTTGGGGTCACACATGGCAAACTGAGGGCATCCTATATATTGTAAAGGTCCATACAAAACTTGATTTGTATGAATAGGGAGGAAGCCGGTGCGACTCTGTGGTAGGATGTGGTGGAAACAATGGAACAGGAAGTGGATGTAGAAAAGAATACGGAGAATTGTATGGACTGTGGCAACACCTTAGACTTGCATTTTATTTTAAGTACACTGAGAAAACACTAAAGGATTGTACACAAGGAGCAATAGTCAGTGTGCGTTTTAAAGCATGAAACAGTGAAATAGATTATTTTGCATTAAAAAATCATTGAGGGGAATGGAGAGATGGCCCAATAGTTAAGAGCACTTGCTGCTCTTGCAGAGGACCCCACGTTAGGTCCCAGCATCCACATCTGACTGCTCACAACCACTTGTAACTCCAGCTTCAGGAAATCTGACAGCTTGGCTTCTCTGGGCACATGAACACATGTGTATACGTGTGTACGCACAGATGCATGCACACGTGCATGCATACACATACACAAATAAGTAATGAGACACATCTTCAATTATTGGAATATGGGCAGGAGTTTATGCATATGCGTATAGATGTTCTTTGCAACGTTCTTTACATTAGAGGGAACTTGGAAATTACTAGCATCAAGATTGTCAGTGTGCGTCAAGCATTTATGGCACACCAGTACCATAAAACTTGATGCAGTGTTTCAAATGGGTGCTCATAGTTTGTAAAATGGGATATTGGATAAAATCCAAGTAATCAAGATCTAGTTGTCCACATCCCATAGGGGTTTCATTTTGCTATGTAGGATGTGCACAGGAAGAAGAGTAGAGAACTCCACACTCACATGGCCACGCTAGTTATCTGTGGGTGGTGGAATGACCGATTGCTATTGTAAACTTCCGTACTGTGCCTCCAGAAGTTCTGTTATTAGTATGTATTGCCTTAGTAATCACAACAAAAAGTGCAACCAGAATGGTGTCTTAGGCTCACTTTAGCCTGGGCCTTTGTCCATCCACATGGCTCTCTATCTACAATAAAGACAGTGTGGCAGCCCTACGCATTTGCTCATAACCTTTACTACAGTGGCCGGGTCACAAACACATGTGGCTAAGCTGCACAAACACTCTGTGGCTTTTATTTTATTATTGGTAGCACATCGTAAGGTCTAGAATTTCAAAAGGCTCCCATTATTTCCTTAGTGAAACTTTGCACCTGCACCGAGTTAGCTTTTTAAAAGCGTCTCTCCATGAGCTAATTGGAAGCATAAAATTTACTCTCATTGCTTTCCCCCGTACCAATAAAAACTTGCAGCGAAAGCTAAAATTGCAGCCGCAGGAGGGAAAACGCAGTGAGTTTCTTTGCAGAGTTTAAATTTATCAAAATTATGATGTGTTATATTTGGCAAGTCCTTAGATGTTGAGAGGGAAGTCGCATGCCATGGCTGGCATGAAGGTCCTCTCAAACCCAGTGCTCCACTCTGTCCTCTTATGCATCTTACACTTGGTTGACTTTTTGTCACCAACTAAGAATTCTGTTTTGAAATCGTTTTTTGCAAACACGTATGTTTTCGCAAATGCGGGAATGTGTTAGTGACTGCTGAATTACATGTGCTCCACCTGCTTCTTTTTTCCTACCGTAGATTGTATTACCTCTTCATATGTGCCCCTGAAGCCCTTTGAAAAGAACTGTCAAAATATTACCGTGGAGGTTGAAGAGTTTGTGCCAGAAATGACAAAATATTGCTATCCGTTCACTATTTACAAAAACCATCTGTATGTCTATCCCTTACAATTGAAGTACGACAGCCAGAAATCGTTTGCCAAGGTAAGGACACCATACATTCTTGGCACCTGCAGTGCTGTTGGTCATCAACTCGCTGTGTGACTCACTTTGGCTGCTTCATGGTTGTAGGCCAGGAACATTGCTGTCTGTGTGGAGTTCCGGGATTCAGATGACGGTGACGCATCGGCGCTAAAGGTTTGTTTCTGCTGCTGAGCAGTGTGCCTTCCGGGAGGCGATTGTAGAGATGAAAATCTGAGTGCGTGATGCTTTCGTGCTATGAGTTTCATGTCTGTAGATTTCAACAATAACGTGTTGCTAGCGTGACAAAGGTAATATTGCATGTTCTACTATTACGTGTGCGCTAAAGAGTTTGTTAAAGTGATCAGTATCACAAAGCGGGGAGGATATGTGGCTGGGAAGATGGGTAACTTTGGGCTGCGGATGTTTATCTATATGGTGGTAGCGCTCTGTAGTAGGGGGCTGGCTTAGCAGGCACAAGGCCCTGGATTGCATCTTGAGAAGGGGAGAGCGGACAGGTTGACTTATTCAGTTACGACATTTGCTTCACTTAACTTTTCATTGCTCTGTGGCCTAATCACAAGGTCATTTTTCAAAATGACTCGATAGTTTCTAATGTTCCCTTTAGGGGACCTTATAGTGCCACCATCAGGAGACCTTTAACACCTTTCTCTTTGGAGTCTGAAGAGGCTTTTTGAGCTGACAGATGCACAGTATGATGACTTTGATTGGAGAGCTAGGGCTTCTGCCCCATGACTGGCCAAACGGTTACTTCCAAACTTAGATCTGTGATCTCTGTAAGGCGGAGTCTCAGTGGCGTTCAGTGAAGCCCTGGATGCCCGGCATCAGGCAGTGCCTCTGTGGTTTCACTAGGAACTTTTTCTTTTCAAACCTAGTGATCAGAAAACAGAGACACAACCCCCAAAGCGTGTAGCCATCAGCAAATGTGTGTCTGCTTCCTCACTTGTAACCTCAGTCAGCCAAATGGATGAGTAGCTATACTCAAACCCACTAGAGAAAACTACCCATGCACTCCCAACTACTTTGCTGATTACTGTATTGTCCCTGTGTTTGAAAGGAGCCCCCCTTTCAAAGAGGGCATTAAATGCAATAAACGATTAGCTGGCTCAAACACAGCAGACTCTTTTCTCCCTCTGCTTGTCTCTTCACTAGAAATGAGCACGACCAGTTCCCTTTCCTTCCCGCAGCATCCTTTGATGTACTTTAGAAACCCTTTCGTTACTTCTTGGTAGTTCTTAGAAAATGCCCTGATAACTCATATTTTGGGAGAACTGGCTGTGTACTCGTTGAGTCTCAATTTCATTTCCTAGCTGGCCTAGAGGCTCTCTCCAGAGTAACGGTAAAGCAGTTAGTAGCTTGGCATGCTGGCTTAATATTCATCTTCGGCTTATTGGGTCAGTGGGGGTAAAAGAAAAATCAGAGCAGCGTGAAATGGGAACATGCCAAGGAATCGTAGAAAGCCTTATGTCTAATACCAGAAAATGAGGGAGTTTGGAAACAAAAACTGCGCCTCATAAAATGTCACTTTAAAAAGTGTAAAAAGAAGCTGGGCAGACCTTTCATTCCAGCATTGAGAGCCGGAGGCAGGGATGCATGCAGATCTCTGTAAGTTGGTGATATGCCTGTGAGTTCCAGGCCAGCCAGTGCTGCATATAGTGAAACCTTGCCTCCAAAGGAAGGCTTTAGAATGTAAGAGAACAGTAAACTTGTCTGAAGCTTAATAGATATTTGACTCTTATTTTTAGGTTTTTGAGTTTTAAAAATAACTTTTTACCCCTGAACAAAGAGTGTCCAGAAACTCTTGCTGACTAAAGTTCACCTGTCTGTCATATTATGCTCTCTAAGCAAAGAGCCAGAAACGTTACAGAGAAGGTCTCTCTTCTAAAGGAAGAGAGCTACGTGGCTTATCACTGTCAGCTAGTTGCGAGTACATTTCTCTGATGGCCAGATATTGAAAGCATTCCCTAGCTGAGTTGAGCACTGTCTGGGGTGTATCTGAAGGGACCGCATAAATGATGGAACACTTACAAGTTCAGGATGGCAGCTGAGTAAACTTGGCCATGGCCCCCTACTCGTACTGTCTCTAATGTGTGTGGGTCTGTAGCACCTTGTTTAAAGACCTGACTTAGGAGTGACTCTGTTTCCTTCGTTTGCAGTGCATTTATGGAAAACCCGCGGGATCTGTTTTTACCACAAATGCTTACGCTGTGGTCTCGCATCACAACCAAAATCCAGAGTTCTATGATGAGGTAAAAACATCATTTCAGTATTTACAGCAGCCCTTTCTAATGCTTTTTTTCTTTAAAAAATTTTTCAAGCCATTCATCTGCCCATGTAATCCCTGAATGAAAATAGAAAATGTTACATCCAAAGGCAGGGGGTCAGGGAGGGGGTCCTGCCTTCATGGTGTCCTATGATGACAGTGAAAGATTTATGAAAAAACGGGACATAAATCTCAAAGTGGAGCTGGCATTCTGTCCCTCCATACTGTCATCAGACTGGCTCTATGCCAACACTTTCACTTTGGGGCTCTTCATTTCCTCAGTTTCCAAATTAAGAAATCCAAAGCCAGGCCTGGCGCTTTAGGCCTGTAATCCTAGATAATCTGGAGTATTGCAAGTTTGAGGCTTGCCTGAGCAGCTTAATGGGAGTGTATCTCAAAATAAACATTAAAAGGTAAATATAAGCCAAGCACGGCTACCTACCTGTAATCCCAACATTCAAGAGGCTGAAGCAGGAGGATCAGAAACTCAGGGTCATTCTCAGTGATGTAGCAAGGTTGAGGCTGGCCTGGGCTGCATGAAAATGTATCTAGAACATTAGGGAAAAGAGATCTGCAGGTGTCGTTCGTAGGTTGAGAACTTGCCTAGTATGCACACGGCTCTGGGCTCAAACCCCAGGCCCAGAAATTAAGAAATTACTTAACTAAAGAAATGTGGGTGTAGACTATGAATCCAGAAATGAGACCACCAGGAGAGAAGAAAGGTGTTGTGGGAAAGGGAAGGGGGAGGGGCAATAGAGAAGCCTGTCCCTGGAGTAGAAATGAGGCTTGGGGGGGGGGGGGGGAAGGATAGGGGGCAGCAGGGACTCCATGGAGGCAGGAGAAACTGTAGAAAAATTGTCTTTGAAAATGCCATAACAGGGGGGGGGGGGGGGGGGAGGGGAAGGATAGGGGGCAGCAGGGACTCCATGGAGGCAGGAGAAACTGTAGAAAAATTGTCTTTGAAAATGCCATAACAAAACTTAATACTTCAAGTGCGAATTTTAAAACAAAGCTAAATAAATAAATTAACTAAATCCAGGCTGGCTTTTCTGAGGGCACGTCTGGTCTTTCCTTATGGTTTTGAGTGGTAAGGGGCAGCTGGCCTGTATGTGAAGTGCTGAATGGGCAACGCTGCACAGCTGGGTACCACAATCCCATTGGCTGCTCTGCCTACCTCTCTGGAATAAAGGGGAGTGTTGCAATATTCCCTTCTAATTTCTCTGGCTCTTGCTTGCTTGCTGCTTCTCTGTCCCTGTATCTCTTTCAATTGCCCAGTGTGCCTCTCTCGCAGCCTCTATGTAGTTGCTCATCCAAACCTGCAGACTGCTTTTGATTCCTAGTGTTTGCAGGTGACCTGAATGGACATCCTGAGCCAGATGCTCCGGTCTGCCTGGGCCCTAGAGTCTCCATTCTTGGTTTGGTGTGAATTGTCCCTTCTGCTGGCGGGATTTCTCCCTATTCGCCTGCTCCTGTATGAACCCTCCTGCCCCAGCTTTGGGCTTCACTCATTCTTTTCTCAATGTGTTTTCTCTGGTTCCTTTCGGGGTGGGGAAGGGATTAGTAGTGCCTTGCATTTTTGCTACCCAGGGGGAGATTATGTCCATGTTTATGTGCAATAGAGCATTAGATGCCCAGATGGCCTGGGTACTGTGAATAGGCATGTTCTGTAATGAAGTATATCTATAACAGACCGTGGTGATAATACTCGAAGCAATGCCTTGTATGTACTATCATTGGAGCAAATGTCTAGCAACATGCTGTTTCTTATACATAGCTCTATAGCCAGTGAAAAGAGCTAGGACCCATAGTAAATTAGATATGTTTTTAGAATGTCTAAAATCATAGACTTTTTCATTCATTCATTAGATATTGACTAGGAAAGACAGAGAACAGTTCCTTTCATGTGTACAGGTATGGTTACAGACATGTGTGCCAAATCATTTAAATTTTTAATTTGTCTCTTAACTGCTAATAGGAGGTTGAAGCATGAAATTGGTTTCTAATTAGAAACTCAGTTTCTTATAAGCATCTTTTGGACCTAAATTTTTGATCCATATTGACTTCTTTTTGTTTTTTTCAAGAATAAAGTTACTAGCCAGGTGGTGGTGGAGCATGCCTTTAATACCAGCACTCAGGAAGCAGAGTCAGGTGGATTTCTGTGAGTCCGAGTCCAGCCTGATCTACACAGCATGTTCCAGGACAGTCAGGGCTTTTACACAGAGAAACCCCAACCTGAAAACCAAGAAAAAAAAGACAAAAACAAAAAGAAAAAAAAGGAAAGAAAGAAAAAAATATTTTTTTCTGGAGAATGTTTTTTGTGAACTTTGATTTGTGGGTACTCTAATGCCATGGTATTGGCACGTTATTTGTAAGGTTTCTTTTTCCATGCACAGAGGAACAATGACTTAGGCAAATGTAGCTTTGCCAATTTAGAACTCATTTGAAATGGATTGCACTGGGCTACAGCATCCCTGGGTGTAAGGATTTTTCTTAAATCTAGTGCTTTAGAAAAAAATCATGTTGTAAAGTTGAAACTGGGAGACTCCAGTGAACTATGCAGAAATAAAGTATTATGTCAACAAAAGTATTAAATCCCCACAACGCAGGAAGAGTCCTGCTGTCAAACTGAAACCAACCAGAAAAATATTTGAAATATATTGAAATGATACCTGCTATTTGGCCACTGGGCTTGTTCTTCAGGGAGTGTTTTGGAACAGTATGGTGAAACTGGCCTACATGTCTGCCAGCCCAACATGACAAGTAAGGCAAAGCAAAACAAAACGTCCTATGTCATTTCTATCTCTTTTCAGATCAAAATTGAGCTTCCCATTCACCTGCATCAAAAACATCATTTGCTTTTTACTTTTTATCATGTAAGCTGTGAAATCAACACCAAAGGAACAACCAAAAAGCAGGACACAGTGGAAACTCCAGGTATGTGTGCTGCTATTTATTTGTTTGTTCACTGTGGTGTTGGGGAGCAAACCCAGGGTCATATGTTCTTTCTGTAGGATATAAATTTTCTCATCAAGCTGTCGACTACTGCACTCCTTGACCAAAAAGTATATTTGTGAGTTAAAAAGTTTGTTGCTAAGCCATGTACATTGTGTATTCCTGTAGTCTCAACTACTCCAGAGGCTAAGAGTAGAGGATTACTTGAGCCCAGGAGTTCAAGGCCACCCTGGGCAGCATCACAGGCTCCATCTGAAAACAGTTCATTGGCAAAAGACAAATTATATGTTGATTTTATTATCGTGTGTATTAAATAGCTTTGTCCAAGTGCTCATCAGCACAGCCAAACTCCATCAAGCAACATAAAATGATAACGCTGCTATCAGGGAGAAACACATATTATGATACAGTGTTGTTATTTGTTTTATGCAGAATTGCCCTGCAACTAGAATTTTCCAGTTATGCTTGTTGTGGAAGAGAAAAGAGAGCCCAGAGCCAGGGACATCTGTGAGCTGGAGGGAGATTGGGGACTGCCTGTTGCTAATGAGAACAGATTTAATGAAGTTAAATAAGCTTTAGCACCGAGCCACCAATTCTGGTCCCATGTCACGAAGGCTTTAAATAAACCAGTGGAAGACAGCTTTAGAAGAACATCCAAGGACTGTGAGCATAGCCGGTGCCACTTCCGCTTTATCAATGTCAGCGTGCCTCGGGATGCATCCATTACCCAAATATTTCTGCATATTTTTTCTGTGAACTATAGTAGTAAACACTGTAGAGAATGTAGTGAAAAAAAATCTAATCTAGAGCTTGTGTTCCGGTTTGTATTGATGTGAAAACACTATAATCACAAAGCATCTCGAGGAGGAAAGGGTTTATTTCAGTTTTGCAACTTGTAGTCCGTTATGAAAGGAAGTCAGGACAAGAAGTGTTACTTACTGGCTGGCTCCTTGTGGCCTGCTCAGCCTGCTTTCTTATATAACTCAGGATCGTCTGCCCAGGGATGGGAAGGTCCACAATGAGCTGGCACTCTTCCCTAGCAATCATTAATCAAGAAAAGGCCCAATAGACTTGCCTAAAGGTCAGTCTTACGGAGGTGTTTTTACCATTGAGGGTCTTTCTTTCCAAATGTCTCTTTCTTATGTTGATAGAGAAACCAACCAGGTCAGAGCATCTCTTCATCGAGCCTATCATCTAGTTAACTACACGTGTTTTATGTAGACAAATCAATCTAGTCTAAGACAGATAGCAGTGAGCACCGAGAACATTGTGATATGTGAGACAGAAGAGTGAGTTGTTCAGCTAGTGGAAGGACAAGTGGCTGCGACTAAGGGGAGGCTTTTAGGAGACAGTATGTGAATGCAGTCTTAAAGGATGGGACTGAGCTTGGCAATGCTGTGATGGCCAGAAGGTGGGGCAGTCTGGGATCAAGGGACAGCTTTGACAGAGTAATAAAGTATGGACAGAAAACTACGCTGTAAGTACTTGACAAACATAAGAGCCTAGGATGCTGAGTGGGGGACCACAGGATACCTGATTGAAAAGCATTATGGAAAGCATTGAAGGCCAGGCTGTGAATTTGACTTTCTTTTGTAACAGGCGTGGGATTATGGAAGGGTTATTGAAACCAGTCTGAGCTGTTTTGGAGGAAAATGGGCCAGGAAGCAAAGTGCAGGGCAGTGTGAGTTAGAACAGAAAGAAGGCAGGAAGAATAGAAGGACACAGTTGGGGACCAGCAGGTCCCCAACAGCCACCAGACGAGGATTCTTCCCAAATCACGCTTTATTGGAGCCTCATGGCTGAAGGGAGAGCAGGAGGCGAGGGGCCCCAAGCTCTGAGCTGCAACTGCCTATATAGGGACTAGGGGTACATGCCGGCCTCCTATTGGTCAAAGTGTCTCAGCAGCCATTCCAAGCTCCCTGATAGGTTCGGCACATTGAGGACACTGAGCATGCCAGAGATGGTGGTACTGGCTATGACCTTATATGGAATTGTTTATCCCAAGCCTGCAGGGGCCAGCGCCATCTTGTAATGGCGGCTGCACGTACTGGCTCCCTGCAGGGACCTATTTAAAAGGTCATGAAAAGAAAGAGGATACACTATGACCATATCAGGAAGGAAGAATAAAGAAGAGTTAAAGAAAAGGAATGTCAAGTATGTAGGTTCATATCTGTAATTGCAGCACTCAGGAGGCTGAGGCAGGAGGATTGCCATAAGTTTCATCCTAACCTATGCTAGAGTGTGTTCCTATCTTTAAAGAAAAAAAAGGAAGAAAAAGTTTAAATCCTTGCAGTCAGAATCTCTGTGGGTTCCTTATGAATACATGTAACCATCTGTGGATTAAAAATATTACTTTACATGTACATATATTTTCATTGTGCATACATGCATACATATATGCATGACCAGGCCAGAAGACAGTCTTCACTGTCATTCCATAGGTGCCACCCAGGCTTTATTGAGACAGGGTCTCTCACTGGCCTGCAAGCCCTAGGGATCCACCTCCCTACAGTACCATTAGGAGCTGGGAATTATCCATCACCACACTTGGCTTTTTTCAATGTTCATTCTAAGGACCGAACTCATGTCTTCATGTTCGCATGGCAAGCCCTTTACCTATTGAGCTGTCTCCCGGTCCCTGTAAATGCTATTTTTAAAAATTGCATCTGAAAGCTGGGCGGTGGTGGCGCACGCCTTTAAGCCCAGCACTCAAGAGGTAGAGGCAGGCGGATCTCTTTGAGTTAGAGGCCAGCCTGATCTACGAGTGAGTTCCAGGACAGCCAGGGCTACACAGAGAAACCCTGTTTCAAAAAACAAAAACCAAAAACAAAATTGCATCTGAAGCTGGATGTGGTGGCGCATGCCTTTAATCCCAACACTTAGGAGGCAGAGGCAGGTGGATCTCTGTGAGTTTGAGTAGAGTTTAGTTTACATAGATAGTTCCAGGATAGCCAGGACTACACAGAGAGAGACCCTGTCTCAAAATTCCAAAATAAATGCATTTATAGTAAATGCATATAGGCTTCCCCTCCCTTATTTTTGTCCACTAATCAGGGGAGTAAAATGATTATTTACTTAGCATTTACATTCCAGTAGATATTATATGTAATCAAGCAGTGCTTTGACATGTACAGGAGGATGTGTGTAGGGATGGAAATACTATGCCATTTTACACAGGGGAATCAAGCATGCACAAATTTTAGTATTTCTGGGGTGATCTTTCACCAGTCAGCCTCCTGCGGATTCCAAGGGATGACTGTGTATTTATTGTACCTGGAAAATATCTGAACTTTCAATATTAGGTAATCGAAAAGAAGCTACACCAGTATCTTGGGGGCAAGTGTGCTCCCCGAGGGATACCATCAGGCAGCGGGACTGACTATCAGGGATCCTCACTGAACGCACACTTAGTTTAGAGCAGAAGCCCGGAGAAATGACGCGAAAGCAGAACTATGAGAATCCATGCAAGTCCTCTCCTCCAGAGTAATCAGTTGGAGTTTCCTCATCCAAATTCTAGACAGACATGGACAAGATGTTCAGCGAAGCATGAGGTGGTGATTCTTCATACCACTCGTCAATTCTAACTGTACCCCTTCTAAGTGGCTTCCTACCTCTGTGCCAGATGGCATGCTTGATAGTATATCTTTACAGCTTCCAAAGGCTGCCTGTGAGTTTCAAGTAAGGGACACACTTGACCATGCTCTGATAATTCACACCGCAAAACTCTCACCTAAGCAGATTCCTGCAGGCAGAGAGTGGATTGATGGTTTCTAGGGATGGGGGATGCAGGGGACTTGGGAGTGCTTGCTGAGGTTGGCTGGGTTTCTCTTCTGAGTACTGAAAAATGTCTGCAGTTGCTACTAATGAAGCGACTGCAAATTCACTAAGACAATTATACAAATCATACCCCATTAAAACCTGCGTGAGGAAAAAGATTGTCTAGAAGCAAGAAATGTGTTTTCCCAGTTTCTAGTTTGGAATTTTTACCCTGTTGGTCAGAATTGCAGAGTATTTCCCATTGGTCAAAATTTCAGAGCGTCAACAGTGTTTCTTTCTTTCCCTCTTTTTTATTTGCCTTTTTCTTCTATTTTTGAGATTATAATAACATCATTTCCCTCTTCCCTTTTTCCCTCCAAATCTTTCCATATATCTCTCATTGCTTACTTTCAAATTTATCCCCCTTTTAAATTAATTGATACTACATGCATACACACACACATACACACACATTCCTAAATACGACCTGCTCAGTCTGTATAATGTAACATGTGTTTTTAGGGCTAACTATTTGGTATTGGATAGCCAGTTGGTTTATTCTTCCCTGGAGAAGACTATTTCTTCCCTTCTCACTCAGCATTCCTTAGTCTCTGTAGATCTTTGTATAGGGTTGAGGCTTTGGAGGCTTCCTGACATTATCGTTTCTAGTGGTCCTTCTGCACACGCCCCTTGTTTGCTTTTTCTGAGAGCAGAGGTCTGAAGGAAGCATGCTTGAAGCAGCGCTGGAGAAGATGCTCAGCCGCGATGGCTCAGCATCTGTGAAAGACCTCGGTCTACTGAGAGAAAGCCATGTGTTGGCTGGCTTGTAAGAGTAAACACATTTGCCAGATTAAACATGTACGTGAAGACATTCTAACCAGATTTGTGTTGACTTCTGTGTTCACAGTATAAACACACACATGCACACACGTGCACACACGTGCATAGGCATTCATGCAAAGAATTTTTAAAGACTTGGAAAGCAATGGATTTGTAAATGCTCTTCATCCAACACCCCTGATCATTTGCCAGAAGTCCATCCAGAGCAAGCTTGGGTTGTTTCTCTTTTCTTTTTACCAGCTGAGTTATAAACACTCGAAGCCCAGAGTAATCTGTATGATGGAAACACTGACACTATGCAATCTGAGCAACCCAGATGGCTCTGGTTAGTATAGCAGACACGAGGAGCTTTCTAATAGAAAGCCAAGGTTTCCCTTTGGGGGTAGAAGTGTTAAGAAATGTAGAGATGGCAGGAAATCTCTCAGTGGACTGAAGTCATAAACACTGTCGCCCGACTGCATTTTCCCTCTGCGCCTTCTCTACCTCCAGTCAGGAAAACTCTGCCTGTCTAAATGATTGACACTTTTACTACCTTGGATCAATGTAGACCATAGCCTTGACTTACGACCTTAATTTTCCATACTCCATATGCCAAGGTTACCATAAGAGATTTTGGAACACATGGTTGCTTACTGAGATGGTGTCAACTTTGAACTTGGAGTAGAAGGGTAGGTAGACAAGAGGGACCTGAACCTTCTAAAACACGAAGCTACCAAAACAGCCCTCAGCACAGAGAATAGTGGTATCATGGCACATCCTAAACTTCAATATATTCATGTATTATCTGAAACCAACCCCTCAATTCTTTGAACTGCAAAAGGCTGCATTACTCTCATTTTCATTGCCAAAGATATAGAGCCAGTAACCTTTTAGTAGCTAGGCTGGCATTAGGAAATGGTCCAAATGCATTGTTCCTTCCCTGCTCCACAGTTGCCTGTCACCTGGGCTCCAGCATACAGATCCATGGAGCCATCACCATCTTCCTTTCTGCCCTAACTTGCAGACGTTTGCATAGCTAATTGTATTGGTGATGTCCTTTATCACGGTTGATCATTGTCTCTGCAGTTGGATTTGCCTGGGTACCCTTGCTGAAGGATGGGAGAGTTATCACAGGTGAACAGCAGCTGCCGGTCTCAGCCAATCTTCCCCCAGGCTACTTGAATGTGAACGATGCAGAGTCAAGAAGGGTAGGGGCATGTCTGCATCTGTGCGAGTGATTGCATTTTAGATGTTTAAAAGGAGAACTTTGTTGGCATGGTTTGGAACAGGAACACCCAAATATGGTCCAAAGGCTGGTCCTCCTTCACAAGGAAAGCCTTTGCTCTGTGTTTACAGATGATAACTCTACTAACTTTTAAAACTGCATTTGGAGCATGACTTATAAAAACCCTCATGGATCTAAATAGGAAGGAGATAAAGGAAGGTCTCCTGAGTAAATTGGGAGCATTGGGGGGGGGGTCATGGAAGATGGTAGGAAGTGAGGGGAGCGAGGGAAAATGTATAGCGCAATAAAAACAATAAAAAGAAAAAAAACCCGCATTTATTTAATTCATTTTTGGGGTGGTAGTTTATATTTATTTATTTATTATGTATACAGTGTTCTTGCCTGCATGCATACCTGCAGGCCAGAAGAGGGCACCAGACCCCACTACAGATGGTTGTGAGCCACCGTGTGGTTGCTGGGAATTGAACTCAGGACCTTTGGTAGAGCAGGCAATGCTCTTAACCTCTGAGCCAACTCTCCAGCCCATGGGGTGGTAGTTTATAAACATAAGCAGAGGACTGGAAATCTTAAATGACTTAGGACACATTTATCCTAAAGGTCACTTATATTCTCCAGGAGATCTTTGGATGAACTAACACTTTCTGAAATCTGTGAAAATGCACAGGTTGTAGGTTGTTCATGCATTTTTTTGCTATAAAATAGATGCTCACGACTGAATTTCTGTTGCAGCAATCGAATGCGGATATCAAATGGGTAGATGGTGCGAAGCCTTTGCTGAAGATTAAGAGCCACTTAGAATCAACCATTTATACACAGGTAAATTGAAGCACCCAAATTTCTCAATCTGAGTACTGGAATCTGTTTCCTTATTAAACTCAAACATTTTTAATCTCCCACTGCTTGGAGAAATTGAACTCTAGATGGCATGTAGAGGCTATCGTCACGTCACCATTTTTTTTTATTTTTCCATTCAAAAATTTACACTTCCTTCTCTCCTCCCATTCCCCTCCCGCTCCCCCACTCACCCTTCTCCCTCCCCTCCCTGCTTGAGAGAGGGCAGGGAACCCTGCCCTGTGAGAAGTTTAAGGCCCTCCCCCCTACATTTAGGCCTGGGAAGGTATGCATCCAAATAGACTAGGGTCCCAAAAAGCATGGGTCTACATGCAGTAGAAACAAGTCCCAGTGCTTTTTTCAATGGCTTCTCAGTCAGCCCCCATTAGCAGCCACATTCAGAGGGTCCAGTTTGATCCCATGCTCATTCAGTCACAGTCCAGCTGGATTTGATGAGCTCCCATTAGATCAGTCACACAGTCTCAGTGGGTGGACCAACCCCTCGCAGTCCTGACTTCCTTGATCATGTTCTCCCTCCTTTGCTCTTCAACTGGACCTTGGGAGCTAAGTCCGTTGCTCTGATGAGGGTCTCTGTTTCTATCTCCATCCGTGCCAGACGAAGATTCTATGGTGATATTCGAGATAATCATCAGTGTGATAGTGGGGCAAGGCCAGTTCAGGCACCCTCTCCTCTGCTGCCCAAGGACCTAGCTGGGGACATCCCCGTGGACACCTGGGATCCCCTCTAGAGCCAAGTCTCTTTCCAACTTTTAAATGGACCTCTTAATGTAGATATCTTCTTCCCTGCTCCTATATCCACCCTTCCTCCATCTCCACCCTCCCATTCCCTCAAGCTCTCCCCAGTCTTTCCCTTCTCTCTTCCCTCTCCCCATCTCCCCTTCATGAGAAAAACTGAAGCTAAGTCAAAAGAGGCCGTTTTCCCCGAGGCACAAAAAAACAATCAGGAATTCCAGTTCAAAACGCATATTACATTTTTCTACCTCCTGCTGTGACCCCACAGTCCAGAAAATCAACATGTACAGACTTCATAGGGGATAACTGGACCCGCCAGCAAAGCTGAATACTGAACGCTAGGAATGATTCATCTGGGAACTTGCTTCACCTGCTGTTTCAAACCTCTCTTCCCGCTCATTTCATTAAAATAGAGAAACAGCTCAATTTGCTAGAGCACACTCTTTTTAGGGCTTAAATAATTGTCAAGCTGGTTGGGCATGCTTAGCAACTTCCTGCGTGCTCGGGTACACACCAGTTTCATCTGGCTGTGCTTATTCACGTGACAGTCAAGAGGTTTTCTGGCGCATAGCACATATTAGCAGAGATGGCTCCTGGGTCCTGGCATTAGAACACCCAGAGAAATAGGCCATCAAGATGCCGGATCAGGGAGAACTGGAAGGGTGTGCTTGGGGGTAATGAATCCAACCTCATATGGCTGTTTCCATCTGTGTTCCAGGATCTGCATGTGCACAAATTCTTCCATCATTGCCAGCTGATACAGTCGGGCTCGAAAGAAGTTCCAGGGGAGCTCATTAAATATTTAAAGGTAAACGAGCAGCAGCTAGCCGCAAAAGGTTCGCTTTTCGTGCCTTTCTGCCGCTGCATTTTGACATGGAGTAAAGGACCAGACAAACAGTTGAAAATCCCGTGGGCCCCAGGAGGACACTGTTTTTTGTTCTTTTCCAGCAAGTGGCCGCTTAGAAGCAGACAACAGCATGGCTATGTTAGGGAGAATATATTAGAGCCCACATTGGACATTATCGCTTAGAAACCTTATGATTTTAGTTGCACAAATGGCTTTTGGGGTCTCGGCTCTTCCCGCTAACTCTCACGGAAAGGAGAACATGCTGGTGGGGGAAGGGCCAGAAAGAGCGAAAACACTTTTTCTTGTCATGAAGTATGAGATGGTTCTGTGCCCGCTACCATGAGGGCCCGCTGAAGATAGAAACATTGGCTGATCGTGGCACAGGGGAGGGAGTCTTTAGGATACCACACTGTAGCGGACAGAGAACCTAACGCTTGACTTATTCACTCTGTGCTGCTGCGGCGCGCAACCTAGGACCCAACTAGCAGCGGTTGCTTGCTTTGTCGCTACCTTAGTAGGTTAGCTGAGGAAAATCTGCGCCGTTTTGAGCTGAAGACTCTCCAGGGTCTCCCTAACAGTGACTTCAGGAAAAACCCTTCCTTTCAGACAGATAGGATGGCGTGAGACAATATATGGGTCTGGAATCGTAAGCTGATCTCCTGTCACAGAGCCACCATTTACTAGGTCTGTGATTAACCCTGACCAGGTTGCCGAGCTTCTCTTAGTTGTCCACGGGGAGAAGAGTAATACCCATTGGTCACGAGTCTTAAACAAGGCAGCTCATATGCTAGGTTGTAATGGTTCATGACACACGCCTTCTGGAAAGCAGGCATCAGGGGTCTAGCAAATAAAACTGTATGTCTTGTCAAGGAGCTTCAGGTCTTGTGGAGGGAATGAGCATAGAAATGAGGAGGTAGAGATGTCACGTGATGATTAGAGATGCTGTAGAGTAGCAGTTCTCAATTTCTAAGTCACAGCCCCACAGGGGTGGCATATCAGAAGTCCTGCATATCGCATATTTACGTGGCAGCTTACAACAGTAGGAAAATTATAATTATGAAGTAGCAATGACAGTGTTAGGATTGGGGGTCACCATAACACGAGGAACTATATTAAAGGGTCGCAGCATTGGGAAGGCTGAGAGCCACTGCCCGAGAGAAAATAGAAGCAGTGAAACCGAACAAGGAAATAAGCTAGACTTCTGTCATACAGAGGCCAGAGAGGAGGCCTCTGGTAATAGGATATTTAAGCAGCAGCTTAAAGAAAGATGGCAGCCAAGTGCATGGCTGGGGAAGAGCTGGGAACAGCCGGCAGCAGAGTCCCTGAGGAACTTGGCTTGGTAGAGCAGGAAGGGCTGTAGTCTGGCTGGCGCACAGAGCGGTAAGGCAGCTGGGAGCCTCAGAGGCTGGAGTGAGGGCTTTCTTATGTATATACAATTCCGATAGGAAGCCTTGCAGGCTTTTGACAAGTGTAAAGGCCATGATTTGCCTTTTGTTCTTTTGCTATTGTTGTACTGGAACTTGAACCCAGGGCCTCACACATGCCAGGTACTTAAACACCATACCGTGTCACTATCGCCCCTCTTTTTGGTATTTTGTATGTGTGCACGCTTATGCGTGCGGGTACCTCTTTGTGTAAGGGTGTGTAGACGTGTGTGCAAACCAGAGGTCAGCTTGGGTTTTGTTTCTCAGGAGCTATCTTTCTAGTCTCTTAATACAGAGTCTCTCACTGGCCTTGGGCTTACCAAGTCAGCTAGGCAGGCCAGAGAACCCTCATCCCTTACCAGGAATCACAAGCTGGCAATACCATGTCCAGATTTTTATGTTGTTACTGGAGATCAGAATCAGGTCCTCATGCTTGGCTGGCAAGCGATTTACCCTCTGAGCTATCTCCTCAATCCTATATTTTATTTTCTAATTTCAAGACATCCTTACTAAGTTGTCCAGGCTGACCTTTAAACTCACTATCTAGCCCAGATAGGCCTTGAACTGCCGGTACTCGTGTCTTATCCCCCCATACTGGACTGGGTCTAAAGAATCAGAGCTTCTAGGTCAGGGTTGGCTTTAGTTTTTATAGTACTATTCTGCCTGCCGTATAAGGATGTTCAGTTTTTGTTCAAGAGAGTTGATCAATCAGCAGTGGCTTTTGGCCTTAAGCGGTATACCAGTCGTGTAACTTTTAAATTCAGCCCTGAGTACTATCTCAGAAGAGTCCAACTATATGGATGAATGGTTTATCTATTAAGGTCATTGCTTTGCCTTCTGGGGGGAACTTTGTGAGAATTTTCACAGAGCTGTATGGGAAGCAGCAGCATCTTCAAACACTGATATTCTTCAAATTTGACAAAATGTACCCTGGTATTTGTTTTCAAGGGTGTGGAATGGCTGATCTCTCTGTACAGTGTGTACACGCCCTCTGGTGGTAGTAAGTGAAATGGCATGTGATTGCGAAAATGGTGTGGAAATGATTGTGCAGAGGTTTCTCTTTGAGGATGAGAAAACAGAAGTCTAAGGAGAACTGATGTGCCTTCAGTGCTCGAGCTGGTTGGTGGCCGAGCCGAGCCTGTGACACATCTTTTGATTCCTGGTCCCATGAGCATCCCCACAAACCTTTCTATCTGTTGTCCCTGCACATGGCAGTTTCATGAGTTGATTTATTCTTTGAGGTTTGGTGTGTATTTAGTACCTCTGTGTGTGCTATGGGGCTTGCAGTGCAGAATAGCTTAGAAACATCGTCAGTATGGGGATTACAGCCTTACAGTCTCACCAAAGACACAGCAAAAATAAGTTAGCTAGCAACTTCTTCATAATCCAGAGGATCATGGAAAGACATATGTGATGAGCTGTTCCATGTCTGGTGCAGACTACAGATATGAAATGGTCAGGGCACTGAGAAGCCACTGTAGAATAGGGACTTCCATTCTGCCTTGCCCTCTGTTGCCTTTTATTTAGTCAGCCATCCACCAGATACTTATTATGCCCCTGGTGTGGTACTGTTCGGGGTGCTGGGAATATAACTTGGAGAAACTCAGACAGGCCTAGTTTTGTTGAGGGAGGGAGATTATAGCTAAGCTACAGGGAAGCTGAGTACTATGAAGTAAAGACTAGGTTCATGGGAATTAGGGCGACCAGAAGTACATTCATGCTAAGTAGGGAAGGGCCGTCTGAAAATGGGCCAGTTTCAGGCTGAAAAGACTGTGAAGTGAGGCAGACAGTCACAGGTGACGACAGACCCTTACAGCAGCCGCTCATGCCCTCTACAGGCAGGAAAGCAAAAAGACAGCGTAGCTAGAAAACCCAAGTGGGGTGCGCGGCTACAGAGAAGCAGAGTGTTCCGAGTGTGGATGGTCCACGATGGCCTTTGCTTACTTTGTTTGTTTTGTTTTTAACAAGGGAGCGGTGGCATTATCTAGTTGGCATTTCAAACAGCTGGCTGCTGTTCAGAAAAAAATAACAGAAGAGCTGTCTGAGCTCCATCGAGCATGGAAGGGCTTATCTCGTCTGCCTGCCGTTTCCCTTCTGCTTATCTATGTTCTCTACCCCTCGCAGCCCAGGCCACTTCTTTTGTACATGTTGTACACGAGCCTGTCCTCCTATTTGCTGGTTGTCCTGCAGTGACTCAGTTTTGTGTCTTTACCCCCTTTAGACCCTGAACTGCTTAACAGTAGGAGTTGTGGTCAGGGCATTTTGGTCGCCCCCTGCTGTTTGGCTGTTGTAAGTACACTCAGTACCCCTCTATTGAGTGAGAAAATGAAATGGCTTCGCTGAACTGAGGATTTTGATCTGCCTTGGATGAGTAATTAGGATGTGGGTAAAGTCGTGAAGAAGGACAAAAGGAAGGAAAGCAGATGATATATTTCAAGACCAGCACTCATGTCTCGATTCGGTTTCCGAAGAACAGTAATCAGCTTTAAGGTTCAAAATGTAGGCTAGGTCTTCAATGCATTCAACTTAATTCCATCGGTCAGGATTTCCCAGGTTCAGCACTCTTGACATGTCGGGGATGATAGGTCTTTGTTGTAGAATGTTTATCAGAACTATAGGCCTCTACCCAGTAGAAACCAGCGGCACAGATGCACCCAAGTTGTGATAGCCAGAAATATCCCCAGACATCACTAAACCTTCCACAGAGACCGTGTGACTCCCGAAGGAGAGCCATTGCTCACAGTAATGGGAAGACATCACAACTGTTCTAGAGGGCCGAGGATGTAGGTCAACAGGACAGTGCTTACCTAGCCTGTGGGAAGCTGTGCTACATCTTCAGCACCCAGAGGAAAAAGAAAAACATCTTGGTAGAAGGTAGTCTAATGTCATCCGTGCTTCAGGGGAGTGGACAATCACTTTGGGAATGTGTGCTGGATATCCCGAGAATGCCAAGAAACTGTAGAAGAACTAGAAAATGTCCAGGGCGTAGCCTGAAAGGGGGCAGCAGTAGGGAGGATGAGAGAGAGAGAGAGAGAGAGAGAGAGAGAGAGAGAGAGAGAGAGAGAGAGAGAGAGAGAGAGAACAAATGAAGGAAAACCTTGGAAGGATAACCCTGTGTGCCTGGGGCTTGTCAACCTGCCCCATGAGCCTGATGGGAGAACAGTTACATAGAGGCTTAAAGTCCTTGTGGGACTAATTGAGATACAGATGATGGAGGCCTGAAAGGGAGAGAGGCATGTGAGCATATAAAGACAGAACAAAAGTAAAGGAGACCAAGAAAGAGAAGCGATGAGTTCCCTTAAGTAGGGTGGCTTGGCTTCTTCATCATTGTGTTTCTCGCAGCACTTCATACAGAACTGATGTCAAAAATTCTCAGCAAAGTTGGATTTTCTTTTTGCTCGGCTGATAGAGTGAATGTCATGGGAAGAAGAAAGAAACGTAGCAAACGGTTGCCGTAACACTTCTGTGTATACATGAACATCCAGTATATAGCAACACTTCACTTGGATGTTTGTAACACCCATCAGCAGAGATAGAGTGCAAGCCTGTGAAATAAATACATGGATTAGAAGAATGTCAGAGGCCTGGTCGGATGGCTCAGTGGGAAAAGGTAGCAAACCTGACCGTCTGAGTTTGATTTCTGGGATCCGTATAATAGAAGAGAGAACTGACTCCTGCAAGTTCTCTGACCACACCCATGCCCTGTGGCACATAGCTCCTACGTGCGCACACACGCACAAACACTCACTAAGGAAAATGTAATAAAAATTGAAAAGAATGTTCAGGTGCAAGACTGTTTCATAGCTGATGTGGGATAAAGCAAGTTGCATATACATGTGTTCTTTCCTGCGGCTCATTTCACTTCCCATCAGGTTACCTGGAGGCCACGGTTGTCTTAGAAAGCATATAGAATGCAGGAGACTTCCTGGAGGCAGATCTTTCCAACCCCCCCCCCCCCCCATTTAGCCTAAGTCGGTTGTCTTATCTTCAAAGCCCATAAGTAATTTGTACTTGCTAGCTTTACAGTTGAGTATTCATGTCAAATAAGGTCATGGAATCCGAATAGCAAAATAAAGGGGAGCATTAAGTCATTCTCAGGTCCCCTGTCTCAGAAGCTCGCGTTTCCGCAAGCTGCTAGTCCAGTCGATATACCGCTCATTACTTACTTTTCTTATTGTTTCACATTTGCAAATTAGATCATATTTCTGTTTGTTTCCATAACTAATAATGACTTATTTTAGTGTTTGCATGCCATGGAGATCCAAGTCATGATACAGTTTCTACCTGTAATTCTTATGCAACTCTTCCGAGTTCTCACAAACATGACCCATGAAGATGACGTTCCCATCAACTGCACCATGTGAGTTTCGGTGTTACAATGAAAGAAGCTATCTGCTTCAGGTCTTTCTGCTTTTTGTCGTGGCTATGAACTTCCCTCTTAGAACTGTGTTTGTTGATTCCCATTGTCACTTGTCTGAAAGATTTTTTTTTAATTTTCCTTTGGATTTCTTTCTTTCTTTGGAAAGTTTTAAAATTAACTGTATTATAAAAGCTTACAAATAAAATAAACAATACATGACTAAATCAACTAGACCCCAAATCTGTACATCTCGGCCTACTTCTATGCAGTCGTAGTAGCCGTCCATAAGGGAAGCTGTGGAACTTCCCATTGGATTTTACACTTTCACTATTGATTATATTTTTATGCACTCAGTGATCAACAAAACCAAAAACTCCATGACAGAATTAGAACTAGAAAAACAATTAGCCCTACACCCGCTTTCAGAACTTGCGTTTATTTCCTGCGTTAAGTCCTTTCTAATCCTCTAATAGTCTTGTTATACTGAGCCCACAGGCATATTCGGTTACATATATACACATGCTATGGCCTAAGTTCCACATATGATAAGAGACCATGTGGGTGTTTTCTGAGATTGTGCGACCTCACTTAATATTATACATTCTAAGTCCATTCATTTTTCCTGCAATTTTCTTTCTTTCTTTCTTTCTTTCTTTCTTTCTTTCTTTCTTTCTTTCTTTTTCTTTTTCTTTTCTTTGGTTTTTTGGCTGATTGTTCAGAACATGATGTTTACTTTCTAGGTGTTTCCATTTTCCACACTTTCTTCTCATGTTGATTTATTTTGACATAGTGTGGTTGAAAACTATACTTGGCATGATTGCAATCTTCTTAAATCTTGTTAAGACTTTTTGAATAGCCTATTATATACTCTATCCTGGAGATTATTCTGTGGGCATGTAAGAAGAATGTGTCTTCTTTTGCTGTTGAATGAAATGTGTTCTGTATATGTCTTATAGATACATTTGGTTTAAGTATAGTTCGAGTCAAATATTTACTTCTCAGTTTTCTATCTGGCTCACCCATCCATGTTGAAAATAAGATATTGAAACCCTACACTATTGCATGCACTCTTATTTCCTGCTCCATGCCTGTTTATAAGACAAAGAAATTTCAATTGACCTTTCTCTAGCCACGTTCTCTACTTGTGTTGTTCAATAAAGCAGTCACTCACCACATTTGGCACTTGAAGTGTGACTAGATCTTCTGAGGAAGGACTAGTTAATTGTAGTTCATTTTAGTCTTAACCAATATAGCCATACATGGCCAGTGTTTCTCCTATTGGATATAATGTGTCACTAAGCCATGAATTTTGACTTGGAAGAATAAGTTATTTCTGTATGAAAACAAACAAGGATACATTGTAAGGTAGAGGGTAAAAACACACTTGCATTTCAATGCAAACAGGAGGGAGACTTTCTTTTTTTTAAAAAAAAAAAAAAAAAAAAGCTGAGCTCAGTGCTAGATGTCCCTGGCTTTGCTGCTTCTACAGTTGCCATAGCCTCTTTCCCTAGACCCTAGGCTACAAACACCTGTGTGCTATGTGCCCAATTCTGCGGCCAGGAACGGTCCAGTTGAAAATGTAAGAAGCATTATTCTAATATAATGGTTCTCAGCATGGACTCCCCAGATCAGCAGCCAGCAGTGGTATCCTCAGGAAGCGTATCAAAATGCTAATCACTGAACTTTACCTCAGCCCCGCAAAGTCAGAAACACCAGGGAAGGAGCCAGGCAATCTGTGAAGAGGCCTTCCCGGTGACACTGATGTTTGCTAAAGTGCACAAGGCACAGCTAGTCTCTTCACCTCACCTCCAACTACCATACTATTTTACCTCCTCTGTCCCTCTGTTTCCCCTCGACGGTTTTCATGTTGTCTTTTGTTCGTTTCTTTGTTTTTTCTTTGTTCTTGTTGTTGTTGTTGAGACAGTAGCCCAGCCAGGACTCAGATTCATGGCGATCCTCCTGCCTTAGCCTCTCAAGTGTTATAAGATTACAGGTATGCACCACCTCTCCCAGCCACTTGATCTTTCTTTTCTGTTCCTTTTATCCTCACTGGAAGGGATTTCAGTATTTACTTTGCTTGAGCTCTTTCCCAACAGAGGGCTATGCCCATGTTTTAAGTAACTACCCGGATTTAGAAAGGAGACTAAACATCCGGGCTGCTTTTGAACCAGGAATTGCATTTTACAAGACTCTGAAGTGCATTAGGCAACAGACTCTTGTGGCTCTAAGCTAGCGAGCGTCACCTCTTCTGTTACCCCCCCCCCCCCGTTGTCTGGGCATCTTATTGTTTTGATTTGGTTCTTTTCTGTGTTAGACTTGCTCTTATCTGATTGTCGCACTATAGAAATGAGTTGACCCGCTGAGTTTCCTGAATGTCGTTTCAGGGTTCTCTTACACATTGTGTCCACGTGCCATGAAGAAGGCTTGGATAGCTATTTAAGATCCTTCATAAAGGTTTGTGGAGTAAAGCCATCTTGCTGGATGTTTTGTCTGTTTCCCAGGATAGTCGTATTTGATAGTTCATTTGGTTCTGTTTGCAGTATAGCTTCAGACCTGAAAAACCAAACACTCCTCAGGCCCAGCTGATACACGAAACCCTGGCTACTACCATGATCGCAATATTGAAACAGTCTGCAGATTTCTTATCCATAAATAAACTGCTAAAGGTAAGGATGGAAGACACACTGAAAATACATCAGCCACCACGTACTTGTTGGTGACCTTCTGTTTCAATTTTCATTTATCCTTTTCGTACTGGACACACCTTCATTCTATTACATTGCGCATGTACCCTTTGCAGCCTTCTTCTTCCTCCATATACACCCGTTGCCCTCAATTGAATGTGTAAAAGACCATTTCAGATGAGGCAGAATCTTGTATCTGTTACAGTGGACCTGTTTCTGCACCTGGGGCTACCTATGTCCCAGCTCTGGGCCACTATTCATGTCTGAGTTGAAATATTTGACAATATTGATGGCAGGTAGTAGGCACTCTATAAATAGTAGCTATTGATCTCATTATTTTTACTATCTCTTTCATTGGCAATGGAATTATGGGCCTTTGGGGATGTATTGGCTAGAGATTTGATGCTAGCTTTCAAATTACATGATATAGGAAACCATACAGATCATGTAAGCTGTGCCAGTACTGTACCACAGCCCAAAATGTTTATCTAAACCAAGTGTAGGCAGCAGTCAGATTTATAATTTGATGTATTTGGGAAAGAGGGGCAAAAGAGAAGGGGGACACAAGAGGTCAATGGGGTTGAATATGATCAAAATACATTACGTACATGTATGAAAATGTCATTAAACCCATCTAATATATGATTAATACATGCTAATAAAAACTTTAAACATTAACTGTAGAGGATTTAAAAGAAGTAATAAAGATGATTAAAAGGTAGTTTGCCTTTATGCCCAATCACGGCTGTCCAAAACAATGTCGGGTAAAATAATCCCATCCTGCGAAGCAAACCTTTCGATTCGCCCACTGGACGTGGCTACTTGGCCTTGAAATTTCAGTACTGTTTTTTTTTTTTTGTCTGAAAAAGTATTCTATGAGACCTTGATAGTGAAGTGAGATCACTTGAAAGTGTTATCAAACTTCAGAGACAAGATTTCTACTCATCTGTCAAAATTTTCAAAGCTTCGAGTATTTGGGTAACAGTTAAGACCTGTGTGTTTGTTTTCCAGTACTCATGGTTTTTCTTTGAAATAATTGCAAAATCCATGGCCACATACTTGTTGGAAGAGAATAAAATTAAGGTAAGTAAGCTCAACAATAACTTCTTGATTAATTAAAATTAACTATCTTGGAGACAGCCTGTAGTCCAGGCTGGTCCGAAACCTGTGCTCAACCTGCCAAGTGCTTGGGTTATAGACCTGAGTCACCACATTAGGCTTATTTTAATTTTAATTTATAAATGATAATTTTTACATATTTATGAGGCTAACATGTAACAAATAGAAAGATAACTTTACACATAGTAATAATATACAAATTCTCTTTTATTCTAAACGATTGTTTCCCTCAATTTCTCCAGTATTGGTTATTAAAAACAATGGACGCTTTGCATTTCTTTGTGATTTAAAAATGTCAATGTTGAGGAGCTGGAGAGATGGCTAAGTGCCTGCTGCTCTTCCCGAAGACCCAAGTGTAGTTCCTAGCACCCATGTCGGGCAGGCCCTAACCACCTGGTACTCCAGCTTCAGAGAATACGATACTTCCTTTGGCCTTGGCAGGCACCCCCTTCCCCCCGAAATGTATGCATAAGTACAATAAAATATTTAAAGAAATAAAAGTTTGATGAGAAGATTCAACTAGAAAAAGTAGCAAATCAGACACATTCTTTCTATTAGAAAGAAATATAGTACACATAAAGTTTCAAAAGAATTTTAGGCAATTAGATATACTTCCAAAGCATGGTAACATGGTATGTCCATTTACTTATTTTGTGTATTTTAATCAGCATCATCTTTATCTTCTTTTCCTCCCCCTCCTTCTTCCCCCTCCTCCTCTTTCTTCTCCCCTCTCCTTTTCTTCCTTCTTTGTTGTGTGGGTGGGACCCCATGTGAGCTGCAGTGCATGTGTGGAGGTCAGAGGTCAACTTCGTGGAGCTGGTTCTCTCTTTCACTACATGTGGGTTCTGTGTATCAAATGCAGATCACCAAGTCTGCCGAGCAAGCGCTTAACCACTGAGCAGTCTCACAGGCTCCTCTTGTTTTTCCATTTTGGTTTAAAGGTACATGTTGAGAATGCTTGATATGAAATGCTTAGAACCAGAAGGGTTTCAGGCTTCAGACATTTTCAAATTTTGGAATATTTGCATATACATAATGAGATAGGCATCTTCGGTACAGGACACATGTCTAAACATGAGACTCATACATGTGTCATGGATACTTTATACACATAGCCTGAGGATAATTTTATGCGCTATTTTATATTTGCATTTGTGTTTTGACTTCAGCCAGGCACACAACATCAGGTGTGGAATTTTCCATTCGTAGTGTTGAGTCAAGTCTCAAAACATTTCAGGCTTGAGAGAGCACTTCGGATTTGAGATGTTTCAATTAGAAATACCCAACTTGTACAAAGAAGTTTCTTAGTTACAGAAATCATAATGGGCAGGCATTCGAAATGGCTAGGCATGCAAAATAAAATAAAAAGTCATCTCATAGAACTTTCAGAGAGTAAGTTGACTGAAACCATGACAACACACTTAACGTGTGTCCCAGAAAATAAAATAAAAGCGGAGATGTGCCTACGTCCACGGTTGGGCTATATCTACCCATACTATACTTAATGATAATTTCAGGCACTTCTATTATTAGAGAATCAAATAGTTCCTATACCTTTAGGATCAAGAATAAAGTATACTTTCCAACAATCAGTGAAGTCATTTTTAGTTGAGAGAAAAATTGTACTTCCGTTTAAAGCCGCTTCCATGATGGTACATGCTCGAAAGTAAAATGGGAGTTGACTTAGTCTGACCTTTTCAAACTCTCTTTTTCTATTTGTATTTAAGCTTCCCAGGGGCCAGAGATTTCCTGAAGCATATCACCACATCTTACATTCACTGCTTCTTGCAATAATTCCCCATGTGACCATTCGCTATGCAGAGATTCCTGATGAGTCCCGAAATGTGAATTATAGCTTGGCCAGCTTCCTAAAGGTAAGTTGAAGGCAGCCAAAACATGTTAAGAATCTCCTCTTCGCTGATAGGGTCTGGAAAGCCAAAGGAACAAGTTTTCCTTTTTTTTTTTTCCTGAAAAAGGTGGATGCTTTAGGTTATTTTTTTCCATCGCTAAGGATTAAACGTAAGCTCTCTGCATGCTGGGCAAATGCTACAGGGCTTAGCTGTATCCGCAGCCTCCAGCTAGGTCTTTGCAAGGCTGTTGAAATAACTCTTGGATTGACTGATGGATCAGCTCAGTCAGGTGTGCTCGCTCTCCCACTGAAGTTAAATTAGAGGCTGACTGAGCCAGAAGCCAGCTCATGCTTATTTCACAGACGTTTACAAAATACAACAAATTTTAAACGGACTGCTGTTAGGTGGGGCAATCACTGTCGCTCCAGTCCCGCCCCACCAGCCTTCATCAGATCTCTGACTTTTAAAGATATTTAAATCACTTTTCTGGTCCAGTTGACTTTTGGGTTCGTGACTTTCTCTGATGTACGTATGTATGTACGTGTGTGTGTGTGTGTGTGTGTGTGTGTGTGCGTGCGTGCGTGTGTGTGTGTATACGCTATACGTGTGCAGGTGCAGGCACTGAAGCTGAGGCAGCACATCTATCAGTTACTGCTCTGTTTCTTTGCAACAATATCTCTCAGTGAACCTGGAGCTGACTAGGCGGACCGTCTCAAGCCCTAACTAGCTTCCTGTCTCCTGCACCCACTGTGGCACTGGGCACTAGGGTTACAGGGATGCCCATGCCCAGCTTTTTATGTAGGTGCTTGGATTCTAACTCAAGTCCTCATACTTGTGCTGCAAGCGCTCTTACCCACTGAGCAGTTTCTCCTGCCCAAAATGTTCGACTTTTGAAATAAAGGTACCTGTTGGCTGTTGTCAACACAGGGTACATGTCACTAATGCATATGCATAAAAATTGTTAGCTTTGCTCAGTGAGGTTCTTTTGTTTGAGAAATGTCAGAAATCCCTATATTTACAAATAATGTTTACTTTTTGTTATTATCATAGATGGGGTATGTATTTATGTACATATCTTATTTTGAAAATGATGAAGTTGAGGACCTTAAGTCTCGAGTCCATTGATAATTTACTTTACTCTTTTTCTTTAAGGTCAACCAAAACTCTGACAGCTGTTCTCATATTGACTGTAAAATGACATCCCCTTTGTGTAGACGAAATTTCAAAATTGTTTAAAGTCATCATAAGAGACATGTAAAATGGCAAATCTAACCTTCCCTCCTTTTTTTTTAAATAGCGCTGCTTGACGCTCATGGATAGAGGATTTGTTTTTAATTTGATAAATGACTACATATCGGGATTTAGCCCCAAAGATCCTAAGGTAAGTTCTAAGGACATAATTGTAGTAGATATTGAACATTAGAGCATGAGGTCAAAGATGACAGTTACACTCTCTTCTGGAAGATTCAGAACTGCTCTTTTGTGTACTTTGAGTGTTGTCAAATGCAAGGACTACTGTTGGACATTGTTGGGGGGGTCCCCAAGATCACCCACAGGTTCAACAGTTTACTAACAGGATTCAACATATAGTTGTAATTCTGACGAACGCTCATTGCGGTGATATATATATGGCTACTCAGCAGGGTCAAGAAAGGCAAAGGCATCAAGTGGAGTGTGCGATGATCCCATGAAGCCTCCCATACTCTCCCCTTCTTGCGAAGGCATACTTCCCATAGGGGCGAGAATGCAATTAGAAGACTACGGCACTTCTCTTTAGAGTTTAGGGTTCTTTGAGACTGACCCAACTGTGCTGATGGGCAATGAAGAAACCACAGACACACCTACAGAAAACATGGGATTGGGTGAGCCATGCACTCTGGTAGAAGCACACCAGAAGTCCGGAAGCTCAGTATATTATTATATACAGCTGAATGGGGAGGCAGGTTATTGTAGACAACTGATGGAGGGAGTGGGGTGGTCACTGAAGGGGGCCAATCTCAGGGCTCAGTCATACAGGTTGTATCTGTAGGGGAATAGGAATCTGTCGTTGATACTTCTGCACACACTGTCAACCTCTGTACTAGGCCAGGGAAAGGTCTTGCCATTCCCCCAGCCTGGCCCAGGAAAGCCTCTGCTATTCCTATGGGTCTGCATCCCTGGGGTCTTTTGACATGCTGTGCATATGCCATGAATGTTCATACATGCAGGGGTACACTCACTTCCCACAGTTCTTACCGGGGAGCTGTTTTTGTATTGAAGCACACAAGAATTCTAGATTAGCAGAAAGGAAAACAAAACAGGTGTTCACCATAAACCACGTTGTTTGTAAAAGGGCCTGGCAGACTGGCACCAAGAATACAACCTTATCTCATAGGGAAAATTTCAAAATCCCTTTTCTCAGATGCCAGCCAACATCAGTGTTGCAACAGGCCTTTTCAAATCTGCCACTCTTGGGCTGGCTATGTTAACGCTTTCCTGGACAGATTGCACCTGCCTGTATACTTTGGCAGATAAGCACATTGGGAAATTAAGGATCTTTTTTTTATTCAATAAAATAAATGCCTATAAAATGACATGATATATAATTTGCCATATAGGTTCTTGCTGAATACAAGTTTGAATTTCTCCAAACAATCTGCAATCATGAACATTACATTCCTCTGAACTTGCCAATGGCATTTGCAAAACCAAAGCTACAGAGAGTTCAAGGTATGTATTTGTATTTTCCATTATTTGGGATTGTTTTTTCTTCTGTGATAGTACTAGTGTAGCATAATGTTTTCTGATGAGACCAGATAACTTGATGGTAATTAGAATTGCTACTATCTGAGGATAGCTTCATTGATGGCATTCTGCATTTCCTTCATTGTAACTGGATGAAAAAATTGGATGTTACATACATTGTTGCTAAAACACAAATGTCAGACACTAGTAAAATTTCTTTTTATAATAATAGTATATTGAATTTTATTTAAGACTAAGTAAAAAAGTATGTGAATGCATTTCGGCCAAAAGCATCAAAAATAAATATAAAAAGTAAAGTGATAACTCGCATGTACTAAATTTATGAAATGCCTCAGTTTTAATCTCCATTGCTAGTTTTATTGAATGCTTCTTTGTTGTGTAGCACTATTCTTATGTTATTATGTTTTTTATTTGTCCCTTTTCTTTTCATATATTAATTAGATTTTTTTTCATTTGCGGTGGACCGTTTGACTTCAGTAGGTAGGTTTAACTCGGTTCACTCTAAAGTAGTATGCTGTGTTTAAACACAATTGATTTGATGAATGGCCAAGATGAATGGGGGCTTTGTTTGTTTTTCAAATCCTCCCTAGCCAAAGTGAGCCTTTAATTTCTTGTACCCAAAAATCGTAAAAGTTTGTTAGTCTCAAAATAAGCTTCAGTGTTGTTTGGAGTGAGTTTTCAAATGTCTGCCCGTAGAAAGCAGCTTCCTCTGCTGCAAAGCAGCTTGGAGACAGGGGATGAGCTGAGTATCTGTTTTAAGTGTTTGTCACCTCTCTCCGCCTTGCTGCTTTCTTGGTCACCCTGTTGGCCACAGTCTTGAAGGTGTGGTTGAAAACACCAAATTGGATTTATTCAAGTCACTGAAGCATAACATCAATTGCTATTTGCAAACTCTACCCAGATAAGTCCACCTTGGTTATTCAATGCTATCCTTGAATCTAGAACGTGATTGGAATTCACAAACGAGCATGACAGTGCAGGAGAATCAGAGCCCTTGGTCTTTAGAGAAGTCTCTACTCAGTCGTAGTGGTTGTAGAAGTGGTGAAATGATAGCCAGTAAAACTGGAGAAACATTTCAAGACCACAGTACCACTATCTAACTCCCCCATTACTAGGTTGAGCATGCGTGGCTCAATGCTCCGCCCATATTTTTGATAATGACAAGGAAGTTAGGGGGAAGAATTGGACAGGGCATCGGGATTTGGAGTTAAATTGGACAATGTACAACAATTCAAAATCCTAACTGGATATACTGCATTACATTAATTCTGAATCAACCAAAAGGAAAAAAAAAAAAAAGAAACGAAAGGCATTTTCTTCAGCTTTTTGCTTTATCTAAAATAAAGGAAAATATAATCTCCTATAGAAATTACTAAATTTGATCCTAGCCTCCTCTGAGTTACGATAAGGCAAGTCTCCCGCATAGAATTAGTGTGTAGGATTTAACAGAGATAAAACGACCTAAAATGGAGGGAAAGATCCAGTTTGCAGTGGTGATTTTATAAAATGGAAGGTCTGTATTTGTGAGTGTGATGAAGAATTGATGTGCGTGTGGTGATGAGTTGAGGAGAGATGTGGTGGCTCTTTGCATTATCATTGTGTCTACTGTGGATGTTCAGGCTGATAGGTAATGATCACTGCAACAATCAATAATACTGTTGGGATGATGGGGTTGTCTGCTTTGTCTTCTTTTCTCTCTTTATAAATATACATAGATAAGAAAATCAAGCATTAGTCTAGAAAGTTGAGCCTATAGTCAAAATGAGAAATGTGTTAAAATATTGCAAAATATAGAATTATTTCATTCTAGTTTCTATTGTAGGAGTATTAAGACTTCAAACAATTTAGGGGAGAATGTATCTTCATGACCATCTTGCTTTCTGAATTAATCATTAAAACAATCATCTATCCCTAATTAGAAGTGTTCTTATTTAGTAAAAATTTTGCATGCTCATTTTATACTATAGAAGAATTGTTCAGATTGATTAATAATAAAATTAAAGTTTTTGCCAGCATGACCACATAATTAAGTGATAATTATAGTATTTTAATTGTCTAATAACAAATTTTGTATATTTATTAAAAGTTACAAATTTTATTGTACTGCAGATTCCAATCTTGAATACAGTTTATCAGATGAGTATTGCAAGCATCACTTCTTGGTTGGTCTACTTCTGCGGGAAACCTCCATTGCTCTTCAAGACAATTATGAGATCAGATATACAGCTATCTCGGTCATAAAAAATCTTTTGATAAAACATGCATTTGATACTAGATACCAGCACAAGGTGAGGATGTCTATAGAGTTCTTGGGAGCACACTAGTAAATTTTTCTAAGAGTTTTGATTCAAGATGATGTTTACAGTGAGGGAAAAGGTATGAATATCAATGAAAAGGTATTTGTATAAAGAAGGTATTTTTTCATTTCAGGCCATGAAATTTTTTAAAATACCGTGCAGTAACTTGAAGAAAAGCATTTTCTCAAATCATTTTTTAATATTTTGATGCTGGGTAGGGAACAAGCCGTGGTTCTGCATGTAGTGACATATATTCTACCACTCAAGCCATATTTTCAATTAACATATATAAAGGTCTCTGTTTATGTGACAATGAAATGAGTTAGGTTGCTTATTTTTCTTATATTTACTATAAATATTAGGACCAGTCAAACTCTCTCATGATTTACTCCATAAACTAATTAGCGTGTTTGTAAAGTCATACAGAGACTGGAGAGATAGGTCAGGAGTTAAGAATGCTTGCCGCTCTTGCAGAGAAATGCAGGTTGGTTCCCAGTACCCACATCTGGCAGCTTACACCACCTGTAACTTCAGTTACGGGGAGATCACACACTTCTAGCCTCCAAGGGCACCTGTGCTCACGTGAACAGACACACACATACCTAAAAATCATCATATAGAGTTGTAGCATGAATGTACTGTCAGATACTGTAATGTCTCTAAATAAATGTGATATTGATGTGTTTAATAAGACATTAAGTTATCATGTATAAAATATATAATATGATTTTTTCTTTATACTAAAAAGATTTGCTATGATAGTATTCTACTGTCGGTAGCCATGGATGTGGCTGTAAATCTTACATACATTTAACATCGACCATAGCACTGGTTGCTGTCTGTCACTACTTTAAATATGTCTTTAAATGTCATTAATATTGCAATTTAAGGGCATGGAAAATTAAACTACAGACTGAGTGATTCTGGATTAACCCTAAGTTATTTCTTTGGTATTGAGTGACTCAAAAAAATATAATATTTCATGTTTGATAATACATCCTTTACTTTTTAACATTCAAATGTAAATTTGAATATAAATTGTTACTATAATTAATTTGAAAAGCTGATTTGTAGGTAGAATTGTTTCTACAATTTTCCCATCTGTTGTGTTTTTTTTTAGTTACCAAGATTTTTTTTATTTGTAAATATTGCCTTTCTTTTCATGGGTCTATCTAAAAGTAAATTGACTCTTTCGTTTTGTGATATAAATTATTTTATTGTAGGTTGTGATATCTTTTCAAATTATAAATAGCAGCCGGGTGGTGGTGGTGTGCGCCTTTAATCTCAGCACTCGGGAGGCAGAGGCAGGCGGATCTCTGTGAGTTCGAGGCCAGCCTGGTCTACAAGAGCTAGTTCCAGGACAGGAACCAAAAAAAAAAAAAAAAAAAAAAAAAGCTACAGAAAAACCCTGTCTTGAAAATCAAAAAAAAAAAAATATTGATATTGTAAAGAACCTTTTCCTTTATGTTTGAAAGCTCTCACTGGACTCCATATTATGAATAAGTCAAACAGCAACCAAGTTCACGGACAATTAGTTATAAGATCCATGCCTCTAAATTTTGAAGCTATTAGCTGACCGTTACTCTTTTAATCTGACAAATGGGGCCAATTCCATTCATGTGAATCATATACATATTATTTACCCATGAAGTTTGACTATTTTTCAGAATCAGCAAGCCAAAATAGCACAGTTGTACCTCCCATTTGTTGGACTGCTCTTGGAAAATATACAGCGACTGGCAGGCCGAGATACTTTGTATTCCTGTGCAGCCATGCCTAATTCTGTAAGTGGTAATGTCTTTCTGTTCTGAGTTACATCTTGTTTTACCTACTGCATTTGGGATTGAGGCCATCTGCTATAGGATCTCAACTGTAAGCACGGACTTTTCAGTGTATTTCTACATTTCTCCTGCCTTTCCTAGAGCAGTGCTTCTCAAATGATAAGGAGGGGATGTGCTAGAACACAGATCTTAATTCAGTAGGCCCTAGGCTGAGAGAGTCCCTGTGTCTAACGAGCTTTGGCTGCCTCTGTCTAGTCCAAAGGCTACATTTTGAATAACAAGGTCTAAAAGAATACCACAGATGCCTTGTTTCTAGTTTGTTCCTTAAAATTTGCTGCTAATTAATACACTTCAGTGTTTTCATTTTTCTGGAGAACAAGATGAAAGTATCTTCACTTGCAGAGCTGCTATCAGACTCTGGGCTCAAGTCCCTTTGCTTCTCCTTATCCTTGGTAGTCTCTGGTTAGTATTTCTTGGTAAGTCTCTTTTAGTTTATTACATCGGGGCGAGCTTTCTTTCTCTTCCCCTTAGTGCCTGAGACTTATTTCAGGCACTTCAAGGTGACTAGGTTTCTGTTTGTCCTGACAACCTTTGCCCTTGCAATAGTTAAGCTGTTCTTCCTCGACCTTAGACCTGGAAGGGTTTCTGTTCATCGCTCCTAGTTCTGCCCTCTGGAGACCTATAAACCATTAGTTTCCACCTTCACAGTTTCTCCCTTCCACATATGCCTTCTAACTCTTCTCCAGGCCAACATATCATTATTTTGTCATTTCTTGTTGCAAACCATTTGTTTTCTTGGTTAATGCTTTTGGATGCTCTCCCATTTGCCAGTGGCTCTCCTAAATCAATGGTGTCAGGCCAGGTGCCAGCACTTGAAAGACTGGGGCAAGATGATGCAAATTTGAGGCAAGCCTGGACTACACAGTAAGACACGCCCTCAAAAAAATAGTGCCCAGATTGTATGCTTTGTAGTTGTTGGCCCAGTATAAGTGTTAACTCCTATCCCTCTTCATATTCTGAATTGTCCTAGATCATCTGTGGACTTTGCATCATCACTTCATATAGTTGCATAACAGCTTAAACTCTGCTTTATAATATAATCTGGAAAATTTTCCCTGTAAAATGTCCCTGATGATTTTGAAAACCACTCCTAAGTTCCTGAGAAAGAGCTTTTTAAAGATCAGTTAAGGGCACATTTTATTTTCATTTTGAAATTGTATGTTTATGCATATGTCAGAGTGTGGGTTTGTACATGAGGACAGGTGCCTATAGAGACCAGAAACAATGTCAGATGCCCTGGAGCTGGAGTTATGGGCAGTCACCATGGGTGCTGGGAACTGAATTCTGGTCAAGAGCAATTAGCTCAGCCTCTCCAGTCCCATTTGTTTGTTTTCTGAGACAGGGTCTCACTGTGACTGTAGTCTAGGCTGACTTGGAACTTGGAACAATTCACCTGATTCAGTGTCCTGAATGCTAGGCTTACTGGCACACACCACCATCACCGGATGGAAAAGCCACTTCTCAGCTTGAGTGGTAGCTAGCTCTCTTGCTTGCGGCACTTGATGGGGTTAATGAGTGGAGTGTGGATGTAATGTCCCTGGCTGTCCCATTGGTCTTTCTTCACACAGCAGTCGTGTTCACTGCACACATTCGACAGTGCTATTTGGAAAGGTTTCGCTCTCTGTTCTTTTGCAGCTCATGTTCACTTAGAGACTTCATTACACTTCAACTTCTAGCACTGTCCCTGGTTCCAAGGAACAGAACTGAACAATGTTTAGATTATACCAATTGCAGCCATCTGGTTATATCACTTGGTCAGTGGTTGTGATTACTACAGTAGGCTAGCAGCCATTTTTTAAAACATGCCCCTTAAATACTAAGAGCACCTCTGTAATTTCCCAGTGAGCCGTGTTTAAAAGCAGGGTACAGTCTAATTCAGATGTCTTGCCTCAGTTTTAAAAACTGGTTAAATGACTCAAGCATCACATTCTGTTACAGGCGTCCAGGGATGAGTTTCCATGTGGCTTTGTTTCACCAACAAGCAGAGGGAGCCTGACCACTGACAAAGACACAGGTAATTCATCTCTTTAAAGATTATGCATAACATGAGGATTTAGAAATGTACCTCCGCTCTTTTTGAAAGATTTCATGGTAAAACTATCCATAGCCTGATCTTTCCTGAAGTTTAGTTAAAATATGACTCACACAGGTAGCCACATTTTCTAGTTTGTCTGAGCATGATCAAAAAGGCTAAGTGTAGTGAAAAACTAGGAGATAAAAACAAACAAAACAAAACAAAAACAGTGGTTTCCTTTCCTCTTAACTTTCATCAATATTGGGTAAGACACTTCCTTTTCTAGGTTTGTGTTTGTTTACCTATAATACAGATAAGCTGTCTTGTGAATTACCTGGATTTATTATATGACTTCCAAGGAACTGAATTGCATAGCAAATTGTTTTGAGAGGGGAAAATCACTTCACCTTTACTTGTTTTCTTGTGGTGTTTTGAAATATGAATTTCACAGTAGAGGACCAGGATCTATTTGCTTTACCACATATTTACTTAAAATAATGTAGCACTTAGTTTTAAAATTATCTGGATGGTTCTTCCTGTTGCTAACAAGAACTTGAACTTTTTTCCAGCCTATGGATCTTTTCAAAATGGTCATGGAATTAAGAGGGAGGATTCAAGAGGTTCCCTCATCCCGGAAGGAGTAACAGGATTCTCAGATCCTAGCAACACTGGTGAAAATGTAAGAACCAAAACCTATAGGATAACCTCGTGACTATACTAAAATCTTTCAAAATAAGCATGCAGCTATCTGGTCTCCTATAGTCTATTTTGGATCTGTAAAATGCATCCCACAATTCTTGAATACTTTAGTAGTACCTTCCTATCCCTGCCTCAAGCTCCTTATGTCACCCAGGCTAGTCTTGAACTCACAGTCTCCTGCTTCCACCACCAATTTACTACTTTTCAATTGGGGTCTTATTATGTTGCTCAGGCTGATCTCAAATTTCTGGCCTCAAGCAATCTTCCTGTCTCATCCTCTTGAGTAATTACAACCACAGGCAAATACCACAATGCCCAATTTACCAAAGGGAGTAAGGCAATTATTCTCAAGCTGTCTCTTTACTGTAACCTAGAGGGTAGGTTCCAGTTTAAAATTTCTCAGCTGCCTTGCATTTTAATCACATCAGCGTAGGGCTGATTCAATCTTGCCTTTTAGAAAATAACATTTTTTATTAATTAAAATATTTCATTTATTTTACATATCGACTAGTTTCCCCTACCTCCTCTCATTCCATCCCCCCGCCTCCCATCTACTTCCCCCTCCCATCTACTCCTCCCCATCCACCTCTCCATCTCTGTTCGGAAGGGACAGACCTCCCATGGGCACAAAGCATGGCACACCAAGCTGAGACAGGACCAAGTTCCTCCCCCTGTATCAAGGCTAGGCAAGGCAACCCAGCATGGGGAATAAGTTCCCAAAATGAAAATAATATTTAACTTGAGAGAAACTTTAGGTCTTCGAGTTGATAGTTTCAGAGTTCCAGCATTACTTAAGGCCTTAGAAACCTCTAACTCTTACATCATATTGTTTTAAGCCTAAGATTAAAATGTAAAATGTGTCTGCCTTGAGGCCCAAATACCACATTTTAGACAGTAAACTTCTGTGACACTATGTAAAATCATATATTACTTAGAAGGATCTGTAAAATATTTTTTTAAAATATTAAACTCCCATTCCTGTTTTTAAGTGAAACTGAGATTTTGACGTAAGCCAGTCACACCTGACCCCATGTTTAGAGATCAGCAATTTTCCTATTCTGTGGCATGTTCGGTGTGCATCAGAGTCACCTGAGGGAAAACGAAAAATGAATAGCTGTGCCTCACCATAGAAAGGTTCAGTAGGTCTGAAACAGGGCCTGCTAACTTGTATTCTAAGTTCTCAGGTGATGTCGTTTCTGCTGGTTGGGAATTTTGATGATACTGTCACAGATAAGGTCAGAACAATTAAATACCTTACTGGAAGTGATATGACTGACAAGTAATTAGAACTGAGGTTTGTTTCACTCCAATTCAAAGTTCTTAGTAAGTCCTACCTTAATTCTATGTACCTGTTAGCTCAGCTCAGAGTAGCTACTCAGTACTCTGAGCTGAGCTAAGTAAGGCTTTGCATTGTTGTTATTCTATTTATAAAGAACCTCAAATAAATGACATCTTGCCATGGTTTGGTATTAAACAGACCTCATTAAGTAATAGGAACATCACTACTTTGATATAATTTGGAAATATTACCTGGCCCTTCTTATTTTAATTATTGTATAATTTGTCCATTTAAAATAGATAATTTGATGGTTGGGGATTGGGTATTATTAATACATTCTAAGTAGGGATTCAAATTTAAAAGTTTAATTTTGAGGCCACAATGGTTCCCCAGAAAGTTGTATATGATAGGCAAGTGATCTACTTCTGAGCTTTCAAATACCTTAAACCCTCCTACACATAAAAACTATTCTTTCTGAAAGTTTTATGTGAGTAGTTTAAATTTTTGCTATTACAACACAAGCATATGGGAGTAAACATAAATACATAATTAATGGCTATGTTTTATGAAGACCCCAAAGTCATTTCCAGTGATATTACTAGGTACTATAGCAATGAAGACTCAGCCCATTTATCTGTCAAATATACCATAAAATTTGTATTTATAGTTTTCCCAAATAGGAAAAATAGTTAAAAAAATAATTGAATTTAAGGTTGTGTAAATTATGATATTGTTCCCTAAATCTCCTCTCTTTTATCTTACAGACCCGACAGAGTTCTTCAAGGAGTAGTGTATCCCAGTATAATCGTCTGGATCAGTATGAAATCAGAAACCTCTTGATGTGCTACTTATATATTGTAAAGATGATTTCTGAAGGTGAGAAATGAGCATATTCAGCAGGAATTCTACTAGACACTCCCCCCTCGTAGGGTCAGGCCTGTAAATCAAGAACATGCATCTTAGAAACAGATCTTTAAAGATTTAAGTCATAAAATATCCTTTAAGGTAACATAAAATAAGTTCCTGTGGATTTGAGTCTTTGATATAATTTAAAAATAACTACTGATTAATTTATAAAAATTAAGCAACAATTTTAAAGGATTTTTATACAAAGCATAAAATATGTTAAGTAGTTAATATACCAGGAAGGAAATAATCACAATACAAAATTAACATTTTAGCTTTTATTTGAAAAACATAAAAACAGAAACAAAAACAGGGTTTTTTGAAGGTAGAGGATGCCACCATTGTCTGGAGTCAGTCATTGTCTCTGCAGCAATGCTGGCATTGTCTGGAGTCACTGTCTCCACAGCATCATTGGCATTGTCTGGAGTCAGTCATTGTCTCCACAGCAACGCTGGCATTGTCTGGAGTCACTGTCTCTGCAACATTACTGGTATTGTCTGGAGTCACTGTCTCCGCAGCATCACTGGTGTTAGCTGGAGTCAGGCTGTCAAACTGCTTTTCTTCTTAGAAAAGAATGGTATTATCTGCTAACATTACTAGCTTCTCTTTTATACTATATGACTATCTATAAACAAGAGATTAACTACATGTCCTCAGAAGTTAAAATAAAATTACCTTTCTCTCAAATGCCACAGCTATTATACAATTACCACCCTCTTCTTCCATTTCTCAATATTTTGCTCAAATAATGTGCAAGTCTAAAGAACATAAAATCCACGTTAAGCGGTCATTATACAGTGTTCACAGGTTACATGTTCCTCAAAAATATGTACAAGTAGCAAAGTAAATATAAACTAGAGGAGGGCTCAATGGTAGAACACATGGCTAGCATATTTGAGACCCTGGGCTCAATTCCTAGCACTATAAAAAAGAAAATAAATGTGTCAGCACTTCAAAAATCAGTAAGTAAAATTAAAATAAATTCAAAAGATACCTGGGTACTAATCATCATAATCATATAATTATTTTGTAATTAAAATTTCTTATATTTTTATTTTTTTTCTTCTTTTTTATTTATTTTTGTTTTTTGAAACAGTCTCACTTTGTAACCCTAAGTGACCTCAAACTTGCCATGTAGACCAGGCTATCCTCTGTCTCTCAAGTGCTGGGATTAAAAGCATGCGCCACCATGCCCTGCTTATTTTATTTTTATTTTTTGTGTGTGTGGGTATGGGTACCACATGTATGCCTGGTGCCTGCAGAGGTCAAGAGAGCGTGAGTTCCTATGGAACTGAAGTAACAGATGGCTATAAGCCACTATGTGGGTGCTGGGAATTGAACACAGGTCCTCTGCAAGAGCAAAGAGTACTCTCACCTGCTGAGTCATCTTTCCAGCCCCAATGGAGACAGTGTCTCACGATTTATTCAAAGATGGCATCTCCTGATCCTCTTGCTTTAGGCTCTTTAGTGCTAGAATTACAAGGGTACACACCACACTTGGCTGTTTCACTTTTTTCCCATCGCACTTGGCTGTTCCATTTATCTCCCTGGTGTCAGATGGCAAACCTAGGGTCTTGTACATTCGTATGCAAGTGCTTCCCTGCCATGATAAATACGTTGGCCAAAATTTTTTTTTTTTGATTTTTCGAGACAGGGTTTCTCTGTAGCTTTTGGTTCCTATCCTGGAACTAGCTCTTGTAGACCAGGCTGGCCTCGAACTCACAGAGATCCACCTGCCTTTGCCTCCCAAGTGCTGGGATTAAAGGCGTGCGCCACCACTGCCCGGCCGTTGGCCATATTTTTTAACTTTTTTTTTTGTTACTGGAGTTATGAACCCAGGGTCTAGGACATGAGCTATATACCTCCAGCCTATTTTATCCATTTTATTAACTATTACATACTTTATTTTTGTGACAAATAAACATTAAAACAGATTAGTCAGATATGGATAACAAATTCAATAGTTTTTTCATAGTCAAGGATGGTCTTGTCTATCTTCCAGATGTTGGTATTAGAGACATATGCTAGCATGGTCAACTATTTTTCATTTTAAATTTTTTTTCTGGTGCTGGGATGAGATCTAGAGCTCGGCACATGAGCTCTACCCTCAGAATATCTTTATCAAATTTTAGTAAGCATTACTTGCTTTTATGTGATAGTACAAAGTAATATAAATAATATAGATAATACAAATTATACAAATACTACAATTAATATAAAATTATTCAATATAATAATGCAAATAATACAGATGAACAGTTAAGTTGATAGCCAATTAACTGTAGAAATACTAAAACCTTTAGTCACATATGAATAAAAGCTGTGAAAATATATTAATACAACTCAAAAAATAGTTTTTTTTTCTTTTTGAGATGGAAACACATTATTTAGCCTAGCTTGGCCTGGAACTCACTATGTAACACAGGCGAATAAGCTTCCTAAGGGCTGGGACTCTACCATTGCATACCGAAAAACAATACAAATGATTCTGCAATCTACTGGTTTCAGGAGTAAACTGTCAGAATTAGATTGAAGCTCTCCGATGGGCCTCCATGTTTTGGAAAAGAAGTAAAATAATTTTTAAAACCAGAGGTTTCAGGAAATAATAGATTACCTAATTACAACCACAATTCATGCTTTTTACCTTCCCACAAAGATAAAAATGGGAGAATATGGAAACTGACTGTGTTGTTTACGGGGTTTCTTAGTTAGAGCCATGACTGTTCTAAAACATTTCATAACAATTTATAATAGTTTTTATAATATTAAAAGAAATACTGTATTGTTAGTTCTTGGAATGAAAATTTTGTTATGACCTTAGTAAATTTAATTTAAAGTTCTGTTCTACTTGTACACATTGTTGTTTGGGGGGCAGGGGTGTTCTGAAGTGTTTCCTTCTCTGTCCTCTATATTTTACTAACCGCAATTCACTATATTAGGGTCCTAAAGGGCATTTGTCGAAGAGTTTCAAGTTACCGTGTTATTCATTATTAGTTCCATAGTCTCAATTTTACAGCAACACTATCTTATTGAAAAAAAAAAAACCTCCTATTTTCCTTATAAGAAAAAGCTGCGACTTCTTCCCTTCTATTTGGTGATTCTTCTTTTCAACACAGACACCATAGGAACTCCCTCAGAATTACTTTCAGGCTTCTTTTCACAAGTTTTTACATTTTTAGACTGACTAGCACTCTCATTTCCCTTGGAAGGTAAGGGAGCACTACTAGATTTCACTGAATTGTCATTTTTGTAACTGAACCCATGGAGTGGTGATTTCTTTTGCGGACTATATTTGGAACTATAGTTCATAGGAAACCGAGTACTATTTAATTCATTTTTCTTTGTCAAAGGTGGCAAAACCTTGCTAAAATTACAAGGCATGTTTTGCTCTGAGGCTTCAGATATTATTATAGGTTCTCCAGGGGAAATGCTGGAAATACTCGAAATAAGGGTATCTTTTCCCTGTTTTTGTGTGGAGGACTTTTGGCTTGAGATACAAATCACGGTATCTTTCTTTGGGGTTTCCAATGTAGTTGGTAAAGAATAAGCTATACGTGAGGGTAAGACATTGGCCTCTTTAGCAAGATTATCCTTAACAGAGGCAGAGTCCACAAGAGGGGTCTCTGGCACCTGGATGGTTGCTTCCTGACTGCTGAGTAGAATTAGATGATCATCTGGACTTGGTTCTACGTCCAGAATAGATAAAGATCTTGTCTGTTCCCTACGTGGTTCCATAACCCGTCTAGCAGGCAACTGTACTGGATAGGAAGGCTCCTTTACGTTATAAACCTGTCTCCTCTCAAACTCAATACCAGGCATGAAATCATCATCATCACTATCCAAAAAACATAGAGGAATACGTGGCCGCTTTGCTTTGACTTTATCAGAAAGCTTTCTATTTTCTTCTTTTAATTTGTTATTTTCTACAGTGAGCTCAGCAATCTGCACTAGATGTTTTTGGTGCACGTTACTAAATTCTTGCTGTAGCATATTGCTGTATGTTTCGTTTATTAAACAGCGCTCACACAATTCTGAATCAGGGACGTTCTGTGTCTCTGTCACTCGCTTATTTTTTGCTACAGGGCCATGCCGCCTTCCCTCCGTCAACCTGGCTTTCCTCATACTGCCCAATTTCATCTGTAAACGGTGAAGCTCTTTATCACGGATGTCTTTCAGTGATAACCACGCCTTTTTAAAATCATCAGACATCAGATCTCTTACACTAAGCTTAGCTTTGCCTGCCCTTGAGGCTCTCCTACCACCTCCCCCGTCTTCGCTGCTGCTGACAGCCTGCATCTCCTTTCATTTACTGGAAATGAAGCAAGAAGGCTTTGGGCTTGGTGGTGCCACAGACAGAAAGGCCAAAGAGGGAACAATTGTCACTGCCTAGCGACCCGCAGCCCCACTGGCCGATCTCTTACTATGGAGCAGGGTGGGGGTGGCAGTGGCCTGGCAGTGCCACTGACTAAATGGCAGAGGAGCCTCTGAGGGGACAGGTCCACTGACCAGACCACTAGCTCCTGCGGCCCTGCCCAGAGGCAACAGGCGCGGCCTCAAGGGCTTCGCCCTGCCTGCCCCTTTACAGACCTGCCCAGAAGTCCAGAGGAGCCAGGAGCCGGTGGAGTGGAGGATGAACAGAACGGCCCAATTTCTTTTTCCTAGAAAAAAGTCAAAACATTTTTGTTAGGGGTGAAAGAAAAGCAGAGCGTGACGGCCACCGCTTGCCAAAATGGCGCCACCACGCTCTGAGGACAGGCCGAAAAGCCCGCGACCGCTGAGGAAGCCTGCGCATGCGCGACCACGCCCCTGCTGGTTTAGGAAGCCTGCACATGCGCGACCACGCCCCATACAGGTTCAGGGGGTTTGCGCATTCGCGGCCACGCCCCCTATTGGTTTATGAGGTTTGCGCATGCACAACCATGCCCCCTACTGGTTTACTTTTTTTCCCAGGAGATATCAAAAGGCCAGGCACAGCAGGGGAGGACAGAAATTGCTGTCAGCTTAATCTTTTAAAACAAATGGTATTTTAGAACAAATGATAACAAAACCACTTTGATTATTGATGATTAATATTTGAGAATCATTGAAACGGTTACTCTTTGTGCTTTTATAAAAATACTTGGGAGTAAGCTGAGGGCACTGACCCATGCTGTATTCCCAGTTACTCCGGAAGACTGACGTAAGAAGATTGTGGGTTCGCGACCTACTACTACAATTTCCTGACATGCTAGACCCCAATTTAAAAATAAAATTTAGAAAATGCTTTAAAACTTCAGCAATTGGGAGGCAGAGGTGGGGGACTGGAGAGCTTAAGGCCAACCTGGGCTCCATACCAGCACCCCACCTTCACCCATGGCCAGGGAGCTAGCTGGCAGTGGCAACAACAACTGTGTAACTCTGATTCCATCCCCGAGGCCCATATGTGGAAACAGAGCACTCGACTTGTAAATTGTCCTCAAATTTCTACAAGCATTGCAGCTCAAATATGCTCCCACACCATAAATGTGATAATAAATATAACTGTAAAAAATACTTTTCAAAAGAACACCATCATAAAATCGGCAGTGGCTCCTCAGTCACTGTCTACCAAAGGCTGTGGGTGGAGAGAGAGACACATATCTACTTTTTAATGATAAAAGATTTTGTCATTTACAATAGGGATGGCCAATACTGATAGCTATATCAGAGGAATATCCAAAGAAATTATATACTAACAAAATTTTAATAATTTATTATTATTATTATTTAGTCAGAGCTGGGCAAGGGTGGTACATTTCCTTTGTCTCATCACTTGGGAGGTAAAGGCAAGAGGATCAGGAATTCAAAGCCAATCTGGATTATGAGACCCTGTCTCAAACTAACAAAATAAATCCTATAAGTAGGGAGGGAGGGAAAAGGGGAGGGAGAAAGGGACGGAGCGGCAGAGGTAAATCAGAAAAGATATATTGGAGAAATGAAAGAAATAGGTTAAAGAGACATGAGCTAGATTTTAAACATTCTTTTGTCTGAAGTAGTTGGAAGCAAATAGAACATCAGCCTTATTATAAAAAGAGGAAAATGGAGGAAAAGAATTTGTATCCTCTATAGTTGTTAATTGTTTTAGTTAACAACCTTTTGAGAAGCAGAAAAAGGTACCCACCTCTTCAGAAAAATGCCCATAATCCTATCATTATTTGTGAAATGTTAGAGTTGGCTAAGTCTTGGGTATAAAGGATCAACAAACTTTTCTTATTTTGTCTTCAATTATGATAGGAAGATTGGCGCAAACCATACCAAAGGACATTTACAAAGTAAATAAAAAGGTTATAAACTAAGATACAGATTGCTTGATACATTTGAAACCAATGTGAAAAGTGTGTGTGTGTATGTGTGTGTGTGTGTGTGCCATTTTGAGCACAGTATGATGAAACATACTGTAATCCCAGCACTCAGGAGGTAGGGCACGAAGCAGAAAGTCTGGGTACTTGTAAGTTTAAGGCCAATCTGAGTATTGAAATCCTGTCTAAAGAAAGGGAAAGGGGAAGGCCCCTTGGTGCTGCAGACATTTTAATTCCAGCACTCTGAAGGGGAGGCAGGAGAATTAGGAGTCATCCTTAGCTCCTTATCCCCCTAATGGATCTGAGGCCAGCCTGGAATGTTTACTATCCTGTGTGGGTGTTGGGCAGTAGGAAGCAAAAAGAGATGAAGTGTATGGTGTTGGTTGAACCTAGGTCACTCAGTTTTTGTTCTCAGATCTAACCCCTTATTTCTCCTATTTTCAGATACTCTCTTGACTTACTGGAATAAAGTGTCTCCCCAGGAGCTCATAAATATTCTCGTACTTCTAGAGTAAGTTGTGGTATTTTCCTAAATGTTCCTCTTATTTGGAAAAACTGAGTTGAAGGACTTAGATGTTACAGTTTTCCTGTTTTCAGCTGCCCATTGGCTAATGTGATAGAAAATGTTAAATTTTCTTAATAATCTAGAGTCTGGCATTCTTCACCCAGTGATAAAAGCAAGGAAATGAAATACTTATGAGGCCATACAAAACTCCTATCCAATAATCTTACAGATGTGCGGGCATCTTAGTATGCCCTTGAAAGCTAGGAAATTAGAGTACTGGTAGCTGGCCTGTATTGTTCAACTGAAAAAGATCCAGAATTAATGAGCAGCTCAAATTTAAAGTTTGAACTCTTAAGTAGAGCTGAATAATTCTAAATACTACCCACTTTAGGAACAGAGAGATGTAGTTTAATATATATATATATATATATATATATAGAAATATACATCTACAAGTATTTTAAAACACATGGGGAAACCAACCATAGTGATTGAAAGGAGTTATATATGTTATCATTATCAAAAGCTCATTATCTATACAATTGATTCAAGTTTTTAAAAAATTACAAAAAAAATCTAACTAGCAGTTAAGATTTCGGGTGGATTCTACTATATATGAATTTATTAGTTTGTTTTAAATTAATTTAAAAAGAATGAGATTTCCATAATTGTAGTAAGAGGTGCGGGCTCCTTGTTCCGTCCTGCCTGGCTAGTTTATACCTGAAATAACCACAAGGAAATTATATTCATTTAAACACTGCCTGGCTCATTAGCTCTAGCCTCTTATTAGCTAATTCTTACATCTTCATTCAGCCCATTTCTAATAATCTGTGTAGAACCACGAGGTTGTGGCTTACTGGGAAAGATTTAGCATGTCTGACCTGGTAGCTGGCTCCATGGTGGCTCTGTCTGCCTGCCTTCTTCCTCCCAGAATTCTGTTCTGTTTACTCCACCCACCTAAGGGATGGCTTATCAAAAGGCCAAGGCAGCTTCTTTATTTAACCAATGAAAGTAACACATAGACAAAAGACCCTCCTTCACCACGTAATGGCATTTTCATCCAAATTGTTTCTGTTGCTCTCTCTTGGCTCATCCTCTAACTGCCTCCCACTCCGACTGGACCCCTTCTTCCCTCTGTTAGCCTCATTTCTGCTTTCAAGTAATGTAGCTTCATTTTTTCCTTTTTTTTTCTTTCGCTAACCCTCCCCGAAGACCTATTTCTCCTTTTCATGGTCCTCTTTCTAATTTCCTGACCTGTCCCCCCATCTGTAGTAAACACTAAATATGCTGGGACATATTTTCCATTGAAGACAACGGATGTTGAGAATCTGCTTGAAAAGAGACAGAAGGGAGGGGATGGTGGAGGAAGATTAGCCTGCTTTTCATGGGACTTGAAGCTGTGAGCACATAGGGATTTAAATGTTATTTTTCCTAACTTCATGTGTTTATGGTTATTGATAATAGAATTTTGATACCATTGTGCAAAACTATGGCATTTGTCCACATTTCTGTAATTAAGAAAGATGTTTTGTCTTAATGAGTGCTGGCAAACTTGGCTATGGCATGGTATAGCACACAAAGGATGTTTGACCTGGGCAAGTTTTTGTAAATTTTTTTAAATCTGTCATTATAGTTATGTATATTGACATGGGACTTTTAATGCTGATATAACTATAGCAGATATATATGGAAAGATAGGATATGGCCTTTAAGTAGTTATCTGGGCCTTTATTTTTGTGGAAATCTATGTTCTTGTAAATTGATCTCCGGAACATATGACGTCTACTCAATAGTTATTAGGTTGTGCCAGGTAGCAGTATATTACTAACATGTTGTCATTTTCCTTTCCAGAGTATGTTTGTTCCACTTCCGCTATATGGGGAAAAGAAACATAGCAAGGTAATGCTTGCAGCACTACAACTTGCCATTTTCCCTCTTTCTTTCCCAACAGAGAGCAGTCCCACCCATGGTATATAAAATCTAAGATATTGATGGTAGGTTAACCTGAAGGTGGCCATGATTCATTCAACGGATCCCAATTCAAGGTTAAAAGTAATATGAACCAATACTACGTTTTCAAAAAGACAATGGCTAGAATAACATAGAAGGTTTCTTCCTCTGAGATCCCCCTAAACTTCGAGCAGATTTTGTATTTCCTGGAGGACTTAAGTAACAGCTAAATAGAAGGGTAGGCATCAAATCAAAAAGTCAGGGTAGCCAACTACTAAGGGGAATAGAAACATTCAACAGTAAGTAGGACATAAATTATATGTTATCTATTTGTTCTTTTGCATCTTAAATCTTTATGAAGAAATATGTGAGGATCTCAGGAATGTAGCTCAGTGATAGAGCATTTGTTTAGCATGCACAATGCCCTGGATTCAATTCTTGATAAACATCAATAAGAAGAAGAAGAAGAAAAGGAAAATAAATTTGTGCTTAGACTATAGCTTAGCAGTGGATTGCTTTCTTAGCTTGTGAAGCTCTGGGTTCAATACCCAACACTGGAAAAAAATCAGGGATGATCAAAGGGCCCTAAGGCAAAGGAAGGTCTTGCTTATTTCAGCTATGAATGTGTGTATATTAAGTAGAACTACTCATTAAAGGAAATCAAACATAGTCTTTTAGAAATGTATTTTTTTTTTATGCTTGGACAGCTGCCTACCATGGCAAATGCATGAAAGTCAGAGGACAATTTGTGGGAGTGGATTCTCTCCTTTGACCATGTGGGTCCCAGGGATCCGACTCAGGTTGTTAGGTTTGGTGGTGAGCACCTTTTACCACTGTCTCTAAATAGTGTAGTTTCAATGTTAAAATCCAGAGCAGTTTCTTTTTCTTTTTTTTTTTTTTTTTTGCTTTTGATTTTGGTGACAGAATCTCATGGAGCCCAAGTTTGCCTTGACCTTGCAATATCTCAAGGAAGGACCCTGATCCTCTTTCCTCAACTTCTCAAGGGCTGGGATTATAAAATGTGTGACCACACCCGGCTTAGCTCCACAAATTGAAGCCTTTGGATGGGGTTTATTGCTGACTCTCTGGACTGGTCTAGTGATGCATCTTGAGGGATAAGAGTTCCAGCCACCTTTCCCTGTATATCTAACCATAGACCTTAGCATCTCAGCTTCTGTTGCTCCAACCCCACGCTTATAAGAAAACAAACTTTTTCATCCTCAGTTTATATATGACCCAGTTGTCAGCAGTCCAGGAGACTGGATGGATACTCATTCTAGACTATCTGATGCCAGCCCCTTCCCATTTTCAGTGTCTGTCTTCTCTCTTCTTCTTCCTCACTTCCTGCCAAAAGACTGTCTATTATTGGAGTGTTGTCTACTTAACCCCAATGGTTTTGAGTAGTATAGAAGTGGGAAGCTCTTTCTAAATGCGCAAGTTCTATGATGCTACCATAAGCTCTATTTAAAATCCCATTAAAACTTTGTACAATTTAGGGAATGGAGAGATGGCTCACAGTTTCCTATAGGCCTCATTTAATCCAAGTAATAGTTAACAGAATCTTGAGCAGAGTGTTAAATTTATCTGGAATAGGATATATTTATAAAATTATATTTTATATAAAATTATGTAAGTTATATTTATCTGGAATAACACATCAACTAAAACCACATTTTAGTTAAAAATATGCAAACAATGAAATATTTTATCAGAGCACTTCAGATTTTTGTTTGTTTGTTTGTTGTTATTGTTGTTTGTTTTTTCAGGCAAGGTTTCTTTGTGTAACAGCCTTGCCTGTCCTAGAACTTGCTTTGTAGAACAGGATGGCCTTGCTCACAGAGATCCATACGCCTCTACTTCTACTTCCCGAGTGCCAGGACCACCACCACCACCACCACCTGGCTTTATTTCAGTTCTTGATTTAAAATTTTATTTTAGGGTGCATGATGCCTGGCTATCAAAGCACTTTGGAATAGACCGAAAATCTCAAACTATGCCAGCTCTTCGAAACAGGTCAGGAGTGATGCAGGCTCGGCTGCAGCATCTCAGTAGCTTAGAAAGCTCATTCACACTTAATCACAGTAAGTAAACATGGGAGAGGGGACCCATATGAAATAGCCTGGTAATGCTGTGTAATCTTTTTTTTTTTAAATGCACATGTTTGTGTGTGTGGTGTGTACACATGTATATTCATGTGTGGGGGTGCAAGTCTGTGTGCAGGTGTGTGTGGAAGCCCAGGGTTGATAGCAGGGATCTTTCTTAATTATATGCCTACTTAGTCTTTGAGGCAGGATCTCTCAGTCAGTCTTAGTCGCCAGCTTACACCAGGAATTCCCCTCTCTGCCTTCTTACAGGAAACATTCCGAACCCACCCAGCATTTAGTTGGCTTCTAGGGATTAAACTCTGGTCCTGATGCTGATATTGCAAGGGCTTGTACTACCTCATCTTCACCAAAGCCCATTTTCAATCCTAAATCCTGGCTTAAATCACAATTTCTCTTGCATAGAGAAATTCTCTGCATAACTCTGCTATGTATTCATTTATATACTATAATTTGATCATTCATGACTATTTAATAACATGCATGATTTTTTCAACAACTGTGATTCTAAATCTTTTTCTTAGTATTAAGGAATTTTTCTATGAAATTGCTGTTAATATATTTTTATATTAGATATCCTTTGTCACGACTGTCAAATTTTATTTTTCAAGAACTTTAGGCTTATTTATTTTCTATTATGTTTATCAGTGTTTTGTCTGAATGTATATATTGCACTGTATGTGTTCCTGGTGCCTGCTAAGGCCAGAAGGGGGCCTTTGATCCTTGGGAACTGGAATTACAGATGAGTGTGAGTCACCATGAGGGTGCTGGGAATTGAACCCAGGTCCTCTGGAAGAACAATAAGTGCTCCAAACTATTGAGCCGTCTCTTTAGCTCCATTAAATTTTAATAGAAAGTACTAATATCCTAATAAGATAGCATATATAATATTCATTTAGAGTTGCTATTTCTTATTTAATGACTAATGACATAGATGTCCCCTCCTGACTGCAGAAGTAAATCAACTCTAGCTGGGCTTGCTAGTACAGGCCTGTAATCCCAGCTACCGAGGAGGTGAGGCAGGAAGTTCACAAGTTCAAGGTCTACCTGAGCAAATTTGATCTCGACTCTTATAAAAAAAAAAAAGGAAAAAAGAACAAGAACCACCAGGAACCTCGCTCAGTGCTAGGGTGCTTGCCTAGCATGCATGAGACCTGATGTTCTATCCCCAGTAGCAGCAAATAATAATGAGTACTAGATCCTATTCGTTGAAAGTGTATTTAAAAGGGAAAAGCATTGAGAAAGCATCGAGGACAAAGAGAGAAATCTTGCCTAACTGGGGATGTCAGAGGACTAGATAAAGAGAAAGTTCCCTCTTGAAAGCAAATATTAATCAAAACTCTGAGAACACTTTTGTTTTCATATGGTCTTCCGGAGGCCACAGAACAAAGAAGCCAGGAAAATTGGCTTTGTGAAGCCCAATGATAGTAAACGAGGTCTTATGCAGGTAGACCCTGAGCTAGAAGTCTGAGGACTTTTTACACATTGTCATTGCAAATGTTAAAGGTTCCTGCTTCTTGAACAAGTATGATGAGCCCGCTTCTGTCAGCCCATAAAGAGTCTGGGCTTTAGAGAGAAGCCTCATGTCACGGGCAGAACTAAAGAGCTCTGCCAGAGGCCACTGGATTTGTGTGGCTTTCTCAATTTTCCATCCATGTTGGCAGCATGGCCTAAGATGCCTCCCACGTGATTTCCTAGTTACATCACCGTAGCTCATTACTGAGACCACATCACCAAACAAACGGACACCTCAGTCCATGCTGCGGAGCTGCTGACAGGGTGCTAATACTCAAGATCACTTGGCACACTGATAACGGGAGCGCAAGGTAGGTGGTAGACCAGACCCTGGCTCAGTAAGGAATAGCTGCAGTGAAGCTCATTAGGTCTGTTGATGCTGCGGACTCCTTCTAAGAAGGCAAGACTCTCTCCATGAGGCTTCTGGAGGAGATCATTCAGTGCCCTTGTGGGAGTCTACTTTGGACGTGGCTTAATTTGCTTCTCTTACCCTAGGTTCTGCCACAACAGAAGCAGACATTTTCCACCAGGCACTTCTGGAAGGCAACACAGCTACTGAGGTTTCCCTGACAGTACTAGACACCATATCGTTTTTTACCCAGTGCTTCAAGGTAAAGATGAGTGTGAGTTCAGCTGGTGGTGTTGCGAGGAAAACATTTTACAGTGTCTGTGTGCCAAAGGCAGGCCAGTTTGGTTTGTGATAACCTGGTAGGAGCAATGAGGAAACGCTGGTGGCAAGCCAAGTTTGACTGTGCTCTGGTAAAACCTTGGGAAATGACTGAAAGTCAGTCATCCATAGAGTGAAGTGTTCAGACTAAAATGTCCTTAATCCTCCTCTGCCTCTCAGATTCTATTGTTTTATATTTGTCTTTAGAATCAGTTTTCTGACAGGCATGGTGACACATGCCCATAAAGTCAGGACTTGGGCAACACAGGCGGGAGGGTAGTCACAAATCTGAGGGTAGCCTGATCTATATAACAAGTTCCAGATCAGCCAAGGCTGTGTAGACAAAGAAAGGATATGGGGGAGTGGGGAGGAAGAAGTGGGAGAAAGAAGGAAGGGCAGGAGGGTTTTCTTTTATGTTTTTATTAAAAATAACTGGTAAACTTTACTGGAAATCATGAGAAAATCAGCCAGCCAAAATACCCATTGTAACAAGATAGCTTATAGGGATAATGTGCAGGCAAACTGACTGGCTGCTCAAGATTTTCTGGATGTTTTCTGGATGTTTTCTCTCATCCCAAATCATTATTCCTTTGATTCGTAAAATAAAGTAAAAGCAAGTTTGCTTGCAGGCTCATTAGAAGGGTAAGCTAAGATAATAGACGTGGGAGTGCTTTGAAAACAAAAAGTACTTGAGCATCATGTAAACAGCCTTGGTGAGAACCCAAATGCGGAAGTCACGCCTGCTCTCTCTTCACTTACAGATTATTTCGGGCTGTTTTGGTTGGGTTGTTTGTTTTGCTCTCTTCCCCTTTCAATTTTTTTAAAGATTTATTTATTTATTTTGTATACAGTGTTCTGTCTGCATGTATGCCTGTAGGCCAGAAGAGGGCACCAGATCTCATTACAGATGGTTGTGAGCCACCATGTGGTTGCTGGGAATTGAACTCAGGACCTCTGGAAGAGCAATCAGTGCTCTTAACCTCTGAGCCATCTCTCCAGCCCTCCTCTTTCATTTTTTAAATGTATTTTATTTATTTTACATCCCAGCCAAATTTTCCATTCCCTCCTCTCCTTCCATTCCCCCACCTCACCTCGTTCTCCCCTCTGCCCCCGCCCCCGCAATCCACCTTTCCCCTGTTTCTGTTCAGAAAGGGACAGGCCTCCCATGGGTATCTACAAAGCCTGGCATATCAAGTTGCAGTAGGACTAAGCACCGGCCCTTGTATTAAGTCTGGGCAAGGCAATCCAGCATGTTTGCTCCCCTTTCTTACATAATATAGTTAATTGTTTTAGGCTTCCAGATATAGTGTGGAAACTTGCCCCCATGCTTCTCAAAGACATTATAAGGAAGAATGGAATAACATGCTAATAAGGAGGTGTAAGCTGGGCAGTGGTGGCGCACGCCTTTAATCCCAGCATTTAGGAGGCAGAGGCAGGCGGATCTCTGTGAGCTGGAGGACAGCCTGATCCACAGAGTGAGTTCCAGGACAGCCAGAGCTACACAGAGAACCCTGTCTCAAAAAAAAAGGCAATAACAAAAAAAAAAAGTTGTAGGAGGCGACCTTGCAAAAAACTTAGGTTTGTTTTGATTAAAATAACACACACATCTATTTTCTATTGTCAGTAGATAGGACATCACATCTCATGACTAGGCTTTTATTCCTGTCTTTTTGATATTTTTTTGATTTATTTAATAGAGATTTATGTATTTCTTGATAAAAGTCAATCTCCCTCTCTCAAGCACTTTACCAATATTAACTTACTATTTTGCATGCAAAGCACATACTGTGTTACTGAGTACCTTACTCTTTATTTTGAAGGTTGGGGTAGTAAATGGTGCTGATGACATAGGAGAATGTGTGGTTTTTATGACGTCACTGGGATTCCAGATGCTTGTGTCTGATTTTACATGGATTCTGAGAATCTGAACTAAGTTCTTCATACTTTCATGCCAAGCACTTTTACCCACAGAGTCCTCACTCCAGCCCCAATGTTTTTCTTTTAATTTTTTTCTTTGCAGTGTTGGGGATTTGAAAGCATAAGTCACAAACAATCCCACACCAGTTTGGAATTATTATTAATAAAAGGATTATTTATTTAAAGGAAAAACTTACAGATCACTGTTCCAGACAACAACCCTCTGCGTGATCAGGAAAGGAGTCTAGTAGCCATAAGCAGAGCCAGAAGCAAGAGAGCAAGCACATGGCTACTGCTGCTTTATAAAGCAAACGAGAACATGCCCAAGTGGGCTGGTATCTTAAAGTCTATTGACGGAAGGAGTGGAAGGAGCTCCCGCAGCACCTCTCCCTTTTGTTTAAGTAAGATAGTTGTAAACCCAATACAAAACAATATACATTAGAAACAGATATTAAGTATAAGATTAGAATTACAATCACCATAAACAATATTAAGCAAGGAACATATCTAAATGTTTTAATAAACATTATATCCTATGGAATCTAAGTCTTGTATAGGAAATGGCTTGGCTAGATCATAAGAAGACAGTAACTATGACTATCTAATCTTCAACCCTATCAAAGGCCTGAGAAGGGAGATAATTGGGCACCAGATGAAGGCATAAGTCACAAACAGTCCCACACCAGTTTGGAATTATGATAATAGAATGGTTATTTACTTAAAGAGAAAAAAACTAACAGATCACCATCCCAGACAACAGCCCTCTGCATGATCAGGAAAGGAGTCTAGTAGCCAGAAGAGGCACCAGAAGCAAGAGAGAGAGAAGAGGGCAGCCGCTGCTTTTTTAAAGAGAGAGGGAGACCACTCCCCAGTTGGCTGGTATCTCAGTGGCTATTGGCTGAAGGAGCAGAAAGACCTCCTGCAGCACCGATTGAACCCCAGACCTTGACATAACAGGCAATTTACCTCTGAACTATATGTTGGAGCCCCTTGAGGATTTATTTTAAAGCAAAGTTCATAAACTAACTGATATCTCTGTACAAATGTACTATTATTTTAGGCCCATTTACAAGAGGTATTTAATAGCCATTTGCCATATCTGTTTTCTGAATTCATGGAAGGTTCAGTTTGTTAATAGTGCATAAATATATCTTATATAGAATGCACTTCCAAAGGTAAATTAAATAGCAGACTTTTTTAAAGAATTGTTACTGGTGCTTAAGTGTCTAAAAGTGTAATTTAATAAAAAAGTATTACTCCCAGCCAGTCATAACTGGACATGTGTGTAATCTCAGTAAGAGGATCATGTTTTTGAGACAACCTGGTCTATGCATGTAGCAAGTTCTAGATCACCCTGAGCTACATAGAGAGAACTGTAAGAAAAAAGAAAATGAAGAAAACAGAAAGGAAGGTGGGATGGGATATGAAATATTCTTCCTATATTCATTTTGTATTTTGATATGTTCCATTAGAAGAGTATTTTTAGCTATTCAAAATGCTAGCATTTCTCTCTCTTTCTCTCCTTCCTTCCTGTCCATCTGTCAGTCTGTCTGTCGTTTTTGTTTTTTCAAGATAGGATTCAGCCCTGGCTGTCCTGGAACTCACTCTGTAGACCAGGCTAGCCTCAAACTCAGAGATCCACCTGCCTCTACCTCCCAAGTGCTGGGATTAAAGGTATGTGCCAACTCTCCCAGGTTAAGAGTTTCAATATTCTAGATGTAGTTTATATGGTGTTTCAAGATTTCCAATGTAAGTTGAAGATCCCATGAATATTCTTAGTTAAGATACTCAAAATAGTCTAAAAAAAACTTCCAAAGGCCAAACAGCATATTCATAAGCAGATATTGGTCATGCAGTAAAATTAGTTCTCTTGTATGTGGGCAAGAGGGCTAAACTAAATGCTTCTGTAAACTGGGTGTTTTGTTTTATTTTTCATGTTTTGTAGAGCCAACTTTTAAATAATGATGGACACAACCCATTAATGAAAAAAGTATTTGATATTCATCTTGCTTTTCTTAAAAATGGACAGTCTGAAGCATCACTCAAGCATGTCTTTGCCTCACTGAGATCTTTCATCAGTAAGGTAAGAACAACTTTAACCTGCTAGGAGCTCATGGGAAGATAGAGGAATGGGAATCACTGTGATGACATACACAAACAGCCATTTACTACCACTGCCTTTGGACATACAAGCACCACATAGCAAAATCTATATTGAGGACCTGGCAAAGAATCCTCTAAAATCAGAACGTGCTTTTGCTTTTACCATTGTACCATTACATTTTCAGTAGGCCCTTCCCAAGAGTCTCCTTCTCCATCTGGATTTTCTTTTCTCTCTCAAGATCCAACCAGGGGCACTACATTCCCAGCCCCAATGTCATTTTTAAATCACCAGTTTTGCCAGTTTTTCTTTGTCTTGTTTATCATATGATAAGGACTAACACCATCTACTGCACTAATGAAACACCAGTCTTGTTTATTTTTTTTAAAAAATTTTTAAAATATTTATTTATTTATTTTGTATACAGTGTTCTGTCTGCATGTATGCCTGTAGGCCAGAAGAGGGCACCAGATCTCATTACAGATGGTTGTGAGCCACCATGTGGTTGCTGGGAATTGAACTCNATGTATACAATATTCTGTCTGTGTGTATGCCTGCACGCCAGAAGAGGGCGCCAGACCTCTTTACAGATGGTTGTGAGCCACCATGTGGTTGCTGGGAATTGAACTCCGGACCTTTGGAAGAGCAGGCCACTGAGCCATCTCTCCAGCTCCTTAAAAAATTTGCATAAGTATTTTGATAATCGAAATTAACTTTTAGAACTCTGGGATCTTGCATAATAACTTGCCAATGAACAAGTCTTAACTTTCATTGTATGTAAAATAAGAAATTAGGTAAATGTGAAGCTTTAAAAGATTTTCCATTTTTTAATATGCTTTAAGAGTAAAGGAAGCTAAGGAAAAGTGAGTTCTCTGCAAACATGAAAGAATAAATGAGTGGAAATACATTTAGAAATAATCCATTTAATAGGTACTAGTTAGGTAGTTATTGCTTATAATCCTGAGGGCTTACTGTACAATAGTTAAAAAATATACACATAAAGATACATACATGCACACACATGTACATCAACAAATGTCATCATGATATGAAGTTTGTTCAGAGAATCCCGAGGGCTTACTGTGTAATAGATAAAAACACACATACAGATACCTATGTGCACACATACACGTATATCAGCAAATGCTATCATGGTATGAAATTTGTACCGAGAACTGGGTGTGCCCAGGAGAAGATAAAAATGCTGTAGCTTAGCAAAAGTTTCTCTTCAGCAGGAGTACTGTGGAGGGATTAGTGTGGATTCAGGAGATAAAACTGAAAGTAAAAATGGCAAATAGGAAAGTGTGTAGTTAGTCATCATAAGAGCTAGACTTCATCTTCTAAGAATCAGATAGGCATGGAAAGGTTTTAAGCACGATTAGCGATGTAGTAAGAGAGCATCAGTGTGACCAGGGAAGAGTAAACCTCTTGAAAAAAGGATAAGAAATGTATCAGGTGGTAGGCAGAGGCAGGCAGATCTCCTTGAATTCAAGGGCAGCCTAGTTTACATAGCAAGTCCCAGGCTAGCCAGAGTTGCGTAGTGAAACATGGATGGATGGACAGAAGAAGGAAGGGAGGAACAGAAGAACAGAGATTGGTGATAGTACCTGGAGAAAAGTCACTGGTGCGTGGATATGGTGGTAAGATATATGTTAAAGAGAATTATTGGACTTGATCACCAGTTCACCAATAAAATGGTGGGACAAACTATAATTACGATAAAAAAATGGTGAATACTGTTTTGTATTGAATTTAAGTTGCCTCTGTAACATTGAAATTCATGGATTTAGACAGAGCACTGGGTTGGAGTTATCTCTGTTCATTTGTATTTAGTGAGCACAGTCTCAAGTACTGTACTAGCTGCTGGAGATATGATTACGGAGAAACAAAACAAGAACACTCTCCAACCTAAGGCTTTTCAGTCTTAGGGGTGGGGTAGAGTGCAAAAATGAACAACAGAACAATTTGTAATCATGTTCAGTTCTAGGGTAGAAGCAAGCAAAATGCCTTAGCACTTTTTATTAGCATTAGTACAAATGCTCTTTAACTTATGATGGGGCAACAGCACAATTAACCCCTTTTAAGTGGAAAATCGTTTAAGTGTGTTCAAATAGCCTTCAACAGAGTTTATTGAACATCATGCTTCAGCAGCATAGCACACTGAAGGAGTTTGTTGTTTTCCCTCATGATCCCATGTGTGTATGGGGGCTGCAGCTTGCTGCCACCACCCAGGAATATGAGTTTCATTCTTCATGTTCCACCCAGAAAGAGAACAGAGCTCAGAATTTGACATTAAAATTTCTACCTTTCACTCCACTGTAATTTTTTTAATTATTTATTTATTATGTATACAGTATTCTCAGTACTCTGCCTGCAGGCCAGAAGAGGGCACCAGACCCCATTACAGATGGTTGTGAGCCACCATGTGGTTGCTGGGAACTGAACTCAGGACCTTTGGAAGAGCAGCCAGTGCTCTTAACCACTGAGCCATCTCTCCAGCCCTCCACTGTAATTTTTTAAATTCTTCATTTGACCATCATAATTTGGGGACTGCCTCAAGCTGATATACCTCATCTAATAAGAAGGGAGGTATGTAAAAGGCCCAGCCACACAAACGGTTCAAGGAAGAACATCCTAGGGAGAAGTACATGCGTTTGCCAAAGTCTTGCATCAGGAAAGAGTCTAGGATATTTCAGAACATAAAGTACAAGTATAACTGGAGCATGGTCAGGGGACAATCAGCATATAAGGGACCGCCCCAGAATGGCCGAATTTCCCCCTGGAAGAATAGAGACGAAAAGCCAGTATCAGAGGGGAAGAAGCTAACACAGAAAGGGTTGAAAGAGAACTCTGTAAACGAGAAAGAGGAAATAGTGGCAGAGGTAGCAAATAAAGGCAAGAGTGAAAGATGTCATGGAAGCCAAAGGGAAAAAGAGCGTCAGAGCTTCTGTGGAGGAAGTTATTCGTAATTTTGGCCATTGCTCATGTCTCAAGTGCTGTGGGCAGACTTACTGTAGGGATTAACTGCACGTAGCTATGCCCACTCTTAAATCTTTTTATACCAGGGAATCTTGTCTAGTAAGAGTTGATCTAATCCTGTGAAATTTTGTGTGATTTCCCAATTTTCCCATCAGAAAGCATTTATTAAACATCCATTGCCTGCCTAACACCGCACTTGCTACAAAGGCTTTAAAAAAAAAAAAAACTCGCGGATAAATTCCTGAAGTGTGGATTAAAATTCAAAGTTTCCAAGAAAGCATGTCGAGTGGGTGACATTGAAACTATAGAATCCCTGAGGAAATGTTCATTACACATTCTGAAGCAGCTTGCTCGCCTCAACTTGCAAGCATAGGGAATTCTCATAAGCCCACCTTAGCTCTACAGTCTATCTTCCACAAAGCAGCAAGCTGAATGCATTCTCAAAGCAGCAGGCCTCTTGGGAGTTATGAGAAGTTGCTGAGCACATGGGCACTCTTTTTCTATGACAAAATGCGTCTTAATTGGCACTGCTTATAGAGGAGAAAATGGACAGACATAGATGAGCACTTAACCTATCTCTCTTTTGTTAAAAATAAAATGATCAATTCACTCCTAAGGGCTTTCAGTTCTAATTTTTCTCAGCACATGGAACACTGAACCCAGCGTTTAGATATAAGGCAAACACTACATAATGCAGACTGGTCTTCCCATTCTAAGACTCCATTTTAGAGCCATCATTCAACATTCATTTATTCAGTATGGAATTGAAACTCTGTCCCTCATATGTTTTGCGCTATCTTGGGCTCTTCTCAGATTGACAACATTTATGACAAATGCCTTTACATTTTTGGAGTAACTACAATACTGACTTGACTTGTCCCGTTATTGCTTGTCTGTATGGTAACAAGCTCAGACTATCCTGAGAACAGAGCTCTGACTAGTATAATTTGTTATCCTCTAAAGCACCCGGCATAGTTTTAGGTCAGGCACAGTCGACACTTGATAACTGGTGGACTTTAAGAGATTTTCAGATTCTCACTTCTCTTTCCCTTGTCTAGTTCCCCTCAGCCTTTTTCAAAGGGAGAGTAAACATGTGCGCTGCATTTTGCTACGAGGTTTTAAAGTGCTGTACTTCAAAGATTAGCTCAACCAGGAATGAGGCATCTGCGCTTTTGTATCTTTTGATGAGAAACAACTTTGAATATACCAAAAGGAAGACCTTCCTGAGGACACACTTACAGGTGAGTAGCAATCAAAGCTCCTCTTGCTGGTTTCCTCTTCAGTCGCTGGCCTCTATCAAAACCAACATCTATAGCTAGAAAGATAGCTCACTTGGTAAAGTACATGTCCTGCAAGCAGGAGTACCTGAGTTTGAGCCCCAGAACCCACAGGAAAAAAAGCTGGTCAGGTACTGGATTGATGGCTCAGTGGTTAAGAGCACTGGCTGTTTGCCCAGAGAATCTAGATTTGGTTTCTAGCACCTACATGGTGGCTCACAACCCTCTGTCACTCCAGCCCAGGAGATTTGTTGTTCTCTTCTGCCCTCCTTGGGTACCAGGCATGTAAGTGGTGGTACACACAGGGACACAGACATACATGCGGGCAAAGTACCTGTATCACTCATACAATTTTTAAAGCCAGGCATGTGGTATGTACTTGTAATCTGAAGACTGAGGAAGAAGAGACAGACAAATTCCTGGGGTTCCCTGAACAACCAGGCTAACCTTACTTGACAAGTTCTAAGCCATGTTGCCCCCCCCCCAAGTTAAAATAGACAGCTTCCGAAGAATGGTACCCAACGTTGACCTCTGATCTCCATACACAGACACACATACACACCTACAAACATGTGCCCACTCACACCCCATGCCTCACAAAGATCAACATCTACAGGTACTTGGGAGGCTAAGGCAGGAAGATATTAACTTCAAGTCCTACCTTGTCTGTAGAGTGAGGGCAATGCCAGCCTGAGTAACATGAAGGACACTATCTCAAAACAAAAGGTTAACACAGGGCTGAGGCTATAGCGCAGTGGTAGAGTGCTTGCCGAGCATGCACAAGACCCTGGGTTCCAGTCTCAGCACTGCAAAAGAAATCAATATCTGGCTTTCCCTTCCTGTGCTGCAGTTCTCGGACCATGTGACCATCTTGAAATGTGACTGGTCCAGACTGACATGTGCTGAAAGTTCAATTAATAAGTACATAAAAAATAGAGCATCTAAGTTGTCTTACATTGTTTATATACTAAAATGATTTGTTGCCTTGGGAAGGTTATTAAAATACATCAAAATAAATTTGTCGAATTTGGGAGTTAATTAACATACATCAAAGTAAATTTCAGATCAGCAAGACGGTGCATAAAAGTGTTTGCTGCCAGACCTGATGAACTGAGTTTGAGCACCAAAACACACACGGTGAGACGAGAAAACAAGCCAAATCAGCTCTTCTCTGAACTGCACATGTGCGCAGGCTCACGCACATGCGCGCGCGCACACACACACACACACACACACACAAAGTAAATACGAGAAACAAAAGTAAGTTTCACTTCCATCTCCCTCTCTTTGTAGCTACGTAGATATGAGCCTCACATCCTCTTTCCCGTGGACAAGGCTACTCTAAAGTCTAAGTTTGGAGTGCATGCTGAGGTTCAGATTCCATGGCAGTCTGCCCTGGAGCAGGCTGCCTCCTCGGCCTCGCTGGTGCTTCAGCTTCTTCAAATATAAATCACCTCTACCTCACAGTTTTTGTGAGGCTCAATTAAGATGACTAAGTAAGACGGTTAGAGAATACACGGCAGGTGATGCCAAGCGTGATGGCACACGCCTAAAATCCAAACACACTGGAGACTAAGGCAGGAGGATTGCACGTTTGAGCCAGCCTGGGCTACAGGACAAGACCCTGCCTCAAAAGGCAAAAATTAAAAAAAAAAAAAACTGACCTCGGGGTGCTAGCATGCACCTGTATAGTCCCATTTACTTGAAAGGCCAAGGCAAGAGGATCGCTTGAGCCCACAAGTTCAAGATCAACCTGGCTAACGTGGCAAGACCGTATCTCAACAAATAATGGATTAGTCTCAAGATTTTGTGGAAATCTCAGAACTTATAGAGATAACTATCTGTTTAACACGAAGCTCAACTACTTACGTGCTGTGTGACCCTAGGCAAGTTGCTCAATCTGACTGAACCAGTTTGCTCATCTGTAAAATGAGGCCAAGTATTGGCCACCTTGCATGGTTAGTATGAGGGTGACAAATGAAATACATAGAGCAGCTGGTGCCATGCACAGCACAGAGAATACACTGTGCGGTAATTATTATTCCACATCTCATAGCGTTGTGATTATTTGCTGAAACAACTCAGAATCTAAGCCCAGCTGGGACTTCTTGGCTCAGGAGGCTACTGATAATATAGATAGTCTCTAGTTACAGATCTTCCTTGGTGTCCCATTAGAGCAATTTACTAGAGAAAAGGTTATTTATAGGGAAACAGCCATTGGCTGCTTTTTTAAAAAAATGCCATCAATAAAGTACAATTCTAATAGAAAAATAATACTCCCTTAAAAATCTGCTATAGCCGGGCGGGGGTGGCGCACGCCTTTAATCCCAGCACTCGGGAGGCAGAGGCAGGCGGATCTCTGTGAGTTCGAGGCCTGCCTGGACTACGAGAGCTAGTTCCAGGACAGGAACCAAAAGCTACGGAGAAACCCTGTCTCGAAAATCAAAAAAAAAAAATCTGCTATAAAGGAGCTGGAGAGATGGCTCAGTGGTTAAAAACACTGGCTGCTTTTCCAAAGGACCCAGGTTCAATTCCCAGCACCTGCATGACAGCGCATAACGGCGGATAACTCCAGTTCCAGGGGATCTGATGCCCCCACATACAGACATACCTGTAGGCAAAATACCAATGGAAATGAAATATTTAAAAATATTTTTTTAAAAGGAACAGCACATGTAAAGACCCTGACTTAAGAGTCCCATCTGCCTTGCAGGAGGACATCCTCCAAGAAAACAAGTCTCTAAGTCTAGAGAGTGATGGTTGCAAACTAGAGCTAGACAGCACTAGCTGTCAGCCCTTTACTGTTTGCTTTTGTGTGAAGTCAGTTGACTACCCACCACCCCTAATATATGGCTTTGATTAATTTACCAGGGTGCCTGAAATGTTCTATTAGTGTCCACTCTCTGGCCCTACTATCAGCTCTGTCAGCGCTTTATTTAATCTAGATGAGTTAATAAATATAAAGACTTAGAACAGCATCCAGAATACAGAACGTGCTCAGTGAAGAGTTACCTGCAGGCTAGAGAAATGGCCCAGTGCCTAAAAGTGTTTGCTATCAAGCCTGATAGCCAGAATCTGATACCTGGGCCCTTCGTGGTAGAAGGCGAAAAATAAATCCCACAAGTTGTCTTCTGATCCATACATGCATGCTGTGGCATCGCACGCCCCCACACGCGAGGAAGCAAATAAAATAAAACAAGCAAATGTAAGTGAAAGTAAAGCCTTAACTAGCCACTAAAGTCAGAATTTGGATGTCAGGCACTTTGACTCCAGAGCCTGCGCTCATAGTCACAACTGTATCTTGTCTTCTTGGATCGAGAGGAAGGCATCGAGCCGTTAATGTCTGAGCGTGACTTATTTTGACATTCACACAAGGCTGTAGACTAGCGCATCATATAAACTAGACAAGTAATACAGAGTGAGAAGCTGTCAAAGAGAAAGGTCGGTCACGCACAAACTCATCCTAAGCACCAGCGTGCGAGCACAGTCAGAGGGAGGACCTGATCGCCACCATTGTATCAGGTATGTGGTGGAGAATCTCTAGCTCTTTGTCCTTTTCATCACTCTTTATTTTTAAAGACAGGGTTTCGCTATATAATCCTGGCGCCCCAAAACTCACAGTGATCCTATTGTTGCCTCTGCCTCTACACCTCTCTGCCTCTGCCTCCTGAGTACAGGGATTACAAACACACACCACAACCCATGACTTTGCAAAATCTTTCAAAGGAGCATTTGAAAGCTAGGCATGGCAGCAAAAGTCTGCAGGAAGACAAAGAAGTTAGATGCTAGCCTGGACACAGTGTAATGATTCCCCTCGCCACCTCCCAAAGCAGGATTTTTTTTAAAAAAATCATTTGAAAAAAAAAACTAAACTTTATTTCTTCCCACAGATAATAATTGCTGTAAGTCAGCTGATAGCTGATGTTGCGCTAAGTGGAGGATCAAGATTTCAGGAGTCTTTATTCATTATCAATAATTTTGCAAACAGCGACAGACCTATGAAGGTACGGAGTAAACTGAAGTCACTTTGACCAGGATTGTGAGTCACTGGTAGAATGTGTGCTTACCTTGTATGGTGAATGCCCTGGGTTTGATCCCCAACACCAAAATAATGAATAAGAACCCCTTTAACTAACAAAGGGAGTTTATGCCATGGAACCATGATGGAATTCACAGTTATTGTTAGTATGGATGTGAGCTTTATGAGCTGCTGGCTTTTACATGCCACCGGCTTTCCAGCAGTTATAATTCGGCATGAACTGAGTAGATTAAACAAATGAGCATCTGGTAGTAATCGAATCGGTGTCATTTTCTCTGCTTGACTTCTAAACTTACTCAGAAGATACAAGTAGTTTTCATTCTTAACAATTGTTACCATTTGTAATACTGGCTAATTAAATCCCGTGATTGAAATGTAAGAAAAATCTCAGAGTGGCTAACAGATTCACGGACAGCGGAGGAGAGACGGCACAAAAGGGTTTCATTGCTTGTCAGTTCTGTGCCTTTCGAAGGTTATGGTGACTGACTGTGTGGCTTGCTGGAACAATCCGAAGCTGTCATTCTGCGGCACCAGTTTGTCAGAATCACACCTAAGATGCTGACCGCCATGGCTCTTCACACATGCCTAAAAACTAGAGCAGTGTAAAAATACATCTCTTGTTGGCTTGCCTGGAGGACAGGTCCTGATATCCTCCCAGGGAGATAAATTGGTCTCATTCTTGGGAAAGGTCATATTCTAGTATATTTGACAATACTGTATAAAATCTGGAAAAAAAAATCGAAAGCTCTCAGTCACAACATACTTGATGCTTGGGACGTGTAGAATCTGTCTACCAAAAACCCAGTCCCGTAGGAATGCTGCTTACAGGGAGGAAAACACGGAGCTGTGCCAGCTGCTCACAGGCTGGGAAAGTTTGCTTTTCAAGCAGCGATGCTGGTTTCCCAGAAGATCAGTATACACTCCAACCAATCCCATGAGCACAGAAGCAATGTATACTATTTCTGCTATTTTACTCACGCTCCAATAATTCTTGTCCCTCCCAGCTGTTACCATGCTCAGTGCCATGTTCTACAGGTAGCTAGTCATGGTTTCCAAGAGAATAGGGCTGATGTTGGTTCTCCTTGAGAAGAACTATCTCCTTTGCTTTCTCTTGATTCATTTGTGAATGACTTAGTTGCATCTGCTAAGGCCACCATTACCAACAAACCCTGGTAAATGAAGGTAAGCCTTTCCCTTCAGAAAGTAGAGTTTCTGTTAATAAGCAGAAAGGGCTAAGATGCATGTGTATTAATTATTGTACTAATTACTTTTAAAGCAGACAGAAAGGCAGAACCGTATATTATATTCATATTAAGTCCCATCACCATGTACTTGCCCCATCCATGTCTTGAGGTCAGAAACACTTTCAGAGTTGAATCTCTCTGGAGTGTGATGTAACTCACAACCTCTCATTTGTGGGAATGGAAAATTGGCAGCAGGGTTTTCACTGCCGTGTGCATTATAGTCGGTGGGCAAGATGGGCACACTTAGCAGTACGGAAAATTGCCTGTCAAGCACTAGTTCTGGAGCCAGATCGCCTGGATAGAAGTTCTGTCTCCATGACTTACCAACCGGGGCACATTGGCTGAACATCTCAACTGCTCTGTGCCTCGGTTTTCCCGCTGGTAGAAGTGTATGGAAAGACTACTGAATATATAGGATTCTTGTAGAAATTAAAACATATAATGTATCCATCTTAGTACCTGGTACCGATGTGCTGTCAATAACTGTCAGTTACTGTTATAAGTAAACCATAAACATCCAGCATATACGTTGGAGGAGCCAGCATCTAAAGCCAGATAGTGTGGCTCCAAAGGTCATGTTTTTCTGTGTGCTTTAAGTATATTGCCCTCAAGTTCAAAAGCCTTTGAAGCCTAGATGGTTAACATATATTTTAAAATAACTAATTAAAGCCCCTTTAGACTTGCCACATCCAATGCAGTACCATGAAGAGTTAACAAGGAATAAAAACCATAGTATGTTCCCCAAGATTGGCTGTTCACGCTTAGACCTTATTGATAAGGCTGCTAAAAATATGGGTCTTGTTTTGTTTTGTTTTGAAATTAGGCAACTGCTTTTCCCACAGAAGTCAAAGATTTGACCAAGAGAATCCGAACTGTTCTTATGGCCACTGCCCAAATGAAGGAGCATGAGAAAGACCCGGAAATGCTGATTGACCTCCAGTATAGCTTAGCTAAATCTTACGCCAGCACACCAGAGCTGAGAAAAACCTGGCTCGACAGCATGGCCAAAATTCATATAAAAAATGGAGATTTTTCTGAGGTGACTACTTAAAATCGTGTTCCCCTGGGACTCCTCAAACTCCTTTGAACACACTCTGACACTTCTTTGTCATCTGTTTCCAGGCTGCAATGTGCTATGTCCATGTCGCGGCTCTCGTGGCAGAATTTCTTCACCGAAAGAGTAAGACCTTCCTGTTTTGAGATGGGAGGACTCTCAGCTGGCAAAATAATTTTTATCTTTGCAGCTTCCAATTGTGAATGGACTAGAATGGGGCTTTTTGAAATATGTTTACCTTCAGCCTCATTGAGTGCTGAACAGACGTTGTTATAAAAGAAAGCTGGATTGCTCATTTTGGCTTCGGTTTCTGTAGGAGGTTACAAGAATAAGTTAAATAGTACATGGCTGGGCCTGATGCCCAGTGTTTATTTCCCAAGACTATCTCCCTGGATGACTGCCACAAATGAAATTCTTCTTAGGGCTCGTGAGAAGCTCTGCGTAATACAGGCAGATCACTTCGTTCCCCCTCCTCATCTTTTACCGACAGCTGTCCCTGGACTAGGTATCTAGAGCCATTTTTATGCAGTGACACCTAAGGGACGTCAGGCCCTCGGAGGACATCAATGGCTCTGCATTCCTCATTCAAGATTTCCAATTCAGGGATCAGCCTCTGTGCTTCTCTGTCCCAAATAATCTTGCTGCGTGTTATAACTACTCGGATAGCAAAACAATTGAGTAAGGTTTAAAAGTTAACTTACAGCAGCGATTGCAGTCAAGACATCTGCTATGTATCACAGTGCTTAAGCTGCTGCTTCCTTCAAGCCAGTCAACCAAATAACGTGAGGGCAAAACGAAAGCAGCTTAAGGGAGTCCTGTTACTCAGGCTTTGACTATGAGGACACAGCCTCGGTTTTTAACTCTGGATTTTCTGTGTTTTTCATTTCACATCTAAGGTTCAGTGTTCCATTGCCTCCTATAAAATAATGGCCATTGTGGAGATTCTTCCCAAATGTGACGATAAAGATTAAATTATGCATTCCTTTCATTTAAATTTGGGGCCGGGGTAGGATTGCGTGTAGCCTAAGCAGGCCTCAAACTTGCTATGTAGCCAAGGATGACCTTGGACTTCTTCTCTTGCCTCTTGTTCCCAAGTGCTGGTATTACAGGCACGCACCCCCGTACCCACCCAGTTCCTGCAGCATTGGGTACCAAACCCAGAGCTGTGTGAATGTTGAGAAAGCAAGCATTCTGCCATCTGAGCAATAACTCCAGCATTTTACTTTTTTTTAAATTAATATTTTGATACTGTAATAGTTCTGAACAATCTAGGTTTTCAAATTAGTATACTCAGCTAGGGGTATAGGGCTCTATAAATCCCAACACACTGAGACTAAGGCAGGAAGACTGCCAAACCCCAAGGTAGCCTGAACTACCTGGTGACTTCCAAATCAGAGTGGATTACAGAGTATGAACCTGAAATAGAATTCCAGAGTCACTAAGAATTATTAAGAATAACTCTATAGATTTTGAAAATAGGTAATTATATTAGAAATTCTCCCTGGGAATCTTGCTTTACTCACAAATACAAAGACTTTAAATTAAACAAAAATTAAGAATGATTTACTTTTAAAAAAATTAGTGTATTCCAATTTTCTCCTTTTAGTGCATATATTTCTTTCATTTTTTCTTTTTTTCTGGTTCTAGGGATTGATCAGATGGCTACAGGCATGGTTAGCATGTACTATGGCACCAAGCTATACACCCAGTCTCTACGAGTAGTTCTGAAATGGAGAAAGGATTTATGAAAATCATTTCATCTTTTTAAAAGTATAACACTGATGTGTTTGTCAAGTTACCCTAAAAACAAAACTCGATATCATACACCCACAATTCCCAATCCATTGACATGAAGACCTTAAACACAGTACTGTGACTTTAAATGCTTTCCAAAGAAACTGGCTTCTGGCTAGCCCAGCTTTCTAGTTAGCATTGAAGTGAGGGGTCCAGGCCCATCAAGAACAAACACTTCAGATTTTGAAAATAGGTAACTATATTAGAAATTCTTCCCAAGAACCTTGTTTTGTTCACAGGTAAAAGACCTTCAGTCTAAGTAAAACCAAGAATGACTTTTCCATTAGCCCATCCTTAACTTTAGAAAGACCTTTTTTTTTTTTTTGCTCTAGTTGTTTAAACATTAAGCAGCTACCTTCATCACCAATCTGACCTGTCTTAACAAGTGGATGCAGCCCAAACTTGTCACTGAAGTATTTCATAATACCCTTAAGGTACTTACTAATCCTTCACTAAAATCACAGAGCTAAGGAGGAAAAATGATGTTTTTCAGTTTAAACAAAGAGATATTAGATTTGAATGCTGTTAAACCCTGTCTCGAAACCTCCCCCCCCAAAAAAAATTGAATGCTGTTTATATATTTATTTACAGGTGCTGTCTATTTTAGAGCCTGGAAAATTTTACTTCCTTAAACTAGAGAACCTTATCCTAAAAGAGTAGCAGTAGTAGAAACTCCTCAGGGTTTTTTCCACCTCAGCTTCAGGGATTAAAAAAAAAAAATCTCCAAAACAGCTTCTTTCTTCAATTAGCTGCTTAAACTATGAGAAGGATATCAAGATAGATGGCTAATCTAAAACAGTTAAGTGCACTATAAAAATATTCCTAATCAAGATGGACTAAAATGCTGCCTAGATGACACATTGGAAGCGTGTAGACTGCTTTTTTTAATAATTAAGTTTGTTCGCTCTGGCAGTTTCCTGGCCCCAAGGGATAGCTGTTATCCATTGGGAGAACTCTGCAACCCAGCATTATTAGAAAAGTCTAGAAAAGACCCCAATATTTAAGCAAAATATGCTTTAAATATCATTCAGTGGTGACCATGAAAACACTCTGGAGTTCTTTATTTTCAATTAATTGTCCATTGATACGGAATATAAAAGGCGTGTTTACATTGTAAATCCCTGACAGGTGTCTAGCACGAATGTCTAAACACTGTACTTGTAGCTCATTTCCCCTCCTCCCTTTCTCTCCCTTCCTCTGGGATGGAAATCAAGGTGGCATATGTAGGACACAAGTCCTCCATTGTTGAGTTATGCCCTTGGCTGGCCCTTAAGCCATTTCTCTTGAAGTGAGCTACAAAAAATATTCTTAATCGCAATGGAATAGAACGCCAATTAGCTGATACATTGGAAGCAAATGTTCTATCATTTAGACTTTTTTTAAAAAAAATAAAAACAAAGTTTGTTCTATCCAGTTGTTTCCTGGCCCCGAGGGGTATCTGCATAAGTGAAAGACCACTGCTGGAACCTTCCATTCCTTGTTTCAGGCACTGAAGTGCCAGGAAAAGGGAGAAGAAGGAAGCCAAGAATGGTGGATCATGCCTGTAATCGCAGCATTCAGGAGTGGGAAGGTTAGAAGTTTGAGGCTAGCCTGGGCCACATAGGGAGTCCTGGCTACAGTGGGAGACCTTGTCTCATTCTTGCCACTCCCTGTGAGAAGAAAGAACAAAAGACAAGAAAATGAAAGTGGGAGGAGGGTACAGTTGACCCTGACCCCACCCCAGCCTCCCCACCCCACCCTCAAACAGCCAGCCTTCCACTTGCTCTTTGTACCAGAGGCACCTTACAGGTTCTCATGCTTTTCCCTTTAGCCAAGTCAAGTGGAAAGAGCGACAGTGGGGCTTTGCTGTTACTCTTTCTTGTCCCCAAATATAACCTTCAAGATAAGTCAGACTGTCTTTCCTTTTGTCTGAGAACCTCAGCATTTCTGGATCTCCCTCTCTAAGAGACTTTGGCATTCTTCGCTCTTTTCCTGAGAGAGGGCACAACTCTTTCCTCCAGGGAAGACAAGAGTCAAGTTTTCTGCATTCTTGAACCACCACATAGCATCCTCTTTAAGCAAAGCTTCAGGAGTTTGGATTCCCTCGGAAGCCCATAAGATGTAATGTCCTTCCCCTTAGCATCTCTTCCCATTCCTTATAGGGTAATGCCGCTTCCATTCCCACGTCTTTGTTCTCAGTGTCATATAGCTAAAATGCCACAAAGCCCTTCATTTCCTTGTTTGTCCCTAGTCATCCCCCTTTCTGCTCTCACCTCAAGATCTTACCACTTACTCTTCTGGCTGGCACTCATATTTCATTAAGAATTGGCACTACTACCCCCACCTCCAAAATCCTATCCACTCTTTTCGTGGGATCACTTGAACTCCAACTGGTTGTACCTACCTGGACTGGTTCCATCTTTAGAATGGCACGCGGGCATGCGAAAGCAGTAGCTAGGAAGCGTTAAGATCAAGAATCCAAGTCAAAGCTAGGTGGAGGGTACCTCACCTATAATCTCAGCGCTTGGGAGGCAGAGATAGGAAGACGGATGTAAGTTTGATATTAGGTGCAGCTAAAGTGCGCTTTGTTTGTTCTCCTCTAAATCACAATAAATCACAAGATCCCAGAACACCCAGGCTCTAGGAAGACACGTAGCTCTCTCCGTCTGTCTTCTTACTCCACAATAACAGTTGGGGCCATAGTTGTAAAAAGTTGCTTTCAGGTGGAGTTTACTCCCCCCCCCCTTCCCAGGGCTCCAGCTGACAGCAGTTGTTTATCTTGAGAAATCGGCTTTAAGACATTGCTGGGCTTATTTAGCACTAATAATGCATTCGGTTCTTTTTACATGCTAGGCTCTAGTCCAAACATGTGTTCATGTAATTCTCACAAACTAACCTTTATTATTATTCTTGTTATAGTAGTGGCGGTACTGATGATGATGAAGAAACCTTATAAATATTAGGGAAACAAACAGTCAAATTCCCACAGTGAAGCAGTGGTAGTGTCTAACTTTCCAATCCGTGGGGCTTTTTCATGCTCCAGTCTCCCCAAGGGGGTTTTCTCTCTGCCATGTGTTTCGCTTCCTGCCTGTCATGTAAATCCTAGGACAGTGTCTTCCAATAACTGACTGACTTCCCTTTCCAACTCTCAGTGAAATTTAAACACTAGAGATGATTACCAGAGGTTATTCAGTTGTTACCCCCAAAGTGTTTGCCTTCTTCTCTAGATGATAGACAATACGCACAAACGATAAGTATTATATTATTTTTACACTAGGAAATCATCTACACTAGCTATTAAAGATGGGGTACCAAAAACACAACTTACAATGAATTAGGGCTCTTTGGGGGCAGGGAGGAGAGTGATAGTGTTTCTGAGTAATACATGAAATTATTTTTATGGCTGAAATTTGTTCTTATGACTTTGACCCAAAGTCATTTGTGTTATAAAAATAGTGTATCCTTTTAAGGGTGTCTGTCATTTACCAAATATTTTTTGTAATAAATATGCTCCCTTTCTGATTTTCCACACAGAATTATTCCCTAGTGGATGTTCAGCCTTCAAGAAAATTACTCCCAATATAGATGAAGAAGGAGCCATGAAAGAAGATGCTGGAATGATGGATGTTCATTACAGTGAAGTAAGATCCCAGGCTTGTACTGTTATTGTTTGTCATTTATAGAAATTTCCCGTTTCAGGATTGGTTTGTATTAAAAGTTACTAGATCTGATTTAACTTCAAAAGTGACTAAGAATCGGTGAACTTTAAGTCATAAAACTTCCTAAGCAGGCCGGGCGATGGTGGCGCACGCCTTTAATCCCAGCACTCGGGAGGCAGAAGCAGGCAGATCTCTGTGAGTTCGAGACCAGCCTGGTCTACAGAGCTAGTTCCAGGACAGGCTCCAAAGCCACAGAGAAACCCTGTCTCAAAAAAAAAAAAACTTCCTAAGCAAAGGAATTCCTTTTGACAGGGTAGAATCTTGTCTCTGCGACTCTCCCCATTGTCTTGTTTTAAAAGGCAACATTTAGAGGACTAGAAAGATGACTTAGCAGTTAGCAGAGTTTGTTGATCTCTCTGGGGACCCAGGTTTGATTCCCAGTACTCGCATGGTGATTCATAACCACCTGTAATTCCAGTTTCAGGGGCTCTGGTACCCTCTTCTGGCCTTCTTGGACACCAGGCACTCATATAGTATACATAAATGCATGCAGCAAAACACCCGTAAGATAAAATAGCTAGAACTAATTTTTAAAATGCAGTATCTGTGACAAGAACCCATCCAGCATAGGAAAAAGGACTCCACCACCCAGAGTTAACATTGTCTTCTAATTCAAATAGGCAAAAACATATGTAACAAAGTAGTACAAATGGAAATATCCGGCTCCCTGCTTCAGATGAATAGAAAACAGCTTTAATTGTCCATCAGTGAAGTAGCATAGTGAAGCAGGTAGCATAGGAGGAAATCTACAGACTTGCTAATAGAAGGGCCATAAAATGATGAACTATGATCTCCAATGACTCTAGAGATCGTCATTGAAATAATAAAAGTACATGCCTTGCGGAGTCAGAGGTGAAAAGCAAGGACGGTTAACATGTTGTGACATGAGAGGTGGGTTACAGGAGGCTGGATAGGGACTGGAGGCAGAGTCCGGGAGGAGGCTAGTCTAATTAGTTGTCCAGGTGTGGGACTATCATGGCCTAAGCCAGAATAGCAAAAGATCCAGGTTAGACATGTAGCTCAGTTGGCAGAGTACTTGCCTTGCATGCATAAGTCCTGAGTTTGATACTCAGCTTCATATAAACTGGATAGGATGGTGCACACCTGTACTTCAGTACTTGGAAGGTAGAAGCAGGAGGATCAGAAATTTCATTTCAAGCCCGCCTTAAGTTACATAGAGTATGGGAGGCCAGCCTGAGCTGCATAAAACCCTGCCCCCCCAAAAAAAACCAAAAAATAACTTAAGAAATACCATTAGGAATGGAAGAAGAAAAAATGCTGCTTAGGAGAGGTTTGGGAATTGTGGGAAAACGATAGCTGCTTTTTGCAGGAAAAGTGATGAGTACTTATTTTTTAACTGTAAAAAAGTTTGAATTATATATTTTCATGGAAGATACATACAGACAGTAATTAAATAATGCAATGAGTAAATAGTGTTGGACTTAGACACCAGCAATTATCTTTAAAAGAGTTATATAATTGAACTATCCAAAGTTTGTATTTGTATGCTAGAGGATAAGAGAAGAGGGGAGTGGCCATCATTATCATGACAGGTACACATGACAATGCTGCAAAGAAACTGTCTTCCATGAAGAAATAAAAATATTTTAAAATGGAAGGTATTGCTTATAAAATAAAATTCCAAATGCCAAGCTTTTTTGTTTGTTTTGTTTTGTTTCAAGGCAGGATTTCCCTGTATAGCCTTGGAGCCTGTCCTGGAATTCACTCTGTAGACCAGGCTGGCCTTAAACTCACAGAGATCTGCCTGCCTCTGCCTCCCGAGAGCTGGGATTAAAGGCGTGTGCCACCACTGACCGGCTATTTATGTATATATTTTAAGAAGCTTCTACTGTATTAGGTTTCAATATACAACCCTCAAATGACCCTTGGTTTTAGCTGTCCCTCCCCATATCCCTCCATTAGCCACTTTCCTTCCCCCTCCTTCTTGATCTTCCTATTGCAGTAACCCCATCCATTCATAAATCCATAACTATTCTATTTCCCCTTTTTAAGGTGATCCAACCCTACCCCTAGTCTCTTACTCAATACATAATCTCTGTGGTTATGTGGATTGTGGCCTTCTTATCACACTTGACAGCTAATACAACAAACAAGCAAACAGATGCCATAGTTGTCTTTTGAGGTTTGGGTTACTGAGGAGTGCTATTTTAGAACAAAGTAGAACTTGAAGTGAAAGATTATCAAAATGGAAATAATCAGACTGCCTGAAATGCAGAATTCTATGAAAAGGGACCTTGGGTTGGAAATAAACATCTGGAAGATATAACAGCAAGTGAAGACCAGAGCAACCCAGATAGAAAATGGGCAGCAGTTCACGAAGGCTGGGAGCATGAGCAAAGGGAAGAAGCACACAGAAGCAGAGACTGAAGTAGTGTACCATCCCATAAAAGTCTGTTTTTATGGCAGCCGCGCTGAGCCTGGCATGGCAGCAACTGCTTTAATCCCAATTCTTAGAAGGCAGAGAGAGAAATGATCTCAAGTTCTAGGCTACCCTGAGCAGCAGCAGGAGATTCTGCCTCCAAAGAAATTGTAGGAAGTATGCCAGGCACTGTGGCTCAGACCTGTAATCCAAGTACTCAGAGGACTGAGGCAGGAATATAGCCATGAGAACTATCTCAGGTACTTAGTTTCTGAATAACCTGGCTACAGAACAACTCTGTCTCAAGGGGAAAAGGAGGAAGGAGAAGAGAGGAAACACTTTCCCTTTTTTCTATCTGAAGTTTCAATGTCCTTTAGAATTTTGGTTTTTTTAGTATGTGGCAACAGAGTCAAA
>NW_026068081.1:1900295-2009148 GCF_014885135.2 Alexandromys fortis
TGTTGTTGTTGCTGTTGTTGTTGTTTTATGACTATCATCTCCTTGCCTTTAGGAAGAATTCTTAGCTTTGGTATCTCCAACTTTTTCACTTGGCATAGAGAATACAGTCAATATTTATTGGATATACAGTGGATAGGAAGTTGAATATGCAAGTAGACAGTCCTAGATGAGCTGTGGCGGTGACAAGATTCTAGAAATATCTGCTAATAAAAGAAAAGATTTACCTAGATTAACCAGCAGACTGCTCGAACACTGAGGCAGAAACCTAAACATCAAGATCTAAAGTCTCTAAAGAAAATGGCTAGAGACTGTGAAGCCCGAGCAAATCGGTGAAAACATAGAGGAGGAGTATAACCAAATTCAAGTGCTAAGTTAGGTAATTAAAATCTAAGGATAAATATTGTTAGAAATTCTTATTTGGTTCCCAGTGCTACCTAAGCTGTCTTCATCAAGTGTCCTTCTGTCCCTTGCCTCTCGAGAACAGAACACTGATATAGTTAGATTTAATGCTTGCCCTTATGCCTTGTTTGTGTTTCATATTTAAAATCATTTCTGATTTTTCCTAAAAAATGAAGTTGGAAAACTGGATATTCAGTATTTAATATGAAAATAGTATATAGTATATATTGAAAACATATAGGCCCTTTAGATTTGATGAGTTTCAATAAAAACAGCATCAAATTTTTTTTAATTCAAAACAATAAAATGTTAGTTAAAAAGTGACTACATGAGTCTTCATATACATTTGCTTAAATAGTCACTGTCTTGCTATCACCACTCCTAACCAAGATATATTTATCACTTAATACATCCTGTTTAATCTTACTAATTATGATTATATTCCCAAGACTGTGAAGGAAGAAAATTATTTTAAAGAACAAATTAAAATATAAAAACCACATATTCTTCAAAATGCAAAAATTAACATGTAAATAGCTATTCCTAAAGAGTACCCTCACTACCCCACTACCCTCTCTTAGCTCCCTCCAACTCCCATCAACTTCCCCTGCACCCAACAAATTCCCTTCCTAGAGTGTACGTCATTTTATTCTGTGACCCACTGCGGTTAAACAAGGCCATCCGTACGACCATTGGTTTGGAACTATCCATAGCTGGCAGTGCAAACAAATATTAATATGACCATGAAACTTCAGGAAAGAGATTCAGCAGTAACAGTTAAAACAGGCCCTACTTTTCCTCTTTGTGTGCAATCAATTGTAGAATCATCTACAAGGTGACTACTCTAAAGGGTTTCTTGTTTTATCAGCCCTCAGTGAGCTTTTCATCCTTGAGAACAGGATTGCTCCATCTGGAAACCTTCTCGGGAGCACATCGCTGTTTTCTCGGTGGAGAGCTACATTTTTAACTATTATTTTCTCTTAATATTGAATGTAATCACTTTTCCTCTCATTTCAATAGTTGAAATATGTCCTCCTGTTAGTAAATGTGGCTCAGGAAAATGACTGACCTTTTCAAAGAAAATTTATAATTTTAGAAATGTAAAACTTAACATTCTTTAGTAATTTAATAGTAAGATACATTTAGGTTGATCTATCAAATGCTATGATTTCTGATACTCTTTTTTTTTAATGTGCAAGAGAGAAACATTAGCAATGAGTGTGTTTTAGAAAAATTCATTTATATAGCTGTTTACCATGTCATGATGTATTTTAAACAAAAGAGGTACAGACAAAGGTATTGATTTTAGGGACTTAACTAAATAAACAGTATGTAAATTGTGAAAAAACAAAAAAAATTGCCCTTGTTTTTTGGATTTTTTTGCAATAATCTATATTTGCTTTTATTTGATTATAAGTTATAGTTTGTCTGGGCTCATGTAGTAGGGCTTCCTCCTCACACTCTCACCTTTGGAAAAGGTGACATTGATTTAGAAGTCACATTAAAATGAGCCATATTTGGCAGTACACATCTGTTATCCCAGTAGTCTGCAGGGAGAGGAAAGGAGATGGTTGTGGGTTCCGGGTCAGCCTAGGCTATAAAGCAAGACCTTCTCTTACAAAAACACAGCTAAGGTCTGGGTCTGGAGAGATCATTCAATGGGTGTTTGCTACATAGACATAAGGACTGGATAAGTTAGCTTAGAGCCCTAGCACCAAGAGGAAAAGAAGGTGCATCTCTTTGTAGCCCTGGCACCGGCTGAGAGAGACAGATAGATCCCCAGAGCTTGCTGGCCTGACAGGCTAGCCAAAAGCTGTTAGCGCCATGTTTCATAAGAGACCTCATATCAATGTGTTAGGGTTGAGAATGACACAACATGACATTGTGTATGCTCCTCTGATCTCTGAATTCACATATGCACATGCGAACACACACACACACACACAGAGAGAGAGAAAGAGAGAGAGAGAGAGAGAGAGAGAGAGAGAGAGAGAGAGAGAGAATTACACTGAAGTGAAAACCAAAGTAGTTCTCCATTTAGTCCTTGTATTTAAGTGTGTGAGTTAAACTACTAATATGAACCTCATTTTTATAAATTTATTTCTGTATTGATTTTTAACAGCTTAAATAGAGAATATAGAATATATCACATGTTAAGGGAATGGTTTGATGAATTTTGACAATTATATACACCAATGTAGTTTATGACCAGAAATAAGAAATAGAAAACATACTTTCCTGCAGATAAAGTTCTCTTGTGCACCTGCCTGTAATCACAGCCAGCACTCTGGGGTCTGAAGCAGGAGGATTGACCATAAGTTCGAGGCTGTCCTGGGCTATAAAGTAAGTTCCAGTCCTGTCTGGACTGGAGTATGAAATGCTAAAAGAGCTTCTCTTTGCCACTGCCATATGGTTTCCATCATCATAGATTAGCTTTCACGTCATTAAAGTGAAATTACTGAGCTGGAGAGATAGGGCAGTGGTTAAGAGCCCTGGCTGCTCTTCCAGAGGACACAGGTTTAATTTGTTCCCAGCACCCACATGGTAGCTCACAACCTTCGGTGACTCCGATCCTAGATGATCTAAAGTCCTCTTCTGACCTCGACAGGCACTGGGCATGCACGTGGTGCACAGACTTACATGTAAGCAAAATACCCAATTACATAAAATATAAATAAATAAAAACCCTGTTAAAATAATACAGAAAAACGGAACTATTCAGTGTGTATCCTTATGTGTGTATGTGTGTGTTCCTTTCCTCAGTTTAATGTTGAGATTTCTCCATAATGTAGAGTATATTGAAAGTTTGTTTTAATTACTAAATAATATTCCACCATAATAATAATTTTTCAACCCATTTTCCAGGTGATAAACATTGAATTGTTTTCAGTTTAGAGACGTTCTTCTTTGGTCGACACATGTCCTCATTGCTCTTCAGTAATACTCGAAAGTGAAGCAGAATACCCAGATCGAATTTACTTAGCTTTTTAAAGGGATTCCAATGTGTTTCTCATAGTTAAACCATTTTCGGTAAATGACTTGCTCCATATCTTCGTTAACATCTGATATTCCTAGATTTTTTTAAACCATGATATTAGGCATGAATTAGTATCTGTCACATCGTGACTTTTCATTACACATCCCTAATGCACTTTTTCATGTTTCCCCTGGCCTCTTGTGTATCTTTTCTGTTGACATGTCTTCTAGCTATTAAAAGTGGCACTGTCTATTCTTATGACTGATTTGTGGGAATCCTTTTTATATCCTGACTGTTAACTCTTTATAGCATATGCATGTCTATGGGTGTTTATTTACCAGTCTTGGCTTGTCTATTTCATTTTCTTAATTTAATCCAGTTAAACAGAAAGGTCTTTTTTTCTTTTTGGAGGCATTCACTCCAGGATGGTCTTCCTGCCTCAACCTTTCAATCGCTAGGACTGCAGGTGCATACCACTATGTGTGGCAGGAACTGTGTGTGTGTGTGTGTGCGCGCGCGTGTGTGTGAAGGTTTTAGTGATTTTTCTTTCTATCTATAGTTTAAAAATGTCTTTACCTCAAGAATATGATAGCATTAACCCTCTGTTTTTTAAAACTATGTTTTGAGCTTGGAATAAGATAGCAGTCAAAGTTGAAGGGAGGGGTTCATTTTTTTCAGTGCCGGAATTTGAACTCATGACCTTGCCCATGCTAGGCTGGCGCACACCCAGGCCTACAGTTCACTTTTTATAGACATAGCTTAAGCAGTCCATGTCGTTTAGAGAAAAATAGAAGCTTCCTTTAGCGTCCTTGAATTTCCTTCAGCACATTGGTCAAAACCTCACCTCTTTACATATGCGGTCTATTTCTAGTCCCTGTCTCTACCACTCAGCTAGTTGTACAAGTCAACATCAATATCATACTTTTTTCTTTTCTTTTTAATTAATATAGCAATCATTCCCCTTTTCTCTTTCCTCCCTCCATAGAACCTCTTTCATATATCCCCCGCTCCCTGTACTCCCTCTCAACTTCATGGCCTCTTTGTATTTAATTATTATTTTTATATACATAGATGCACAAGAATACATTAATGTAACCTGCTGACTCTGTTCAGAGTTGTGTGTATGCCTGTGTGCTTAGTTCTGACCATTTAGGATTGGATAACCAGTTAGGGAGCTTATCCCTAGAGAAGACTGATTCTCTCTTTCAGCGGGCATTAATTAGTCATAACTAGGGATGGAGCCCTATGAGATTTCCTCCATCCATAGTTGGGATTTCCATTTGTCCAGTTCTTCTTTAGGCAGCCATGTTGCTGAGCTTTCATGGGTGCAGCTTCACTGTCGTAGCTGGAAGACACAATCACACAGTAGACTTCTTGGTCCTCTGGCTCTTGCAGTCTTTCTGCCCTCTCTTCTTCGATGTTTCCAGAGCATTGGGTATAGTTGTATCACTTTGGGCTGAGTACCCTACTATCACTCGTTCTCTGCCAGTTGTGGCTTTCTAGAATAGTGTATCTGTTACAAAAATAAGCTTCTTTGATGAGGGATGGTAGCTACACCCCTCAGTTTGAGCTAGAGTACAGGGGCCATCCTTTTTTTATTACCATGGCTTTATGAGACGTTGTAAGCTCAGGGAGTGTTAGCTCTCTAACTTTATTCTTTCTCAGTGTTCTTTTTTTTTTTAAAAAAAAAAACAGTGCTGTAGAATTTGAATTGCCGTATAAAACGTATAGGCATGTTTTTTTTCAAAAATAACCTTTTGGAAATTGAAGGTGTGGCTGGAATGTTAAATTTATGTTACTATATAGAGAACAGAGCAGGTAACAACGCTATGACACCCAATCAGTAAACATTTAGGCTATTTTTAATTTATCTCAGCATTATTTTGCAGTTTTCAGGGTAAATTTTTGTTTTTAGATTTATTATGAGATATTATTGGATATTATAATGATATATCAGGTGCTTTAATGCTGTCATAAATACTACTGCTTACTTTTCATGTTTTTGCTTTTTATGAGGGGTTGGGGAAGAGTTGAACCCAGGACCTCACACATACTAGGCAAGTGTTGAACTATATCCCCAGCCTTTTTCACTTTTTAAGATAGGATCCCACTTACATGAACCTCCCTTGAACTCACTCTGGAGTTCATACAGGCCTTAAACTTGTAAGCCTTGTTTCTTATTCTTCTGAGCAGCTGGAATTATAGGCCTTTACGTACTAGATATTGCTCTATTTTATTCTTCAATATGTATTGTTGCTAGTATATAGAAATCTCACTGGCATTCTATTTTCTAACGGAATTTGCTTGTCAGCCTTACTATAATCATCTGTGTATTCTCTATGATTTAGGGCATAGGCAATCATGCCATCTACACAGAAGCACAATTTTACTTTTGTCAGTCTGTATGTCTTTTCCCTTTTGATTGCCATATTTTACTAGCTCAGATGGTGGTGCTGAGCAGAAATGGTGAGAGTGTACATCTTTGCATTGTTCCCAGCTTTAGAATAACAATGTTTGGCCTTCAGCGTGTAGTGGATGTTCTTTGAGATTAAAAAACGTCCTTCTATTCATTTCCATCCGCTGTTCTTTTTTACTATCATGAAAAGATGCTGATTTTTTAAAAAGATATATAGTAATTTTAAAGATTTATTTTTAATATTTTTGAGATTATAATATATTTACGTCACTTCCCCCTTTTCTTTCCTCCCTTCAAACCTTCCCGTGTTCCCCACACTCTTTTTCAAATTCATGGCCTCATTTCTTTTCATTGTTGTTATGTGTGTATATTTCTAAATGCATATATAATCCATTCAAGTTGTATAATGTTACTTGTATGTATCAGATTAAATACCCTTTTCTCCACTTATTAATCTATTAGGCTTATCTAGTGGTATATCCCTTATCTTTTTTTTATCATTCTTAGACAACTATCACTTTCTGAAACAAACACCATTAGTTTGTAACTGAGTTTTTGGTATTTTGAGACAGGATCTCACTATGTAGCTGTGGCTGGACTGAAACTTGCCATGTAGACCAGGCTGGCTTTGAACTCACAGAGATTGATCAGCCTCTGCCTCCAGAGCTCTAAGATTAGAGGTATGTGCCACCATGCCCAACCTGCTGAAATTCTCAATATAGCCATTGAATGTTACTATGCTAACCATAGTAACATACTTATCCAATTAGTCACATTGATAATGAGTTACAAAAGAAGGCAGTGAATGAAATAAGGTTGTTCCCACCCTTAAAGAGTCGCAGCTTATTCGGAATGTCAGTTACTACCTAGACAGTGTGCAAATATTGTAGAACTATAAATATTTACACCATTGATTGGTAGAGTGGGGAAGAAAGTATTTGTACCTGGTCTTCCTTATCTGGACCAGGAAAAACATCTAGAATGGTAGTACCTAAGCTATTCTAAAGAAGGGTAGAAGGGTAGAGGGTTTTCAGGAGAATTGCTAGTAAGCCCTCCTGTTATTAGAGCTCTTGGCTTGTTGAATAAAGAATCATAGAAGCACTAACCATATCATGCAAGCCATGTGTGCCACACGAAGGAGCTTGCCCCTTGTTTTGTGAGTGATGGCATGTTTTCAGATTCTCAGTGGCATGATCAGAACCTTGAGATGTATCCGTAGAGGATGTACTGGAAGGCTCGAGTCAGGAAGATCGGTCAGGGAAAAAAAGTAGTGAACTCTTAAGCCTTAGCAGTAAATGCAGAAATCGAGGGAAAGGGTTGTTTTTGAGAAATACTGGGAAAGGAAAGGTGGCAGGGCTAAAATGGTTCGAAATGGATTTGTCTAAAAGCTATTTTAACACCCAATTGCTATAACATAATACCATAGACTAGAGAGATGATTAATAGCAGAAATGAATTTCTCAGAGTTCTAAACAATGAGAAGTCCAAAATCAAACCACCATCAGGTAATGTGTCCAGGGAGGGCAAATTTCTCAGTTTGTAGATGACCCCTGCTTGCTTTGCCCTTACATGGCAGAAGGTGTTTTCCCATGGTATTTTCCCTGAAGTGTCTTAAAAGATTGCCGGCCATATTGGCTTGAGGATTCACTTTGTATCAGTATATTCAACCTAATCAGTTGTATCTATAACAATCTTGCCCCAAATCAGGTCACGTTCTGAGGCAGCTTCCCATTTAGGGGAATACAGTTCAACACATAACAGGATAAAGTCCAAACTGCACCTAATTTTCCAGCCAAGAATTCATAGATTATTGCCACCTGCTACAGAGGAATAAGAGCTAGACAATGAGTTTGGTTGTCTAAGAGACAAATAGACCATTTTGCCAATCAGTTCCCTAGATCAGAAGGAAAACACATTCCTAACACTTGTAATAGCTCGAGACGTTGTCATATTCGATTTAGACTAATGTTCTATGCAAATATAGTTTCGATAGGAAAGAGAAGTAATGGACATGTACAAGCTTAGTGAAATTTACCTTGTTAGGCATTTATACATTCTCAACTTGGTTACATATTTTTATTAAAACATAAAACATATATGAGATTCATTATGATACTTCTGTGTATGCATACAGCATTCATTGATGATAGCCAACTGCCCTTCTACCTTCACCTCCCACCCTGTCCCATCCTGGTATGCTTTCCATCCCCAGTAAATCACTCTTCGACCTTCAGGTCAACTTAGTCCATAATTTGGAACAACCAAAAGATTCAATTCAACCTGATGTTATCGGCAAGTAAAGTCTCTATTTACACTTAAACAAAACATTTAAAAATATATAATTTACTGTTGCCATTGATTTCATATTTTAGAAATTGTTTTGGTTTTCTAGTACTCATAGCATTTGATTCAGAAAATCCTGTTATGCAGCTCTGTATTTGCTGGCACGTGCCCAGAATCCCAGCATTCAGTGAGGCTGAAGTAGAAAGCTCACCAGTTGGAGGACAGACAGCCTGGGCTTCATAGCTAGGTCCTGTTTTCAAAGACAGAGTTGGAGGGGGGAAAGATGTGGTCTTACAAATATACTTCTGTGTACTTGCTTGAACTCAGCCCCTTCTGTTTGTTCTTTAGTAAGTTAAAATGATTTGAAGTTGATTTGACGCTATCGTAATACCCAGCTGAATATTTCTCTGAATGCAGGAGGTTTTGCTGGAGCTGCTAGAACAGTGTGTGGATGGCTTGTGGAAAGCAGAACGTTATGAAGTAATTTCTGAGATTTCCAAGTTGATTATTCCAATTTATGAGAAACGCCGTGAGTTTGAGGTAAGCAATGAACACGTTCGCATCATTACCTGGTATACTTATTTTCAGTCTTGACAAAAACACTAATATAGCGCCGTTCCTATCTTTTTCCTCGGATGTCTTCTGAAGAACATAGGTGATTCATTATATTATGGCATTGGAATTTTATCATAGAATAAATATCCTTTTAGCTTGTGGTGCTGGGGATGAACCCCAGGATCTTGGGCATGCTAGGCACATGCCCTATTGCCAAGATACCCCCCAGGTCTAGATTTGAAGTTTCCCCCTTGGATTGTCAAAACTGTCAAACCTCCGTATTGCCCAAGAAAGCTCTGGAAACATGATTGTATTCTTTGAACTTGAGTGCAGTGACTAAAATTGCTGGCTGACCATGATGATGAAACATAGCATGATACCAGGAACAGCTTTGTTTATTGATTTGGCCTGCCGGGAAGACTGTTGGTAAATCCTCCAGGAGAGCAGTGAAAAGCTGCTGCCATGTGCATGAGACAGAGGTTTTTGTTGGATTCAAGTCTTTGAGTCCGTATCATAATCTCTACTGCAAATGTACAAAAAGGAGAAGAGGATGGCTTGGAATTCGTATTTTGAGAGTCGGAACAAGATGAGTGTGCTGATGTACAGCTATAATCCCGCCACTTTATGGAGCTGGGACAGGATAACCGGCTCAAGTTAGGGGCCAGCCTAGACGGCATGGCAAGGCCCTGTGTCAAAGAAAAAAAAAAAAAACTATTTGAAGCTCAAAGGCTTCGGGAAGTCCCTGGAGCTAACTTAGAGGTGCTAAGCCCCTCCTTCTCCAATGTAAATGATCAGACCATCTGAGCTGCCCAGAAGAGTCTCAGATGAACTGAGCTGCCTGAAACAGATGCTCTTCAACTTGTTGAGCCGCCTGCAAATTGTGCAGGATGCTCCAGCGTTTAAGCAGCCGCGCTGGGGTGGGCTTTGGTGACACAGATGTCTTTGAGTCATTTTTGCTACTGGAAGGGGCTATCTCACCCATACTCTTGTCAACAAGCCCCATAAAGCTCATTGATTCACCAGAAAATAAGTTGGGAAGAATTTAAACATCAGTCCAGAGAAATAGCTCCGCTAGTAAGAGCACTTGTTGCTCTTGCGGAGGACCTGGGTTCAGTTTCCAGCACCTATATGGCATCTAACAAGCAACTATAAAGCCAGTTCTAGGGGATCTGATGCCCTTTTCTGACCTTTGTGGTAGATAGGCATACATGCAGGCAAAACACTCACACACATAAAAATTAAATAAAAATAAAATTATAATCTTTAGATAAATAGGTAAAACTCATATTCAGCTAATGTAATATGTTTTGTACTTTGGGGATTGAACCCAGGCCATCACAACTTTGTGATGAGGTCTTGCTAATGGCCCAAGATGGTCTGGTAATAAAGTGAGTACATCGTGAGTACCAGGACATCCTGGCCTATATAGCAAGACCCTGTCTCAAAAATAAAATAAAATAAACAAGCAAAAAAAAATCCACATTAAAAAAAACTAAACCTTGGTGGTTTTTTACTCTTGCATGTTGGTTGTGATACAGTGACTGACAAAAACACACATGTATATTCTTATTTTTCAGAAACTGACTCAAGTCTATAGGACTCTTCATGGCGCTTACACAAAAATTTTGGAGGTTATGCACACCAAAAAACGACTTTTAGGTACTTTCTTCAGAGTTGCCTTTTATGGCCAGGTAAGTGTGCTTTAGTAAAGTTCATTCTTCAAGCTGTTTGGCTTTTAAATGTTCTTCTTTGACTTATTAGATGGCCTTTGTATAGTTGTTGCTTCTGGAATTCTGTCTTGCTTTTCGCACAGCGGAAAGTCCCTTTCCTAATGTTCTCGTTCACTTTGGTTCTGCTGTATAATTTGGTTGGGGATGCAAAGTATGGATTCCTCCCTCAGTTTGATTCTCTGTTAAGCTTCTGAAGTATACATTAAGTATCTAGTAGTTAAAGCTTTGTAATACGAAACAGATTAAGCACACATGGAAGGGGACTGGAGAGATGACTCAGCGGTTAAGAGCGCTGGCTGCTCTTCTAGGAGATCTGGGTTCAATTCTTAGCACCCACATGGCAGCTCACCCCTGTCTGTAATTGCAACTCCAGTTCTGACAACCTTCACACAGACACACGTGCTGGCAGAAACAAATGCACATAAAATAAAATAATTAATTAAAAAATTTAAAAAACAAAATCTGTTAAAATAAACAAGACATTATGTATGGGAACCACTCTTAAAAAAATCCACAAAAATAAAAAACATCCTTCTTAGTTTCTTCCTTCTACCAATAATATGTTCGTATATTTGTGAATTTGAGTACACACAGAAGAAAGAAAATCTAACATGGGAATACTTAATAAAAATAAGAAATACTTCCTAATGACACCTTCCTCTTCCAGACAATATGTTTGTGTACTTGTACATTTGACAGTTCTCACTTATTCGAAGTTAGGAGGTTGAATATGTGCTTGTGTCTTTAATATATTATTATATTATTAATAATATAAATTTTATAATATAATATAAATATGTTATAAATATTAATAATATTTAATATGATAAAATAAAAATATTAATATTGTCTTAGAGTTTCTATTGCTATAATGGACATCATGACAAAAGACAACTTCTGGAGGAAAGGGTTGATTTCAGCTTACAGCTAATTAAGCCAGCTCCATTAATGAGGAAGTCGGAGCAGGAGCTCAAGGCAGGAACCTGGAGGCAGGAGCTGATGCAGAGGCCATAGAGGAATGTTACTTACTTCTGACTTACTCCCCATGGCTTGCTCAGCCTGCTTTCTTATAGACCCCAGGCCCACCTGTCCAGGGTTGTGCTACCATTTCTCGGTGAGTTGGGCCCTCACACATTGAGGTTGCAACTTCCCAAATGATTCTAGCTATGCCAAGGTGACGTAAAACTAGTCAGCATAAATATGTTAAAACTAATATTAATAACTCTTAAGTGTATTCAAATATATTGTCACTAGCTATGCAGATTTTTCTTGAATGCTTTTTACATATACTATTTGTAAACTATTATTCATTTACCTTTCTAATAGTCTTTCTTTGAAGAAGAAGATGGAAAAGAATACATCTATAAAGAACCCAAGCTCACAGGCCTTTCAGAGATTTCCTTGAGACTTGTGAAACTTTATGGTGAAAAATTTGGTACTGAAAATGTCAAAATAATTCAAGATTCAGACAAGGTAACCCGTGCCATGCATTTGGAAATCGTTGTTAATTTCTTTCAGGCCCAGTGTGTTGCTCCTGATTGATATATGGGATAGACGCATGGAAGTGGAATCTATCAGATGACAGAAAGAATGGAGGCTTTGAAATCAGGGAGGCCAGGGCTCAAATCTCCATTCTCTGTTAACGGTGTGATGATAGGAACGTCACTTAACCCCTCTGTGTGTGATTTTTGTCAATCGTACCATCCTCATGAGGTTGCTATGCACATAAAATGAGTTACTATGTAGAAAGTGACTATACAGTTACATTAAAAGCATTCATTAATAATAATAGAAGAGACGGGCTTTAATACAGTTCAGCTGCTGAACATTCAGCTCTACAGCATGGCTCTTTGTTTCTTCTCTCATACATCCTAAAGGCAGTTTTCCTTCCTTCTGCCCTTCTCAGTTCTCCCCTCCACCTCCCATCTCCCCCAAATCCACTTCTCCTGTTTCCCTTAAAAAAAAAAAAGAGCAGGCCTCCCAGAGATACCAACCGAACACAGCATAATAAGCTACAATAAGACTAGGCAGAAACCCTCATATTAAGTACAGCATGATTCTTAGTTGGATTCTTAGTTGGCTACTGTATGGCTAAAATCATCTGGAGACAGAGAGGGCTGTTATATTGTGCTGAAATAGTCCTAATTCAATGAGAGTGACCATACTTACATTTTATTGTTGTTCTTATTTGGCTTGTGTGCCTATATGTTTATATGCACATGTGAGCACATGCATGTGGAAGGTAGACGTCACTGTTGAATGTCTTCAGCCACTTTCCACCTGAACCTGGAACTCTAAATTAGCTGGCTGGCTGGCCAGCAAACCCAGGGATCCTGTTGTCTCTGTCTCCCTGGGACTAGGATTACAGGTGTGCGGTGCCACACCCAGCTTTTTCAAATGGTTCTGGTGCTCAAATCCGGGTCCTCTTGCCTGGATTCTCAAAGGTTTTACTGCAGGTCCCAACCCCCAGTGTTTTGCTTTGGTTTTTGGCTGATCTCAGACTCAACAACTGTGCTCCCCTTTAACTTCCTTAGTGCTGGGATTACAAGCATGGGTTGTGGCTGCATTTCCAATGAAGTCGGTTTCCAGAGAGATATTTTTGGTCTTGCCCCAAATAGTATCCATCCCATTAGGCCCTACCATAATGAGGTGTGAAAAATTCTAGCAGGAGAGGCTATTTTGTAGGGAATGTACCGCTGCTTCTAGACAGCCTTGGGAACTCAGAATGCCCGCGTCCTAACAGTTGCCAGGATGAGAGTTCATTGCTGAGGTAGAAGAGAAAGGGCTTCCCCTGTGCAGAGTTTGTGGCTACATTTACGCAGCAACTTCCAACAAAGCACCTGAAATCAGGTGGACAGCACTGATGGAGAGAAAAATCTCACCTCTCTCACCTTTTCCTCCAGGAAGCTTTCCTGTAAGATGAAGTATTTTATGTCCTAGAATATTGCATCTCTTGATGAGCCACCTTGAAGAATGGACTGTTTAGAATCCCTTTAAAATAGCCTGTATCTTAGGGACCAAGATGGGGGGCTTTAACCTGTAGGAAACTGTCACACAACACTCACGCTGGCCAAGCATTTTTTAGACAGGATCTGACATAGGTAGGCCTAAAATGCAGGATCTGCCTCTACCTCCTCAGTGCTCAAACTATACGTCTTCACTACCAAAGCCAGAAGACGTTTTCCTTCTAACTGTTCCCTAACTAATAGAGCATAACAAGCAATTGCCTAGCATTTATGTTGTAGTTTCTGTCACAAGTCATCCGGCGATGGTTTAAAAGCTGCAGAAGGGGAATTCCTCGGTTCTGTGCGACTATTTTGCCACTTTCGATAAGGAATTCGATTTCTAATATTTAAAAGTCCAATTGAAAACATTGTTTTGCATGTGTGGTTTTTGTTGGGAGGACGGGGAGGCAGATTACGAGCCTGAGCTACCATGCCAAGCGAAACAAAACCCAAAACAAACCATTCTTCTGCGCTTGCCAAAGAACAAAATCTGCTGGAAGGCACAGGCGACTTGAGTGAAGTTTAGCAATGTGTGTGTCCTTTGGGCCAAAAATATCATGTGTAAAGCTTTCTATTATATTTATTTTTATATTTATTTTAAAAGTTTATTTGTTTAAAGAAGTTTGGCGCTATATAAGCCTGGAAAGATACTCATTAGCTACCTGCATGGGAGGAATAAAGTATAATAGTAATATTTTTTTTTCAAGACAGGGTTTCTTTGTAGCTTTGGAGCCTGTCTTGGAACTTGCTCTGTAGACCAGGCTGGCCGCGAACTCGCAGAGAGCTGCCTGTCTCTGTCTCTCCCAAGTGCTGGGATTAAAGGTGTGCGCCACCACTGCCTGGCTAATAATTTTAATGTATAGTCTCCTAGGAATGAAAAGAGTGATATATTTTTATTGTTGCTTTTTTGGTGGGGGAGGGTGTTGAGACAGTCTCACTTTGTGGCTCAGGCAGGCTAAAACTCCCTGTGTAGTCCAGGTTGGCTTCAAACTCTTTGCTCTTCACGGTGCTAGGAGTATAGGTGTTGTTAGCCACCACGTCTGGCAGCACAAAGGGTTTATCATATCAGTATGACGATATCAAAATATGTCATTAAAGAATAGAAAACAAGGCCGGGTAGTGGTGGTGCATGCCTTTAATCCCAGCACTTGGGAGGCAGAGGCAGGCGATCTCTGTGAGTTCGAGACCAGCCTGGTCTACAGAGCTAGTTCCAGGACAGGCTCCAAAGCCACAGAGAAACCCTGTCTCGAAAAACCAAATAATAATAATAATAATAAAATTAAAAAAAAATAGAAAGCAAGATGCAGGACAGTAGAGTTAATAAGTACATTTGTATCAAAACTGCAAATCCACATAAACTTATCTCTATATGTTTAGAAAATATATAGAGTCAAAGATAGAAAAAAAATGTTGCTTATGATTATCCCTGAGAAATGGACCTAGAGACTCTGCTAGAAAGGATTTTTTTTTGGCTATTCATATATACCCTGTGTACTACTTGACCTTTTATTTCCTATTTATGTTTCTTCTTAGCTAAATAATTACTTTGACTGAGGTTTTTCTAGAAAATTCCAGCTTTTAAATGTGAGAGAATTATTTCTGAGCCTTTTGGCTAAGATAAGTGTAACAGGAAAGAAAGGTTAATGTTTCCCAGCGAGCCAAGTAAATAGAAGGGGTTTAAAGAGGTTACCCAGTGTTAAGACATTACTTCCCCCCTGAAAATATGGAGAGGAAAAAGATACGGGGACTGTGTGCAGGGAGATGTGTGTTGATTTTGTTTGTTTCTTTTATTTTTTACTAAACACAGACAGGCGTGACTGATAAATGACAAAGGTAGTAAGCACCCAGGACACAAGGCTGGTTTCATTGGGAAATACTGAAAGCAGATTCCGAGTTTTGTTTCGAATTAAGGAGAAAGGGTAGAATTTGCGAGTCGGCAGGGGAGCCTTCAGCAAGGACAGCAGCCGCACTGCTTGGCATGGAATTGGGATGCCTCACGAGATGACCAGCAGCTGTGCTAGGCTTTTGTGTTTGGTGGTGGTGGTGGTGGTGGTGGTGGTTACTGGCAACTGAACCAAGTACCTCGTACGTGCTAGGCAAGCATTCTACCAGTTGAATATATCCCCAGTCCCACAACTAAACTCTTATGTCTTCCACATAAAATCGCTGTATGTCCTCGTGTTCTGTTCCTCTGCTGGCTAGGATTAAACTGATGTAGGCGAGAATACTACTCTTGGAGGCTGAAGAGATGTCTCAGTGGTTGTGTGCGCTTGCTGCTCTTGCAAAGAACCCAGGCTCGGTTCTCGGCACCCACATCATGACTCACAACCATCTTTAACTCCAGTTCCAGTGATTTGGATGTTCACTCCGATCATGGCGAACATTGCATGCACATGGTGCACATACATGCATGTAGGCAAACTCTCATACGCATAAAATAAAAATAAAATCTTTTTTTAAAACTATCTACTCATGATATCAAACATTGCTTGTGGACATCCAAATTGATAGGCTACTTTGTGGCATAATTAGGTAATTTGTTAAAATCCTTAAAGCTATATAAAACTTTGAACTAAACAGTATTTTTCTACAAAACGTGTATCCTAAGGCAAATAATCAGAAAAAAAGAACACTTATAAATTCAAGGCTGTTCACCAAAGTATGACTTACAATAGCAAAATGTTAGAAAGTTACCAAATTGTCTGTTAGTAAGGGAATGAACCAGTAACTCATGTGTATTCATCCAGCAATTAAAAGTCATATCAAGCCACGCGAGAATTCACACCCGTAATTCACCCACTGAAGAGGCTAAAGGAGGAGGACAGCTGTAAAGTCAGAGCTGCTGTGGGTTCCTACTGAATTCCAGACCAGCCTGAAATACAGCGTGAAACCCTGTCTCAAATAATATAAATAAATTGTGTTAATGCTCCAGTGTAAACTATACTAGTTATAATATCTTCTTATTGAAGTAGATTTATATATTTAATAAATATTTGACTTGGGTTATAAAACTGTTCATTGTGATCTCAGTTTTCAGAATATAAGTGTCTAGAAACAATTGGAGGTGGGTGGTGGCGCAAGCCTTTAATCCCAGCACTCGGGAGGCAGAGGCAGGCGGATCTCTGTGAGTTCAAGGCCAGCCTGGTCTACAAGAGCTAGTTCCAGGACAGCAACCAAAAGCTACGGAGAAACCCTGTCTCAGGAAAAAAAAAAAAAGAAGAAGAAGAAGAAAGGGAAAGAAATATGTGAAATATGGATGTGGATCGTGTTAATTGCTGAGGGCTAAAACGTGTTTTTTGTTCTTTCTATATTTCTATAATCTAGGTTTTATATACCTTCCTTTAAGTAATAAATAAGCTATCTATAAAACATAGCCACAAGCTCCCCCAGGTAGTTTTCCAGTCAATCAGGGGCACAATTGCAATGCCAGCGTTTCTCGTGTGGTTTCAAAGCAGTAAGGTATACTTCCATTTTCTTTCCATTGATTTCGGTTTAAAAAAAGACAAACAACTTTCTTTATAGGTAAATGCCAAGGAACTTGATCCAAAATTTGCTCATATACAAGTCACCTATGTGAAGCCCTATTTTGATGACAAAGAACTCACAGAAAGGAAGACAGAGTTTGAAAGAAATCATAATATCAACAGATTTGTTTTTGAGGCCCCGTATACCTTATCGGGCAAAAAGCAAGGCTGCATAGAAGAGCAGTGTAAACGCCGGAGCATCTTGACCAGTGAGTCGGAGTCTTGATGTTGCTTTTGTGTCTGCCTTGGTACTTTCTCACACACACAGCTACCAGTTGGCCAGCAGGAACACGTAACTGAAATTTTAATCATTGTTATTTTACAAGTTTATACAATCATGGCCTTGTAATAAACCATCGTTTCCCCATATGTCACTCCGAATTGCTTAGAGGTGTCTCATAAAGATAATTTATCTTTGAAACCCGAAGCAGAAGGAACTATTTGGCACCCTAAGGAATTTTTTTTATAGAAAAAAAAAACAGAAGGTGTAAACAAGGCGATTGTGTTGTTTTTCCTTGGATTCCACCAAGTAAATGATTTTCTAAAATTGGTCTTTGCCTTTTCATAGCTTCCAACTCATTTCCATATGTGAAAAAGAGGATTCCTATCCACTGTGAGCAGCAGGTGAATCTAAAACCGATAGATGTTGCTACTGACGAAATAAAAGACAGAACTGCAGAACTGCACAAGCTTTGCTCCTCGGCTGATGTGGACATGATTCAGCTTCAGCTGAAGCTGCAGGGCTGCGTCTCTGTGCAGGTATGGTGCTCGTCCAATAAGGGCGCAGAGCAAGCACTGAATACAGTTGTGTGATATGTTCTTATATTGGCTGTGAAAAAAAAATCTGTGTTCTTTTTTTCACGTAAGAAATAAATCACATTCAGTTTATATGAATGGAGTAGTATGTCAGAGGACTTTAACATAAACCTCTGAGACCAGCCAAGCGCCCAGCCCTGTACTCATCCATCAGAAATCATTAACTAATTTATTGGTGTATCATTTTATCAGACTAATCCCTTTAGTTAATAATTTTTCACACAAACGTCTCAGAAACGTAAGTCGATAGTGAGGTCTGGGTTTCTTCTGTATCTTATTGTGCATCTGCTCTCCCCTCAGCCCTTGGAGGTTTTAGTGAGAAGGAAAAATGCGAAATTTCCTACTGCTTACATGCTGGCCACACTGTCATTTTTTTTTCTCTTCTGTAATTTAGGTCAATGCTGGTCCATTAGCCTATGCGAGGGCCTTCTTAAATGAAAGTCAAGCTACCAAGTATCCACCCAAGAAAGTGAATGAGTTGAAAGACATGTTTAGGTAAGTGATAGTTTTCAGATCATACCTCTATTCTTTTTTCTTCCAGTTTCTTTAAGGAAAAAAAAAAAGACAGCAGTAGAAATGGTTGCCAAGTAAGGGCATTCCCTGAGTTCTGCGTTTGCACTGATTAATTGACCTCCAAATGGCACTTTAAGTAGTCAGGAACCCTATGATCTGTTTCATGCTCTGAGGTACTAACACTGCTCCTGTGACCCAAGGGATTAAAATGCCAGCTTACTTTATTGCTTTGGATATTTTAACTGACACAAACACAGCCCTACATTCATTACGCTATTTCCTTCTTTGCCCGATTGACCTTGCCTTATAGCATTTCAGACCATCTAGGGCAGGAGTGAAGTGGAGCTGGAAAGGGTGCACAGACTTCCTTCTGGTCTCTGTGTTCTCACTTCCACTGGGACTCCACAGGTCTGGGGAATGCCTTAGCTTGTTTGCAGTGAGTAGCCCTGTAAGTTAAGGCATGTCTGAATCGTCAGGAGAAAAGTCTGATTTATATAGAAACAGAATTAAACTATGGAACATGAGGACAAGTGGAGTAAAATAGACTAAGAAGAAAGATGGTAGCCTATACAGATGCAGAGTAGCCAGTATTCAGCCATTCATCAATATTTATGAATAGGATTTGCCTGGCTTGTGCAAGAGACTCCACTAGTTGCTATGACAGGAATACAAAACATGCATGCAATGGGATGCTTTACCCCCTTATGCATCCATTCTTAAATGTATGCATTAAGCACATGAAAATGAATGAAGGCTAGGTGGTGGTGGCACACGCCTTTAATCCCAGCACTCGGAAGATAGAGGCAAGCGGATCTCTCTGAGTTCGAGGCCAGCCTGGTTTACAAGAGCTAGTTCCAGGACAGCTAGGCCTGTTACACAGAGAAACCCTGTCTCCAAAAACCAGAGGGGGGGGGAGAGAGAGAGAGAGAGAGAGAGAGAGAGAGAGAGACATTAATATAAACATAAGAAATAACCAAGGGAAAGACTTTTATATTTCCTCTACTCATTGTCCATATTCCTACCAGCCCAAGTACTTTGCACCTGTAATATACAACACTATTGCCCTACTAGTAAGCCCCAAATGAATTCTGTTTGAAGCTTGACAGTAAATATTTCCATTAAGCTTCCCTGGGGTGTTGTAGGAGTTCTTTCTGTTCATGTGTTGCTTTCATTGGTTAGTGAATAAAGAAACTGCCTTGGCCTAGTTGATAGGGCAGAACTTAGGTAGGCAGGGAAGACAGAACTGAATTCTGGGAGGAAGAAAGCAGAGTCAGAGAGAGACACCATGGAGCCGCCAGAGACAGATGTGCCGAATCTTTGCCCATAAGCCACTGCCACGTGGCGATACATAAGATTAATATAAATGGGCTAAATCAAGGTGTAAGAGTTAGCCAATAAGATGTTAGAGCTAATAGGCCAAGCAGTGATTTAATGAACACAGTTTTTGTGTGGTTATTTCCGAGCTAAGCTAGCTGGGTGACCTGGACGAGCAAGCGGCCATCCTCCTTGCAACACAGGAGGCATATGTTTCGAGCCAGGTATTGATTTCTTTTTGTTTTGTATCAAGACAGGCTCTGTCTCCAAAGCCTTAGCTAGCCCACAGCTTGCTTTGTAGACCAGACTGACCTCAAACTCACAGAGACCCACCTGTGTCTGCCTACTGAATAATGGTGTTAAAGGCATGTACCTGGTAGTGAGCCAGGTCTTAAAAGCAGATCAGAAACTATAAAGAAGAAAGATAAAATGTGTTTCAGACTTAAGCAGTGACCATAGCTAATAATGAGAACGTGGAATATTCCAATCTTTCTTTAAGAAAGTCATAGTCAAAGGTAACTGACAAACTGATGGTGGGTGACACTTTGTAAGAATCAGTAACGAAAGTTTAATCTTCTGTTTTCATGTTCATCCACAGGAAATTTATACAAGCATGTAGCATTGCACTTGAACTAAATGAGCGGCTAATTAAAGAGGATCAAATCGAGTACCATGAAGGGCTCAAATCAAATTTCAGAGACATGGTAAAGGAATTGTCTGACATTATCCACGAGCAGGCAAGTATTAACACTTTTAAAAATAAGGACTGCATCTGGGGTCCCCAAAGTACTACTTAGCAAACTACATTAGTTTGAAATGTATTACCCTTAAATTATTTAGTTTATATTAAATTTTTAAATTTAATTTATTATTGACATTTTAAAATTGCACTTTAATTTATTTGCCATGTATGGATGTGTGGATTGTAGGTGTGCGTTGCATATAAGCCACAGTGCGCATGTAATATGGCACATGTGTGCCATGGTGTGTATGTGGAAATGAGAGGAAAACATGCAGAACTCAGTTCTTTCCTTCCATCATGTGGGGGCCAGGGATGGACTTAAGGCTTGACTGCAAGCATTTTTAACTAGTGAGTCATTTTACTGGCCCATTAGCTGATACTCTAAGATTTGCTTCTCTCCTATCTTCCACCATTTTAGTCTTGTAATGTGACTGTACCTTGGAGCAGTTACCTAAAACTGCTGTAGAAGTAGTGATCAGTAAGAGATCATTTTCTTCTCTGTGCTGTGGCATTAAAGCCAACTGTCTAAGCACATCTGAATTAATCTTCTGTAAGCATTAAAAACAGTCTCTCAAGAAGCGGCCCAAAGAGGTGAAAAGACTGGGCCAGTAGCCAAGTTCCTATGTGAAGTTATCTTGGTTAGAAGAAGGTAGACCCGGGCACTTGGGGAGATGGCTAAGTCAGTAAAGTGCCTGCTGCACGAGCATGTGGACCTGCGTTCAGATCCCTAGCACCTACATAAAGCAGAGCCGTGGCAGTATGCCTACAACCTTAGTGCTAGGGGTGGAGTGCAGACAGGAGGAACTGGGGCTCATTGGTCAGCCTGTCTCGCCAAGTCTATGAGATCCAGGTTCAGTAAGAGACCTTGTTTCCAAAAACAAAGTGGAGCCCAAAGAGGACACCCAATGTCATCCTTCGGACTTCCGCAGACGAGCACACACACATCCAGTGCACCTGCAGCAGCCCATGCACACTCCTGAACCTAAACAAAGACACACACACGCACACACACACACACACACATGCAAATACAATAAGAGCTTTTTAACTAGATATTGTTACATAGGAGATAGGCTAAATCGCTGAGTGTTAGGAATAATTAGAACTACCTTAGGAAAACAGCCTGAAAATATTAAAGTGATTCTCGCTCATAGCCAAACTCTGTCATCATTAAGTACTTTCCACATTTCATCTCCACTGACCCTTCTAGAAATCCTGACTCGTGTTGCTAGACTATCTGCTGAGGCCCTGGAATTTGTGTTTACATCCACTTTGCATATGAATTGCCAGTAAAACATCTTTATCATGTTGTAAAAGTTGTGGCATAGTGATCTGTTTCCTCCCTGACAGAGCGTTTGAGCTTATCATAAAGCCTTCTTTATTTTCTCTTCAATGAAAACACGGAACAAACTATATTTTTTTCCTCTAAGACAAGGTTTCCTCTAGCCCAGACAGGCCTCAAACTTACATACAACCAAAGCTAGTTTTGAATTCCTGCTCTTCCTGCCTGTCCCTGCCTTCTGAGTGCTGGAATTATAGGCATGAGTCACCATGACAGGCTCAGACAATATATTCTGAAAGCGGACCCTTAAAGTCTAGCATGGTGGTATACATTTGTAATTCCAGGATAGTGAGTTCAAGGCCAACCTAGACTACTATGGAGTTTCTAGGCCAGCTTGGTATGTATAAACAAGACAGGAGAAATAAAGAAACACAGTCTAGTCCTGCAAAGAGAGAAGTTCATTTATTTATTTTAGAATCTGGATTTGAGTGTTTGAAGGCAGCCACTCCCTGTGGGAGACTCTCACATAGCTTGCCTTATAGCTCGGCCCAGTGCTTGGTAGAAAGACTTGTCAGACAACAAAAGCTAGCTGACTCTCAGTTAAACCTCCTAGGTCCCCACATTTCTTCGGTATGCTTTGACTTAAAGAGCTTTGAGAGATCTCATCGCTGGGTGTGACCATGAGTTTACTGTTCTAATCACTGCCATCTGCTCGTTATGGAGAACCAGCGTGGACCAGAATTAAGTGGTTAATGAGGTCAGGTCCAGTCTCCTAAGCATCCATTCTTTGTAGTTGGAACCTTGGAGGCTTGCAGAACTTCCAACGTTCTTTGGCTTCTTTTTCGCCTTATTGGCCTATCTAGGACTGAACGTACATACCAAGACATCTCTGCTGGGCATGCAGAGGTTCCTTTCCCCTTCCTTCCCAGAGTAGTCGAGGGAGAAGACTCAGAAGACAGGGAAGCTTTTGGCTTCCCTTACTGTCTGTATCTCACCCTCACCTGTTAGCACAACAGGAGCATAGATCTCTACAGTATCATTGTCCTGGGTTCATTCTATTATCAAATAGTGTACATAGCTCGTTCTTAGAAACTGTCTGAGCTGGGCAGTGGTGGCGCACGCCTTTAATCTCAAGCACTCGGGAGGCAGAGGCAGGTGGATCTCTGTGAGTTGGAGGCCAGCCTGGTCTACAAGAGCTAGTTCCAGGACAGGCTCCAAAGCTATAGAGAAACCCTGGGCAGGGGAGGGGGGGCTGTCTGGCTTAATAACCTCATTGCTCGTAATACATGAGGAAAAAAAGAGTAACAATGACTCCTTCATGAAAGATAGAAAACAATTGCACATGCTGGTTTTAAACCCGTGTATACTGTCTGACAGTTACTTCATTTGCATGCAGCTGCATTGACTAGTCTATTCAAATTCAAGGCAAATTATTCAATTTCTTATTGCTGCTATGATCAAGATATTTAGAATGGTCATTTGGCCATTTCCCCCCTTTTTAAAGCATGAATTTTTCAGATCAGCTAGCTTACCCACCTGCCTGTATCCATTACTCCATTAAGCCATCGCTATTTTTCTTACCTGGAGACCATAATTTTAGACAAACATGAGCTAACATTAGCTAACTAAGAAAAGTCTTTATTTCTATATATTCATGTTTATGAAAACCATTAAACTTATAGTGATTTTTATAAGTCAATTGATACCTTCCATTAGATACTAGGCTAAAAGAATTTTTTCAGTCATATATGTTAAGATTGATAATACTCCCACAAAATAAGACATAGTGTAAGTACATACTGAAATAGGAACTGTTCCATTGAGCCCCATAAATTATTCCTTGAAAAAAGAAATGGCCTGAATATTTCTTGGTTGTTTTCAATGTAATTTGTTATAGTATACCAAAGTATACATTAAGTTTTCATACTTATAGACAGTAAATATATTTAAGTTTTGTTTTACTTCTGACCATAAAAATTTAAAAGAATGATTTAAGGTTTTTTGTTGTTGTAGTCTGGGTTGTGTGTTTGTTTGTTTGTTTTGCTTTGTTTTAATTTATTTATTTATTAAAGATTTCTGCCTCCTCCCCGCCACTGCCTCCCATTTCCCTCCCCCTCCCTTTGATCAAGTCCCCCCCCCCCGATCAAGTCCCCCTCCTCATCAGCCCAAAGAGCAATCAGGGTTCCCTGACCTGTGGGAAGTCCAAGGACCACCCACCTCAATCCAGGTCTAGTAAGGTGAGCATCCAAACTGCCTAGGCTCCCACTAAGCCAGTACGTGCAGTAGGATCAAAAACCCATTGCCATTGTTCTTGAGTTCTCAGTAGTCCTCATTGTCCGCTATGTTCAGCGAGACCAGTTTTATCCCAGGCTTTTTCAGACCCGGGCCAGCTGGCCTTGGTGAGTTCCCGATAGAACATCCCCATTGTCTCAGTGTGTGGGTGCACCCCTCGCGGTCCTGAGTTCCTTGCTCGTGCTCTCTCTCCTTCTGCTCCTGATTTGGACCTTGAGATTTCTGTCCGGTGCTCCAATGTGGGTCTCTGTCTCTGTCTCCTTTCATCGCCTGATGAAGGTTAATATTCAGGAGGATGCCTATATGTTTTTCTTTGGGTTCACCTTCTTATTTAGCTTCTCTTGACACAGGGTTTCTCTGTGTAACAATCCTAGCTGTCCTGGAGCCAGCTCTTATAGACCAGGCTGGCCTTGACCTCTGGTCTCTGCCTTCCAAGGTGTGAGCCACCCCCCTCCCAAACATTTTTGCTGTTTTTTTTTTTTTTGGAAGATTATTTTTTATTAATTAAATGTTTCATTTATTTTACATCCCAATTGCAGTTTCCCCTCCCTCCTCTCCTTCCATTCCCTCCTCACACCTCCCCTCTGCCCTCCCTTGCAATCCACCCCTCCCCTGTTTCTGTTCAAAAAGGGGAAGGCTTCCCATGGGTATCAACAAAGCATGGCATATCAAGTTGAGGTAGGACTAAGCTCCTCCCCTTGTATTAAGTCTGGGCAAGGCAATCCATCGTAATTTAAGATTATTAATTGCAGATTTCTTATTTAGATAGAGCTGGCAGCGTCCACTGTAGCATATGGTAGGGTTTTAGCCACGGTCTCAATAAGCACCCCGTTTGTCACATCTGACAGGCATGAGTAACTGATTAGTCATCAGTTAATTCTGTAGCATGCTTTCAAATTAGTGCCATGAGTTAAGATTTTTGTAAAATGAAATTCCTTTATTATAAGATTTAAGTCTAAGACTTATGACGACACAAATGATAGGACACAGGGAATTGTCATTGTAGACCAGGGCTTAACACTAAAGCCTCGAAGCCAACTTAAAAACCTGATGTCCTAGTTTGCTTTCTGTTGTTGTGATAAAAAACATTCTGACCAAAAGCAACATGGGAAGGAAAGGATTTATTTGACTTACGGGTCCCTATCCCAGTCTATTGGTGAGTGAAGTCAGGAGAGAAACCATGGCCAGTGCTGCCTAATGGCAGGCTCCCCATGGCTTGCTCAGCCTACTTTTTTTGTTTGTTTTGTTTTTGTTTTTCGGGACAGGGTTTCTCTGTGTAGCTTTGGAGCCTGTCTTGGAACTCACTCTGTAGACCAGGCTGGCCTCAAACTCACACAAAGATCCACCTGCCTCTGCCTCCTAGGTGCTGGGATTAAATATGTGCACCACCACCCAGTTTTGGTCTACTTTCATAATACAAACTAGGCCCGCTTGCCCAATGGGCCAGACCCCCCCATCAATCATTAATCATGAAAACATCCCACAGGCTTGCCTCCAGGCCAGTCTAGTGGGGACGTTTCTCACTTGAGGTTCTCTCTTCACAAATGACTCTAGCCTGTATTCAATTTACAAAAAAAAAAAAAAAAAAAAAAAAAAAACTAACCAACACACTCATTTTTTAAGATTTTTCTTTTCACTTGTGTATGTTTTCATGTGTTCACTGTGTGTGTGTGTGCATGCATGCGTGCATGTCTGCATGCAGTATGACGGCAAGAAAAGGGAGGGTGTGGGATCCTCTGGAGCTGGAGTTAGAGGAGTGTGAGCCTCCCAATCAGAGCACTAGGAGCCGAACTCAGGTCCTTTGAAAGAACAGGAGTGCTCTTAACCACTCAACATCTTTCCAGTCTCGAAAACCCAATACTAAAAAAAAAACCAAACTGAGCCAAACAAAAACTTAAGACCTGAGTTAGGACTCAAAGAGAGGCAATGTAATGTGTGTTCTATTCCTTTCTTCTAATTCATTTAAGCATAAAACCTTTGTTGCTTTTTCTTTTGATCACATTAACAGACTAACTTTTAAAGTATGTATGCCAACATGGATGTATATCTTTACATACATAGAAAATATAACCTTTGGATCTTATATTTAGTTCATTTTATATCAGTTAGCTCATGTCATCGTAAGTTTTTCAAATAGGCACTTTGATTTTTATCTTGATTCAGTATTATCTCAAGTCTGCAGGAAGGACTATTAGAAAAGTCCCTGGGTGATTCGGAAAATGGCTGTTAGAAAGTGGATAGGTGATCCATAAACTCTTGCCCAAGGGGATCCATGCTTGAAGCTTTTGTGATGACCTATTAAAATGGAATCCAAAGGACGAACCCTGTCTAGTTTAATTGAATTTTGCATTTCCTGACCTTTTGTTTTTCCTAATGAGTAACCAGATCTTTTCTGCTTTTTTGATACGCTGCCTTTGTAACTCAGCTGTGAAGACTGATGCTGGTAATGTTATTCTTTGCTCTTTCTGCTTCCCGTCATTTTAAATAGCCCAGTGTCAGTGATAAATTAAAGCATGCCTGTAATTTCATACACACAGGCTTTTTTAGGCAGTAGCCGCTTCAGCTGATGATAATGCTGCGGTTTTCTTGGTTTGTTTTTCCTTCAGATATTACCAGAAGACACAATGCATTCTCCCTGGATGAACAACACGTTGCATGTGTTTTGTGCAATTAGTGGTACATCGAGTGACAGAGGTTATGGTTCCCCAAGATATGCTGAAGTATGAAGAGATTTGCAGAGAAATGACAAGGAGACTGACTTTTCTCAGGAATATTCGGAGCTGTGCAAATGTTACAATTTAGACATTTCGTATGTAGGGAGTGTTTCCTCCTGACACCAAAATCGTCATGCTTTCATACAGGGTGCTTACGTATTTGTAAATATTTAAGCAACTTGGAAGTGCCTGGAAAATTGCACCACTGTGCTTGGTTTGTACTTTTTTAGGTAAAATCTATATGCTGAAAAGTAGAGCTCAAAACCATTCGTTCAGTGTGCTTAACGACTGCTTCATAATCACGAGACTCTGTACAATTGTATAATGGAACCCAATAAAAGGTAGAACTTATTTGTAACCTGAAGTGAAGGAAATAATGCTTGGAGTTTAGCATTGTTCTTAATAAGAACTTGAAGTCATTATCATATAAATCCATGAGGAAGAAACATTTTTTTAAAAACCCACACAGGACATGGATAAATTGGGGAGAGAATTTGAATCACTGCCTGCTAGTAGGTAAGGCCAGGGTGAAAAAGAACCAAACCCATACTTTAAAAGGAAAAGTTGGGAAAGGATGCCCTGGAAACACCAGGCTTCCTGCTTGCCATTTGATCTGAGGGAGTTCCACAACTAGCTCTCTCTAGCTCAAACAGCGGGAGGGATTTCTGGGGATGTCCGCGAAGCTAAATAAAACATCCTTGGGAATCTGGAGTCTTTAGATCCTGTGGGGCTTCAAAGCTGTTGAGGGTTCCCTGGGGGTGGCTTTTGTGGTGACTCTTTTCTCCAGTTGTGAGATTAGCTAGCACTGTGAGGGAACTTGGTGGTTGCGTGAGCATGGCTTGGGTCAGCGTAGAAACACAGATTTAACAATGGCAAGTTTGGAACTACATTTCTGTCTACGAAGGACTCTCAGATCCCTTCAGTGATTCGGGATAACCGGGTTATAAAGGACTTTCTTAGCTGGGGAGAAGGCATAGATAAAGTGGCCCATTTCATGGAAGATTTCATAGTAGCACATCACAAATGGCATCATGCCCATATATGGAATTGTTATTGTTACATTATTTATATGCTTTGGCTCCCTCTACAAGTAGCATAAACATCTTTTTTTTAAAAAAAAAATGAGATAGAAAGCAGTGTTAGCAACGGCCTTTGAACGGTGACCAACATATCATAGAACTTAAGATGAGGCACTAGTTGATAAACTACACAAGTCATCATAATAAGACCTCGGGCTTGTTAGTATAAATACTGGTTTACCTGAGATGAATGACCGGAATGATTGATTTAATATCTCTCGCTCCCTTCCCCTCCCCATCTCTCTCCTTCCCAATGTGTCTGTGTCTCTGTGTGTATCTGTGTGTGCCCTGAACCTTGGGCTTCGGTCTGGTGAGTATGAAGTATACCACTGAGCGTTAACCCAGACCATCTTGGTCTAACAGCATAGCACTTCAACTATAGCCAGACAAAGGAAGGGAACTGAACAGAACAACAGATGGGGGGAGTAAGTCCGTGCACAGGCTCCACTCCTGCCCTGGGAGCTGGCCAGTAAGAGTCCACTTTGTTTATCTAGTGGGTTTTTCGAGTCCCTAAACACGAAAAGGTCACTCTAAGGAAGAGGTATGTCTGTTTACCCAAATCCTAATGGAAATCGAGGCTAAATTCTTCAAAGACTTTGCCTCTGTGTGTTGTCATTTGAAAACTTCTCCGGCATGCTCTGCTTCCCCCGTCTGAGTTGTCCTCTTTATTAAGATACAATTCACGTACCGTATACATTCATTTGATTGAGTGCACAGTTCAGTTGCTGTCTGAGTACATTCACAGGGTTGTACAAGCATCATCTCATAGGACTTTCTCTCACCCACAAGAGACCCACATGAATTAGCAGTCACTGCCCCGTCCCCACCATTCAGCCCTCAGCACCAAGCAACCATTAATCTCCCGTCCTCCACACATCTGCCTCTTGTAAACCTGTGTCTTTTTGTGCCTGGCTTATTTCACATAGCACGATATGTCCATAGCTTATCCATATGGCATATTATCAGTCATTAATCCATTCTTTTCCATGTCTCAATAATATTCTTTCATAGACATACACTGTCTTTTAGCCATCCTTGGACATTTGGGCTATTTACACTACAGAATGAATGTAATATGCATGCTGTTAATATGAACTTGAGTTGACGTGTGCTTGAATAGACATATTTTCAGTTCTCCTGGGCATAGATATGGAATGACCATGACTGCTTCACAATGTAACTCTAACCTTTGAAGGAGTGTCCAAACTTTCCAACAGAGGCAGCCACAGCACTTTGCATTCCCATTGGCAGTACACATGAGTTCCAAGTTCTCCTAACTTCCCCCAGCACTATTATCTGTCGCTTTGATTATTGTCATCCCAGGAGGAGTGGAGGATCTAACTGTGGCTTGTATTTGAACTCCCCTGGCGGCTGACGAAGTTGAGGATTCTCACCCGTACATATCACCCATTTTTCCATGCCCTCTGGAAAGATGTCAGTTTACCTCATTAGTCGGGTAAAATTAGGTTGTTCGTCTTTTCATTGTTGTGTTGCAAAGCTGTTTGGTTTTGTTTTAAATATGCTTTCTAGTAGGACGTTCCATCTCACATATATTATTTGGATGTATAGCTCCTGTTGCTAGTCCACTTGGGCCGGCCCTAAATGTGTTGAAGCACTCTTCCTGTCGCAGCCTGTCGGTGGCAGTTGGGGAGACAGCTGAAGACTGACAGCTACAGAATGCTCCACGCAGGTGTGGCCCATATCTTGATTTACACGGCAAGACAGAATTTCAGGATGAGTCAGTATGAAACAAAGTTGGTGTTTATTTTTTTTAAAGATAGTCTATATGTGTGTGTGTCTCGCGCGCTCTGTGTGTGTGTATCTTAATTCCTTTCTCTTTGTTGCAAGTTTTGAAAATGGGAAATATGAGCTCTCCACATTTGTTCATGTTCAAGGTTTCAAAGGCTATTTATTCTGGTCCTGCTGTATGAGTGTTAGGATAAGCTTATTGATTTCTATAAGAAGAAAAAAAGGCAGCTGGAATTTGTGTAGCAATCGCTGTGAATTTTATGCAAATATTGCAGTCTTAAAATATTAAGGGTACATGAAGACCTAGTATTTAAGATGTTTTTACCATGTATTCATCTTCTTTTTAATGTCTTTCAACAATGTTATATCATTTTTTAAGTTTAGATGTATTTATTTTATATGTAAGACTGTTTTGCCCACATGTATGTCTGTGTACCATGTGTCTCCTGGTGCCCTAAAGCTTTAGAAGGTAGCATTAGATTCCCAGGATCTGAAGTTAAAGATGGTTGTGAGCTACCTTGTCAGCAGTGAGAATTGAACTCAGGTCCTCTGCAAGAGCCATTAATGTCCTCTTAAATCTTATGTAGTTTTGAAGTCAAAGTCTTACATTTAAATTTTTATTTTATTTCATTCCTTAATTGTTTTTAATTTTTGATGCTGTTGAAAAGGAAATTATTTTCTTAATTTCACTTTTAGATTGTTCATTGTGAGTTTATAGAAACAATTGATTCTTTTGGTTTTTTTTTTTTTTTTTTTTTTTTTTTTGGTTTTTCGAGACAGGGTTTCTCTGTGGTTTTGGAGCCTGTCCTGGAACTAGCTCTTGTAGACCAGGCTGGTCTCGAACTCACAGAGATCAGCCTGCCTCTGCCTCCCGAGTGCTGGGATTAAAGGCGTGCGCCACCACCGCCCGGCCCAATTGATTCTTTTGTATGTGTGATATATGCGTGAAGGCCAAAGGTCTTGTGCATCGAGCTTATATCTTACTGAGTTATGTGCTATATTCAGCTGAAACCTTGGTGGGTTTTTTTTTTTTTTTTGAATGACCTTTACGAGGATTCTATGGATACTTTTGGATTTTTTCCACTTAATATCCTATCATTTTCCTTCCTCCTTTATCTTCTTGATGCCTTCTGTTTTATATTCTTATCCAGCACCTTGCTAGAACTTCCTGTACAATTTAAATGACAATAGTGAGAGCAGACATTTTATGCCTCATCTTTTAGAGCAGGGTGTGAGTCATTACTTTCTAGTTTGGTGTTAGTTGTGGGGTTTTAGTAGGTCTCTTTAAATGCAGTTCAGGAAGTTTCTTCCAAAATGGTTTGCTTCTGTTTCCTAATCTGTTTTAATTATCCATAGGGTCCCTATATAGGTCACATAGAAATTTACACACAAATGCTCAGGAAATAGAATCCAATTCTATGTAATCAAATATGACCCCAGGGTATCTGCTTCCATGTTTTTGAAGATTCTATACTTCTTCCTGTGACGTCCTGCTTCAACACTCTGTAACCTTCCAGGGAAACCCAGAACAAGCCCATCTTCTACTTTTTCACCAGCATGAAATTTGTGCCTTAAAATTTCATCTCTTTGCCCAACACCTGGCACAGAAGAGGCACTGGAGTAGTCTCAAGAGAAGAAGGCTAATTTACAGGAACTGGGCTCTCTGGAGGCGTTTGCAATGAGCAAAATTATGTGGACAGACAACCTAGCCCTCAGAGAGGTTGTAGTTCAAGGAGATAGGAAATATTTGCATACAAAAGATAATGTATTGCGGTCTGATGAAATCGTAAATCAGTGGTATGGTAAGTACTTGACAAGACAGAGCCAATCTAGAGCGAAAGCAAAGACTTCACGGCAGACGGGACAGAGCTCTGGGCACTGGGAAAGAACTAGATTTTTCTTTTTGTTGTTGTTGTTGTTTTTAGAACTAGCTTGTTTGAACTGAATAAACCTTAGGCAGAACTTTAAATGGGAAATGGAAAGTTTTTAGCTTCATTTTAATTGCTACATGAGGTCTTGTTATTAAATTCAATTATCACTACACAGGATGTGGCGTGTATGTGTGTGTGTGTATGTGTGTGTGTGTGTGTGTGTGTGTGTGTGAGAGAGAGAGAGAGAGAGAGAGAGAGAGAGAGAGAGAGGGAGGGGGGGAGGGAGGGAGGGAGGGAGGGATTCTCTAGAGTTTTAGCGCCCTGGAAACACAGTATTTGGGAGGGAAAAAAATCCACCTCTCCCAGTAGGTTGAACCATCTTGTGATTCTTCTCATTTCTGATTAGAACTGTCGCCCACTACAGTAGCGTCTGGATGGGTTTCATTAAACCCTGTGACAAAATGACACAGTTTGTCTGGTGTGGAGCACACTTAAGGATCCCCCAACTTCCCATCCCCACCATGGCCTCCACTAGGGGCTTTGGCTGGCCTCTGAGGGTTCTGGTATTCTGGGGAGCATAGCTAGTATGTGCACTGATTGAAGCCAGGCTGTGTCAGAATTCCCAATTTTCCATTGAGCGCATTCTTCAATCCTTTTATGCCTACATTTCCTCACCTGGAAAATGGAGATATTCATTATACCTAGACCCCTAAAAGCTCAATAAGTTAACATGTATAATCCATAAAAAATAATGTCTAAAGGCACTAGGGCAATGGCTCAGTCGCTAAAGCCCTTTGCAAGCACGACAACCTGAGTGTGGAACCCCAGGACCCACGTAGAAAGCCAGGCAGGGTGGTGTGTGCTTCTAATTACAGGAATGCTGAGATAAAGTGCTAGAGCCAGATCCCTAGAGCTCACTGGTTACCCCGAATACCCTTCTTGGAAACGTTCAAAGCCAACAAGAGACCCCATCTCAAAAGGTGGAAGGTATCAAAGGAACTGACACCTACATATCCTGGTTATATTCTGACCTTCGCAGTAACTGATGTAATAGGTATGCCCACCCACATAGGAACATTGCATGGACACACAGAGGCATGATGCTCGTTACATCTACATAATCATTGCATTACATGTTAGCTGTAACTCTAATCTTGTCCCCAAAGCTTAAGAAAAATTTGCCATCCATCACAGCCTCTGTCTGGTTCTAGCCGCTGCATTCTAGGTGGAATGGCCAATGACTAGGTCAAGGTAAGGCTGTTCTGATTTTTAATATTCCATAGGTTCCCTTTGGCTTCCCTCACTCTCACCGGATGAGGGAAGGTGTTTTGCCACCATTTTAAGCACTTAATTTCATGCGTGTATGGGCACCGGCTGTTACCAACCAGCACGGCCATGCTGCACATGCTAGCTGACGCTCAGTCCGGTGCCTCTAGCTGTCAGGAATCTTTCATTTGCTCTGACACGCTTCTACCTGCCTCACTGCTTCCTGGAACCTATGCTGGCTTCCTTCCACTGGGAGGAAGATACGGCAGCTGTTTGGGATAGAAAAGTGTCACGGACAGTCGCGAGTTGAATGTATGCCTCTCCTTTAGATTACCGTGCCAAGACCCACACAGTTAACTGGTCTGTGGCTCCCTTGAATTAAATCAGGGAAGGGTTTTGAGACTTCCCCTTCCCCCCCCCCACCCCGGCCTACCCATTCCTCTTTGTGCTTGTTTCGTTTTATTGTTGTTGTGTTGTTTAGGAGGTTTGTGATCTTTTTTTTTGTCTTGTTTTTTTGTTTGCTTGTTTTGAGAAGGGTCTCATTGTGTAGCCAATGCTGGCGTCAAAGTCACAGCAATCCTCCTGCCTCAGGCATGAACAACCACACCCAGTTCATTTCTCTGTGTAACAGGCACTTTGGAAGCAACTCAGCCTAACAATGTGGTTCGCAGATGTGTAGTAGCAGCCTTAGGTGCTGTGCACAGGGTTGGGGTATAGCTGAGCCTTCCCTTTCTGGTGAAGCACTAGCTTCTGTCTCCCGGAACATTGCTGAACTGCATTTTCCCCTTCACTCCCATTCTTCTCCCCAGGGCCACTCCCACATTCCCGTGCCGTGTGGTTCTTCTCAACCTCCACTGTCCACAGCTGAACCCAGGCCCACAACGATATTCCATTACTCCAAGCCAATTACACCTAATGGCATTTGAGCAAGTCCCCAAAGCTGCTGCAACTAGGATCACCTAACAGGATTGGGGTAGAGGTCCTGAGGTGGTTCTGACTATAACGTCCCCCTTCAGCAAAGATTTAGTTTCTCTAAGAGCATTACCCCTACCTGCCCCATGCTTTGCAGGAAGCATTTCTTTCACATGGCTTTGAGCAAATTAGGCGCCTGGTCTATTTCTTCCCCCTCCTGCTGTGATCATGACACATCCCTAGGACACCAGATATGTCACCACCCACTGGGCTACCAGGATGTGGCTGAGTAGGGGGTGGGGTACCTTACACTTCCTCTTTCCAGGAAGCCAACTGACTCTAAAATTGCTCCATCCTTCCCACCAACATCCTGCTAGTTGATCTGGAGTGCACACTTTCATGGGTTTTCCTCAGTAATGATTGTTACTTTAGATCAGTGGTTCCCAACTTTGGGGGGGTCAAACGACCCTTTCACAGGGGTCACCTAAGTCCATCGGAAAAACACAGATATTTACATTAGGATTTGTAACAGTGGCAAAATTAAAGTTACGAAGTAGCAATGAAAATCATTTTCTGGCTGGGAGGGGGTCACCACAGCATGAGGAACTAACTCTATTAGAGGGTCACAGCATTATAAAGGTTGAGAACCACCACTTTAGATCTTGGAACAGTGGTACTTAACTACCAGTCACTAGGCATTTGGCAATACCCAGAGACATTTTCTGTTGCCATAACTCAGCAGAGGAGTTGCTACCAACATCTAACAGGCAATGGCTAGGCATACTATGAAAAGTCCTACTATATTTAACAAGCAGTCCCCCTCAACAACAACAAAAACACTGACTTGGGCCTGGAGAGATGGCACAGTGGATTAGAGCACTGGCTGCTCTCCCAGGGGATACAAGTTAAGTTCTCAGCATCCCCAACAGGTGGCTCACAGCCATCTAACTCCAATTCTAGAAGACCTGAGACCTCTGGCCTCTGCAGGCACCTTCACTCAACGTGAACATACCACACACACACACACACACACACACACACACACACACACACACCTACACATAATTTAAAATAATAAATCTTTAGAATAATTGATGGTGTAAACAGTACAGAAGATGAGAAACACTGTCTAGGAAGGACTGCCTACCTCACTGGACTTTAAGGACCCTTTTGTTGGTCATTCATCAGTAAGTCAATGCAAGGCCCCACTTGCCCATTAACTGCTGTTCCTGCCTCTTGTTCCAGCTATCTCTCCCATCGCATGCTTGCATCTCATAAGCAGTAATGGTCTGCCTGACCTTTCTTCTTCACTCAGTACTTCACTTTCAAGTTAGCCAAACTTGGGGACCAGAGGCTCCTAAAGATTGGCTTCATAGTCTCTATGGCTGCCCCTTCCACTCTCCAGGAAAGTGAAGTCTTTCTCACCACTAGTAACCATTATTGCAATAACTAGTAACCAACTCCAATTCCTTGTTGCCACCCGAGGAGCAGTTCTTTAATAAAAACAATAAAAAACACAAAACTGGGCCTCTAAGATTATTAATCGTAAACTAGGCATGGTGATATATGTCTCTAATTCCACTACTCAGGAGGCAGAGGCAAGAGGATCTCTGTGGGTTCCAGACCAGCCTGGTCTACAGAGTGAGTTCCAAGACAGTCAGGGCTACACAGAGAAATCCTGTCCCCCAAAAAGAAAAAAGAAAACCAAGATTTTTAATCCTGAACAAAAAGCAGTAGGTAGGGGTAGGGTAAAGAAAACTAAGAAAACATAAAGTCTAACGGCAGTGGTGGCACATGCCTGAGGTCCCAGCACTCAGGAAGCAGAAGCAGACAGGCAGAGAACTGAGTTAGAGGCCAGCCTGGTCTGCAGAGTAAGTTCCAGGACAGCCAGGGCTACACAGAGAAACCCTGTCTTCAATAAATAAATAAATAAATAAATAATAAAAAATAAAAGAAAGGAAGAAATGAAAAGCATAGAGTCTGGAATCAAGAGATATGTAAACCCTTTGGATGTCAGTCTAGGGTGAAATTTCTCCCCCAAATGTCTATGATTTCAAGATTATCCCAATAAAAGTTCCAGAATAAAAATTTGAACTTGACAAAGTGATTTAAAGTTTTATGTATATGTATATGTATATAAATATAAATAAATGAATATACCATCATATATATATGAATGATGGTAGGTATGGTGGTGCATAACTTTATTCCACTCAAAAGACTGAGGCAAGAGGAAGCCAAATTCTGGGCCAGCCTGTGCTTTAGAACAAGACTCTTAATAAATTATTAGAAATGCTGAGTAAGTAACATTAGAACAACTAACTATGCATTTGCACAAAATCTGAGGATTTAATTAATCACAGATTAAAAAAACTTAGATGAACTATAAATATAAGGGTCCTTACAAATCAATCGGATGACATTTCTCAATAAGAAAACAGGTAACGTGTAGCTGGATATACAGTTCAGGGGTACAGTGCTTGCTAAGCCTATGTGAGACCCCAGCTTCCATCCACAATAAAGAAAATAAGTGGGGGCTGGAGTTGTGACTCAGTTGATAGGGTGCTTAAGCCCCGAGTTTTATCCCCAGTACCACGTGAGGCCAGTTATCGTGGTACACACCTGTAAGTAATCTCGGCACTTGGCAATTAGAGGCAGTAGGATCCAAACTGCAAAGTCATCCCGAGCTACAATGTGAGTTTGCAGACATATAAGTCACAGTCTCAGTAAAAGGTAAAGATGAATAGGCAATTTGCAGGAGGACAGTACACATGGCCGCTGAACTGATGAAGAGATGTTTAACTTTATTATTAAAGAAATACGGGGCTGGAGAGAGCTCAGCCATTAAAGGCTAAGCCTCATAGGCAAACTACAAGAAATGAAGAAATGTAATTAAAACATTAGTGTTGTGAGACTGAGACATATTTATTACACTCTAAGAAAAACCCAAATGCGAATAAACATTGAATCACCTAACCTTTTAAGAGATGGGGACAACCTGCATCACCTCCCTTGCTTTCTTGCTTTTTCTTCCTCTTAGACTTCTTGCCGTCTTGATAAAGTAGGTCAGAGTCTCACTAGACATGCCAAGAAAGGTTTTCCCTCCCATTACAAATCTGTTCAAATGTTGTTGTTTCGTAGGTTGTTTTTTGTTGTTGTTGATTTGTTTTTGACTGGTCGATTAGTTGGTTGCTTTCATGTTCTGATTTGAGAGACAGGCCTTTTCACCAAGATGACTAATGCCAAGATTGAACTTATCCAGGTGAGGACTCACTCCTGAGTCACAAAGGTTCCACATTTCTATTGGCTCCCAACTGATTACTATCTGAACAAAACACAAGCACAGCACTCGGGAGGGCGGACTCAGGCTGAGGCAGCAATACCCACGGGAGCGCTGCAGACGGGTAAGGAAGGAGGGAAGAAGAAAAGGGCGTGGAAAGAAATGATGTCACCAGAAATACACATAGTACCCGACCTATCTTAAAGCATCTGATTTAGTGTTCAATATCACTTTGTAAGGTAACTTATTAATCGTTTCTTTGTTATTAATGGAGAACCTAAGAGGCCGTGAAACTCACTAACTGGTTTGAGATTGATTACTGAGTAGCAGAGCTGGGGGCTGGGTCTAGGCAAGCTGATGGGACAGTTTCACTCAGGTTCCTTCTAAGGCGAACCAAAGCGAAAAGAGAGCCATGAAAGAACAAACAGAAGGAAGGTGGAGGAAGTCTCAAGTTCTCAATCACTGGAAAGCCATTGTCAGAGGGTGCCTCTTCTCCTTAGCAGTACTAAACCCAAGCCCTTGCAATGTTCCACCTTGGGCTCTGTAACCAAAACTTCCTGAAACCATCTGGCCAGAGGGCTTCAGTCTAGGGAAATTGATGTTGCATACAGAAATAAACTCTGTTTCCACACCAGGCAAAACTGTTGTTTTCAGAAGGCATTCCATTGAGTTTAGTAACACCAAAGTGCTGCCTCTGGGTCCTTTTTCCTCCTGTTTGCATGAGCAGAACCTAGACAAGGACCATTGAAAAGATCCCCTGTGCCCTACTCCCCAACATTTAGCTGACATTTAACAGGAAAGGATAAAATTGCAGCTTTGTCATTTGGTTAACTCTTTGAGACAGAATCCTTTGTAGTCCAGGATGGCCTAGAACTCTCTGTGTAAACGAGACTTGTCTATGCCTTCTGAGTGCTGGGATTACACGTGGCAACACCATGGCTAAACTGCAGATTTCGAGCTGGAAGAAAACATTACATCTTAGTAAACTGAAGATGTGTTCAGTTTCTTTACTCCATTCTGTTTGTTTATCCCCACGGTGCTGACAAGGGAACCCAGGCCTATACATGCTAAGTAAGTGCTCTACCCCTGAAGCTACACTCCCAGAACCTTACACAAAAATTTTCAACACTGTTATTGCCTATAAGGCCTATCCTATTCTTCTTTCTGTTGCTGTGACCAAATACTCAGCAAAAGCAATTTAGGAAAGGAAAGGGGTTATTTGACTACACTTACAGATCATAGTCCATCACTGAGACAAGTCAGAGCAGAACCGTGAAGCAGAAACCATGGAAAAATGATGCTTGCTGGGTCACACACAGACTAAAGCTTAGCCAGGTTTTTATACAGTCCAGGACCACCTCCCCAGGAAAGGTGTGGCCCACAATGGTCTGGGCTTTTTATATCAGTTAACAATCAGGTAAATCCCCACAGACATGCCCACAGGTCAATCATAAGTAACCAGTTTTCTTTGCTTTCTGTGTGGCCCTGGCTATCCTGGAATTCGTTTGTAGGCCAAGCTGATCTCGAACTCACAGAGATCTGCCTGCCTCTGCCTCCCTAGTTCTGGGATTGAAGCATGTCCACCACTGCCCGGTTTATATAGTTTTTCAATTGAGATAGTTGTTTCTCTTTTCAAATGATTCTGTGATGTGTCCGCTGCTATTTAAAGCTAACTAGGACATTGGCTGATTTAATTCTTCTGAACGTATATGTATTTTTTTTTTAATTTCTAACTAACAAAAGTTACACATGCTTTGTGGTACAGTGAGATATGTGTGTGTGTGTTATTGTAGCTGAATAAAAAATTAGCTTACCTATCATTCCACATACTCATCATTTCTTTGTGATAAGATTGATTAATAGTCACTCTTTCAGTAATTTTGAAATACATAATGCATTAGTCTATGATCACTGTCAGGAAGATTGGCAGGCTCCATTCTTCCCGTCTAGCCACAACATTGTTCCACTTGACTAACACTTCCCCTACCGCAACAGAATTCACATAATTAATACAAACCAATTTAGATTTTTTCCAGACCCTACTAGACCTCTCTTTTCTTTTTTTTTCCAGCCCCTTAAATAAATCCTTAAGAGTCCTCTAGTCTTCATTCGCTTTGTATCTAAAACTTAGGATTTATATTAGTTCTTTTACTCGTTGTTAGGACCAAAGACCTGAGAAGAAGCAAGTTAAGAGAGCTCGGGTTTATTTTTGCCCAACAGTTGGAGACCACAACTCTCTGCTATGGCAACCGGAGGGTGAGGCACCTGGTCACATTGTATCCTCAGAAGCAGAAAGAAGCAAATGCCAGTGATCAGCTCACCTTTTCCTTTTTCCCTTTTTATTCTCTCTAAGACTGCAGCCAATGTAAAGGTGCCACCCCCATTTAGGGTGAGTATTCCATCCTCAGTTAAACTTCTCTGGAAATTCCCCCAGGGACACTCCCAGAGCTGCTTCCTAGGTGACTCCAAATCCAGTTAAGTAGACCACCAAGATTAATCATCATGGAATTCTGTAGACATCAAACCTTTATTTCTAAGTCAAACATCAAAACTTAAGATGTAAGTGGACCCTTCATGCAGTTAGTGGGAAGATACTCTGGATGCTTATATTCTTATTTCTGGAGAAGGAGAAGTATGTCAATATCCACTATCTCTGTCTCCAGCTAGGTCCAATCTCATGAGCCCCACAGTCACATACCCAACTGTTTTCTGAGTTGTTCTCCTCAGGTGGCCCAGAGACACTTGCCAATGACATGCCCTCACAAACTTCCTCCTCTTCCCTCTTTAAAATTATATTTTTATTTATTCTTTGAAATTTTCATGCAGATTGCATTTTGAATGTATACATCATTACCTCCCTCCAACTCTCCTTAATGCTCCCTTCCCATCTTCTACCTAACTTCACGTTCTCCACTTGGTTGTTGTTATGATTTACCCCCAAGTCAAATTAGCACTGCCCATATGTGCGTGGATGAAGAACTATCCATTGAGGTGTGAACAACTTGATAGCAGACACGTCCCCAAAGGAAAGTGACTCAACAGCATCTCTGCCAAGGGTGAGACATTGTTCCCATGATTCCTGTTGGAATATCCACTGGTTTTCTACTATGCAAGTCACCATATTTGCTCTGAGTTAAGGTGTGCAACAGTAATGTCCAGTCCAGAAATAAACATTTCACAGCTCTCCACTAATCTGCCAGTTTGTACTTTCTTTCTACCCACTCTTCCAAGATGTTACCTGAGCCTTGGATTAGGATAAGATAATATAGATGATTAATTCACCAAAGTTCTTCACACTTTGACCAGTTATCCGTCTCTGCATTGTCATCCATTCCAAATAGAGGCTTCTCTCACCAAAACTAGGAACAACATAAATCTATAGCTACAAATATAAATGTTTAGAATGCAATTTGACAGAATGACCATTTAGCAAAACAACTGTTGTGGAATATTAGTTTAAGATGTGTTATATTTGTTTATACTGTGAAATATTTGTTTAACAATGCAAAGATGTGTTACATTCTTTTATATTGCATTTGTTTAACTCTGTGAAGCTTTGTTATTTTGCCTGCCTAAAACACCTGATTGGTCTAATAAAGAGCTGAATGGGCTAGACCAATAGCAGGGCAGGAGAAAGGGTAGGTGGGGCAGGCAGGCAGAAAGAATAAATAAGAGGTAAAATCTAGGCTAAAGAGGAGGAGGGCAAGAAAAGAAGGAGAGAAAGATGCTGGGGCCAGCCACATAGCAGAACAACCAGCCCTAGAGTAAGAAGGAAGAAATATATATGGAATAAAATAAGGTAAAAAGTCCAAAGACAAAATGTAGTTAAAGAGAAATAGAATAATTTAAGTTAGAAAAGCTAACTAAAAACAAGCCAAGCTTCCCAACATTTGGGAGGTAGAAGCAGGTGGAGCTCTGTGAGTTCAACGCCAGTCTGGTCTACAAAGTGAGTTCCAGGACAGTTAAGGCTACACAGAGAAACCCTATCTTGAAAATGAAAGAAAGACAGAAAGATGAAAGAAAGAAAGAAAGAAAGAAAGAAAGAAAGAAAGAAAGAAAGAAAGAAAGAAAGAAAGAAAGAAAGAAAGCTAAGGCTGGAAATTCAAAGCAAGAATAAGCCTTTGTGTAGTATTTATTTGGGAACTGGGTGGTGGGCCTCCAAAGAGGAAAGAGAAAACCAACTACAAATAACAACAGTAGGTTCCTCTTAGGGACTATGATCTCCCAAGTCATGAACTTTTGACCAGGTTTACAATGCCATGCACGAAATTCCTTCCTATGGAGCAGGTCTCATAGTCAATCATAAAGCAGTTGGTTCTCCCAATAAGTGTCATGCCAGAATTGCAGGAGTGGGTACATCTTACCAGGAAGGGCATTCGGCACAGTAGCATTCAAAGTACAGTGCTGGTTGAAAACATTGCTGTCTATTCTCCCTCAGCAACCTGAAGAACATCTTCCAGCACAGAGTAAGCTAGCTATTATGGGATTTCCTAGTCGAATGAGGTTGATTTCTCTGTCCTGTATCCACAATGACTGGAATAAAATGTTTATTCCAGAATAATAACCGTTTGAGTAATGTTAACAAATAATAATAATAGTAATGGCTTTCCTAGCATGCCTAGTGAGACTCTGATCTACTGGATCAAGATGGCAAGAAGTCTAGGAGGGGCCTGCTATTAGGAGAAGTAGTTACCTGTGGTAAGAAGCAAAGAGAAGAAAAACAGGAAACCAGGGGAAGGTGGTACAAGTTGTCCCCATCTTTTATTAGACTAGGTGGCTCAGTGTTTAGCTGCCTTCTGCAATAAATACTTATTTATTAAGTAATAGCATTCATTAATAATAATTAATTGTTAAGAATAGCTATTTATAATTTATTCATTAGATATTGGGGTAGGGTACAAGCAGGAGCAATGGCAATACCTTTTATTGTTTAGGGTGACTCTGCAGCCTCCCTGATGAATAACTTGTAGGAATGCATCCCAGGCCTGGCACCGAATTTTTCATTTAATGACCAATGACTTCTGGGAGCCTTGTTGACTGCCAAATGCAGGGTATTTTCATAGACCACATAGATAGATAGATAGATAGATAGATAGATAGATAGATAGATAGATAGATAGATATAGATATAGATATAGATATAGATATACTACACAGATGTAGATTTTAGCATATAAGCTAGTATATTTCCATAAGGCTTCTTTACACATCCTTAGTTTTGGTTACCCCACCCACCCACTGTAAGATTCTTCCTCTCTATCCCCATCCTCACTTACGCCTCAAAGTCTCTTCTTTTTCACATGCTTTTCCTCCTGTGCTCTCCAGCTCAGTGGCCACAATGCTTCCCATGCAGCTCTGTAAGCCGTAAGCCAACAAGTGCTCTAGAATAGCAGTCCATGTCCTTTCTGCCTAAAGGGTTTGCTATGATTTGAACTTAGTTTGTGTTCCAGCATAAATTTATGTGTTGGGAACAAAGTGATGGAGTTGGAAGGCAGTGTGGGCCTTCAAGAGATAGAGTCCAGAGAGAGGTCATTGGGTCATTAGGTCATTGGGGCATGAAGTAGTTCTCTGGTGATCCCTTGGTAGTTTTCAGGAGAGGTGTATTATAAAAGACCAAGTCTAGTCCTCCTGTCTCCTTGGCTTCCTGACTAAAGGGAAATCTGGCTCTTCCTCAAATGGGCTTCTGCCATTGCTAGCTGTACCATGAGGTGATCAGCCAGGGGTTAGCCCTACACTACAGAGCCTGCTAGGTACTGTTTAGACTTTGGACCAAGTAAAGCTTTTCTTCACAAGTAGATAATGTCAGGTAACAAAAACCTAATACAAGGTCAAATATAAAAGTATAGTGGTTCTTTCAGTATCCACACAAAATGGGTTCCAGAACTTCCTACAGATACCTGGGGAAGCTCATTGACCTTATTTAAAATTCTGTACTATTTGCATATAAACTACATATGCCCTCATATATTTTCTTCAATCAATCATTATTTATTTATTTGTATTAGTATTTTGTCTGCATATATGTCTGTGTACTACGTGCATGCCTGGTGCCCACGGACATTATAAGAGGGTGCTGGTTCACCTAGAGCTGGAGTTACATACAGTTGTTAGCTACCATGTGAGCACTAGAAACCACACTCCAGGTCTTCTATAAGAATAAGTGCTCTTAACCACCAAGAAATGTCTTCATACCCCATATATATTTTAAATCATTTCTAAATTACCTATAATGAAAAGCTGTATAAATGGTTGCTTTACTTCATTCTTTAGTGAATAATGAGAAAAATCTGTCACAAGTATTCAGTTCTGTTATGGCAGGATAAGAGTTGCCATCAACGACATCTAACAAATGCCTGGTGAATGAATACCTTTAATCCCAGCACTCGGGAGGCAGAGGCAGAGGATCTCTGTGAGTTCAAGGCCAACTGGTCTACAGAGCGAGTTCCAGGGCAGGCATGACTACATAGAGGACCCTGTATCAAAAACAAACAAACAACAACAAACAAACAATATGTAACAAATGAATGAAGCTGTGCTCCAATAAAAGGCAATGTGAGAAGGGTGTCATGGAGTAGTCCAGTAATCCCAGTATTTGGGATACAGAAGCAAGATGATCAAGAGTTGAGGGTCATGCCTGGCTATGTATTATATTTGTGGCCAACCTGAGCTACATAAGGCTTTCTCTCAAATAAACAGTGATGGCCCAGATTTGGTTCATGAACCAATGCCTTAGAATTCTTATTCACCTCCCTTCCTTAGATCTAGTCATGCAAACCCTAGGTACACATTTCCTACGTAGTTGTTATATCTGCCCCCATCTTCCCCCCATTTATACCATTTTAGTACATATCTTTGTTCGTTTTTCTTTCTGACATGGACAAGCTAAGCAAAGATACAGACAGCAAGGAAAGATCCACACAGATCATGTCCTTCCCAGCTTTTCATCTTGCTCTTGTTTCTTGGATTTGTGAGATTATATCTGGCTATGCAGCCCCAGGCTGTGGTTTAGGGCAGTAAGCAGTGCTTCATCCTCGGTGACGTGACACAACATTACCCAAAAGCACTCAGAAGAAGGAAGAGTTTACATTGCTTCCCAGTGTGAAGGTGCTGAGGAAATACCAAAGGAGTTCCGTGACAACTTTGTACCCGTTGTCAGGAAGCAGACAGCCTCTGAGCCGCCTTCTTCTTCCTCTTCCTTCTTGTGTTTTATTTTTGAGACAAGGCTTTACGAAATTTCCCACGGTGGCCTTAAAGTCACTCTCTAGCCCATTGTAGCCTGCAAATTTTGATCCTCCTCTAGCTAGGATGTAGCCTTACAAGAAGCTAGGATTACAGGCCTGTGCAGCCAAGTCCAGCACAGCCAGGCCCAGCTCAAACTTCAGTTTTTGTTTCCCAGGCAGATTGTTTGCCAAGAGTTCCCAGGAGAAGAGGCACCAACACTCAAACAGGTCCGTAGACCAGAAATGTAGATGTCTCATGTGTGACCTCCCCCTCCGTTTCGAACCTTCTGATCCTTTAGTAAACATTTTGGTCTCCACCTTTAAATTTTCCATGCCTAACCTGCCAGTTTTCATGCTACCATCCTAGCTGAAACAGCTCTCATCTCATGCCTGTCAAACCACAATGGCCTTAAACATCCACCCTTTACCGCCAGTTAAATAATCTGTTTATTTTATTTTAAACCTTTGAACATGTGTGTATACGCGTGTATAAGTTATTCATATGTGAGAGTGTGTTTGTACACGCATGTGAAGGCCACAGGTAAGCTGCAGATATTGTTCCCGGGAGCTGTCAACTGTATTTTTTCACCTTATTTGATTTTAGGTGTACGAGTGTTTTGCCTGAATGCCCAGGGAAACCAAAGAAGGTATGGAGCCCCTGGTAATCTAGTGTCATGCAGTTGTGATCCACTACACCATCTCTTTTCTAGTCCTTTTTTTTTTTTTTTTTTGGTATTTCAAGACAGGATTTTCTTGTGTAGCTCTGGCTGTCCTGGAACTCCCTCTGTAGACCAGGCTGGATTCAAACTCACAGAGATCCATCTGCCTCCCAAATGCTGGGAATAAGGCTTGTACCACCATCGCCCAGTGGATTGAATTTTTTTAATTTAGTTTTGAGAGAGGATCTCATGTAACCTAGGTTGTTTTCAAACTTGTTAGATAGCTGAGGAGGCTAGTCTTGAACTCCTTATCCTCCTGCCTCCACCTCCTGCATGCTAGGATTATAATAATGGACCCACCCAGCCAGCTCATAGAGCATTTTGACAAAGACTAATCATCTTTTTAATCCACTTCATTTTTCTCCATAGCATTAGATTTTTTGGTGTCTGATCTGTCTCCCTGAAATAAATATAAAATATGAGGGCAAGACATTTTTCTTGTTAGCTGCTGGATCTTCTTTTAAAGAAATTTCTAGCACATAGTAGATGCGCAATAAATATTTGCAAAATAAATAGATGCATAAAAGGCACAAGTGAGACTACAGGAATTAAGGTCAGAAATAAAGAGGAAACTTTTCAAACCTTGGAGTACTAAGTAAGTGACTTGTGGTTCAGTGGTGGGAGATTCAAATTCAATGCAAAACTTGGTTATCTTTCAATGGCTATTCCTGTCTGCCAAAGTAGTGGATTACTTCATTGTTGACTGGACACAAGACCACTCAGAGTAACAACTAGCATGACTAATTTCTAACCAAAGGGCTATAAAAGCAAATGCCACGTGAAAGGCACTTGGGCTCTTCCTTAAGAGCCAGCTTCCAAGGCAGACATGGTGGTTTATTCTTGCAGTCTCAATACTCAGGAGTTCAAAGCGTGAGCATTACCATGAGTTGGAGACCAGATAGCTAGACCTTGAAGATAAAACCTAGAGCTACAGCAGCTGTCTTAGATCATGAGGTTACCTGAAAAATAGAAGCTACGAGCAATGGACTAATGAAATGGAAGAAGCATAGGTGTCTGAGATCACTGGGAGCTCAAACACTTTATATCAGTCCCAGGCTGGTATAGTCCAGTTATGGAAAGATGGTTTTTCTTCCTGTTGATGCCACTATTATTTTGGAACATTGTTGTTCTTGGATGAATCTAATACTAACCAATACAATACACATATGGAGAGAGGCGCTATGAGTTTGAAACCAAGAATACTATAGATTGGCCTACATTTAAAAAATGCATTGTATTATTTATTTATTATTTATTTGGTGTGTTGTGTGTGTGTGCTAATGTGTGCGCTTATATGTGTGCATGCACTCAGGAGTGTGTACATATGGAGGTCACAGGACAACTTGTAGGAGTCATTTTTTTCCTTCCAACTTGTGAATCCTAAGGACCAAACTAAGATCACCAAGCTTGGTAGCAAGCCCCTCTACCCACTGAGAAAAATGTCCCTGCTCCCTTTCTTCATATGTGAAGTGTGTATGTATATATTATATGTGTATGCATGTATATATGCATATATAGAGAAGTGGACTAATAAGCCCTTTATTTTGTACAATTAATTTTTTAAAAGAAAATCCCATTTAGCCTGGCATGGTGATGCATCCCAGTAACCCTAGCATTTTGGAGGTAGAGGCAGGATGAGAAGTTTAAGATCATATTCAGCTAGTATAGTGAGTATGATGTCAACCTGGGCTATATAAGACCCTGTCTCAAAAAATAAAGAAGAGGAGGAGGAAGGGAGAAGAAGGCAGAAGAGGAGGAGAAAAACAAAGAAAATGTACATATTTTTCTTTTCCATTTTTTGACACAGGGTTTCTCTATGTAGTCTTGGCTGTCCTGTAACTCTATGTAAACCAGGCTGGACTCACAATCAGAGATCCTCCTGTCTCTACCTCCCAAGTGCTGTGATCAAAGGGGAGCATCGCCACGCCAATCTGAAAAAAATGTTATTATCAAAGGCTTAAAAAATATTCCATGCTGTCTCAAAATAAAAAAAAATTCCATGAAGCAATAATACTGAGAAACTCCTGAATGACACCCTAACATAGCTACTATAATCAAAAGACTCATACTGTTACCTTTAAAATGTTTAAGGTTTTACAACGAACTGGAAATCAATATTTGACAAAGAGATTGCCTACCATTTTCTGCAAAGAACAGTAGCCAATACTTTTATTGGTTGTTTGCTAGGTGCCAGGTCCTGTTCTGAAAACTTCCTATGTTTGAACAATTTGATCCAATAACATCTGAAGTAAGAGCCATACTCACCATAACCTTCCCCATTTTCTTCTTCTTCTTCTTCTTCTTCTTCTTCTTCTTCTTCTTCTTCTTCTTCTTCTTCTTCTTCTTCTTCTTCTTCTTCCTCTTCCTCTTCCTCTTCCTCTTCCTCTTCCTCTCCTTCTCCTCCTCCTCCTCCTCCTCCTCCTCCTCCTCCTCCTTTTCCTCCTCCTCCTCCTCCTTCTCGTCCTCCTCCCCCTCTTCTTCTTCTTTCTTCTTCTTTCTCTTCCTCCTCTTCATCCTCCTCCACCACCACCACCTCTTTGTCTTCTTAAATTGTTTGTTTGGTTTTTGAGACAAGGTTTCTCTGTGTAGCCCTGGCTGTCCTGGAATTTACTCTGTAGACCAGACTGGCCTTGAACTCAGAGATCTGCCTGTCTCTGCCCCCGGGTACTGGTGATTAAAGGCATGTGCACCCCTGCTGGGCTACCATCCCCATTTTCTGAAAGAGGAAGCAGAAACACTGAGAATTCAAGGAACTTGAATGCAGCCAAACTAACAGCAAGTGTTGGAGTAAGGATTCTCACCAGACAGTCTGGCTACAGAGCCCTTGCTCTAACTATAGTGAAATCTTATTTCAGTATCAGTAATTTTAAAGCAATGGTACTTTGAGTTGCTGCTGTGCAATAAGTGGGATTGTTTGCATGAGTAAATAGCCAAAAGCTGATAGACACTATTTTTAGTATGCCATTAATATAACTTTAGTAGAGCTGTCTGTCCATAGCTTTTCAGGACTGATAATCCCCCACACTGAGGCTTGAAAAGGTTACTTTCTGAAACCAAAGAAAAGACAGTCCTCAAGGGAGTCTTGTCTATGGTTTTCATTTCCATTAATCTTTTCATCATTAGCACCCTTGGTCGGTAGGATAGGGATAAAGGTTGAAGCTGGATTTCATGTAGCCCAGACTGCCTTCAAGTTAACTATGTAGCAGAGACTGGCTTTGAACTCCTGCCCTGCCTGCCTGAGTTCTGGCATTATAGGCACTGTGCCATCATGCCAGTGATAGCAGATTTATTTTAGTATGGTTTACTCATTCATAGTGAGTTCAGAGCTGGAGATAGAGCTTAGTGGTAGAGCAATTGCTTAGCATGCCTGATGCACTGGGTTCTAGCTTCAGAACCAGCCCTATGAAATATGACTACAGGAAATTCCAGGGGTTTCAGTATGCTCTTGTGCTCACGGGTAGTCACTTCCCACCATCCTCACTTAGCTTTAAGTCACTATTAAATTATTGTCTGTTTATTAGCTTTTCTAAATATCTCTGTAATGGAATAATATAGTATGCAGCCTTTTTCGAATAGATTCTTTTACTTAACATGATGTTTTCATGGTAGGACAATAAAAACAAATGATTATTTAACCCTTTTTTTATGGTACTTGGGGATGAAACCTGAGAGCTTGGGCATGTTGGATAAGTAAGCATTCAACTTGTAACTTACAACCAAAGTCATCATTAATATTTCTTTTTTCTCTTTCTTTCTTTCTTTCTTTCTTTCTTTCTTTCTTTCTTTCTTTCATTCTTTCTTTCATTTTTCAAGTCAGGGTTTCTCTGTGGTTTTAGAGACTGTCCTGGAACTAGCTCTTGTAGACCAGGCTGGTCTCGAACTCACAGAGATCCACCTGTGTAGTGAGGAGCTGCGGGAAGGCCTGCTTTTTATCCCGGCTCCTGCATGTCTAGCTTTACACCCAAAATAACAACACACAAATTGTATTCATTTAAACACTGCCTGGCCCATTAGTTTCAGCCTCTTATTGGCTAATTCTCACATTTTGATTAACTCATTTCTAATAATCTGTGTAGCACCACGAGGTAGTGGCTTACTGGGAAAGATTCATCATGTCTGACCTGGCAGCTGGCTCCACTGCGTCTGACCTCACTTCCTTCTACAAAGCATCCTGTTCTGTTTACTCCACCTACCTAATGTTCTGTCCTATCAAAGGGCCAAGGCAGTTTCTTTATTAACCAATGAAAGTAACAGATAGACAGATGACCCTCCTCCATCACACCTGCCTCTGCCTCCTAAGTGCTGGAATTAAAGGTGTGCATTATCACACCTTGAATTCACAGAGATCTGTCTGCCTCTGCCTTCCAGGTATTGGGATTAAAGGTATGTGCCACCACCACCAGGCTCATCATTAATATTTTAATGCAACTGATTTACTGATGTATCACAAGAATTCTGACATATTGGGCTGTAGATATGGCTCAGCAGTTAAAAGCACTGGCTGTTGTTCCAGAGAGCCTGGGTTCAGTTCCCAGTACCCACACAGCAACCATGTAAAAAGCTACTGTTAGGGAATGTGAAGCACTCTTCTTCCTTGCATGAGCATCAGACAAACAAGTGGTACTCAGACATATATGTAGGCAAACACCCATATACAAAAAACATTCTTAAAATTAATTCTAACGTATTTATCACATTTTCTTATTTTTTTTTAAGGTTTTTGCCTCTTTGAGACAGAGTCTCACTAGGTTCCCTGGCTGGCCTGGAACTCTCTATGTAGACTAGGCTAGCCTCAAAACCACAGATTTCCCTGTCTCTGCCTCCTCCATAGTACCAGGATTATAAACGTGTGCCACTAAGTCCAGACTTTTTTTTCATGAATTAGAGATATAACTGAAGCATTTTACTGACAGGACTATCACTTCAGTCCCTAAATACATTTTGTTGTACTTTTTCTTTGAGACAGGGTCTCATGTAGCCCAGGCTGGCCTCCAACGATATACAGTTGAGTACCATGCTGAACCTATGCTCCTTCTGCCTCCACTTCCCAAGTGCTGGGATTAGAGTATACCACACCAGGTTTATGCAGTGCTGAAGGAATCAACCTAGGGCCTTGTACATGCTAGGCAAGGCATAACCCGAACTCTTTCTACCAACTGAGCTACATCTCCAACTCCTGTATTTTATTGTAATAAAACCAAATAAGACAAAATTGACCAGATTAACACTTTTTTATTGTATTGAGCAAATGTCCTACTATGTATCACAATGACTTCATAATCCCTCCATATTGTAGTATGGGTCAGGATGCTGTTCCACTATTTGTATAAGCCATGGGTTTTTTCTTTTCTTTAAATTTTATTGATTTTTATTTTTTAATTTTATTGAGTTCTACTGTTGTATGGAGCGTGGGGGTCCCCTTTGTTTTGGCCACTCAGCTGGCTTACACACAAAATAATCACACAGAAACTGTATTAATTAAAACACTGACTGGCCATTAGCTCTAGCCTCCTATTGGCTAACTCTCACATCTTAATTTAACCCATTTCTATTAATCTGTGTTCACCACGAGGTCATGGCTTACCCGGAAAGATTTAGCATGTCTGATTCTGGCAGCACCATGGCAGTTCTTTCTCTGATTCTGCTTTCTATTTCCCAAAATTCAGTTCTGACTTCTCAGCCTACTTACGTTCTGTCCTATCAGGCCAATCAGATTCTTTATTGATTAACCAATGAAAGCAACACATAAACAATGGTGAGCATTGTTTAATTTCAAGCCATGGTTTTTTCGTCCATTCATCCACTACTGAACATTTGGGTTGTTCCTACAATTGTACTATTGTGAACAGTGCTGCTGAGAACATTGGTTCAAATACATTCTGATTTCCTGCTTATAATTCTTTGGGTTATATACCTGAGAGTACACTTGTTGGATAGCAAAACAGTAACACATTTAGCTTATTTCCAGTGCCAGGGATTGAGCTCAACACTTTACTCATGTGAAACAGGTGTACTACAATTGAATTACATCCCTAGCACTGTGCCCACTATTTAGAGTAATCTCCATACTGTTTTCCATAACATTTATACCATTTACATCCCTGTCAGTAGAGAATAATAGGATCACATACCTCCTTGTCTTTGCAAACACTTGTGTTTTTTTGAGGGACGGGGTAATTTGTGGGAGACCTTTTGGGCAAGGTCTTACTATGTAGCCCTCAACATCCTTGAACTTGCTATGTAGAAACAGCTGGCCTTTAACTTGCTGAGATCATCTTTGCTCTGCCTTCTAGGTCGTAGAATTACATGTGTATACTATCAAGTCCAGTTAACACTTATTATTTCTGGTTTGTTGTTGTTGAGACAGAGTCTCATGTAGCCCAGGCTAAAAATTAAGTAGTATCTTATTATAGTCTTTATTTTCACTGTCTTAAGATTTATTCCTTATAGTTTGCTTGCTTTTTTTTTTTTTGACAGGGTTTCTCTATGTAACAACTCTGGCTGTCCTGGAACTCCTTTTGTAGACCAAGGTGGCCTTGAACTCACAGAGATCTACCTGCCTCTGCCTCCCAAGGGCTGGGATTAATGGCGTGGATCAACCCCACCCAGTTTGTCTGCTTTTTCTTATTTTAGATAATCAATAAATGCATTACAAGAATGAAAGACTCTGTTTATGAAACAGATACCCCCAAGTATCTACAAGTTTCTAAAGTTAGCTTGTTTAAAGTCAAGTGCACCTGTGGCTGAAGAAACTAATTGCTTCCAAACTTTAAACATTACTATGGCAGACACTGCCAAACACTTGTCACAGGTTAGGTTAACCAGAAGTCTACTCCCTGGCGAATTGTTAAGGAGTGACCAGAGGACAAAGTCCTATGAGAAGGAAAAAAAGAAGGCAGTATTTAGGTGCTCATCATTGTGTGTGTATGCGTGTGTGGTGCACACATGTGCATGGTCATGAGTGTGCATGTGTGTGTGCACATATGCATGGTCATGAGTGTGTGTGCACATGGTCATGAGTGTGTGTGTATGTTTCTGTGCACATGGGCATAGTCATGAGTGTGTATTATGTGTGTGCACATATGCACGATTGTGAATGTACATGTGTGTACACATGTGCACGGTTGTGAGTGTACATGTGTGTGCACAAGTGCATGGTCATGAGTATGCATGTGTGCACACATGGTCATAGTCTTGAGTGTGCATGTATGTGTGTGCACATGTGCATGGTTGTGAGTGTACATGTGTGTGCACATGGGCATGCATGTGAGTTTGTGGGTTCACACCCCTGCACTGCACATGCAGAGTCCAAAGAAGGACATTCAGTGCCTTCCTCTATCACTTGTCTCCCTATTTCCTTGAAACAGGGTCCCCCACTGAATCAGAAGCTAGTCTGGCTAGCCAGTGAGCTTCTCTCATCTGCCGGTTTTCACTTGCCAACACTGGAGTTACAGGCACAAGCAGACATGGCCAGTTTTTTGTGTTGGTGCTAGGGATTCAACCTCAGGTCCTTACACTTACACAGCAAGTGCTCTTACCCACTGAACCATCTCCCCAACCCTCAAGGTTTTTTAGACATTCTGACCCTGGGATCAGAACACCTAAGAATGACTAGTAGTGCACACTAGAAGAGGTAAAACTCTGAGTAACTTCAAATCAAATAGTTCTCAAGCTAGTGAGACCAAAAGACCCACTCTTTTGTCTCATCGCCCCCTTTCATATTCGCTCTCATTCTCTCTCTCTTTCCTCCATATATTTTCCCCAGGCTCTGTCACCTTCCCAGATTTCTTTCTTTCTATACCACTTCTGGGATTCGTGTATCATCTCATGTTCTATGCTTGTATCTTTTCTATGGATCATTCCCGAAATTTCCATAAGTTTGTAGGCAGTATGATGAAGACAGCTAGGAGAGTTTAGATTCAGTTTGGTTTCTAGGACTTCTAAACCTAGAGAGGCCTTGTGTTGTTCACTGTTCTGACAATCATTTGTCTACACTGTAAGGTGACATTGCACATTGTAATCCAGAAAGCTTCAAAAATGTCAACAAGCATCTACTTAAAACTTATCCCGAAGAATGAAATAATTGCCAGCAGAAGGTTAGGATGTCCAATCTGAGTAAGACCCACTAGAAATCTGGAAGTTCGGTGCCTCTATTTATTTCAGTCTGATTGTGGAAACCACCAGAGACCAGAAAAGCACCCAAAACTCCACCAGAGTGTCAGTGTTCCTACAGTAGCATGGTAAGTCTTAGAAGAATGTCATGCTACATGGGACACAGAAAAAGTCAAGACTTGAAGCAACTCTTGTAAGGAATCTCAAAACAAACAATGTCGAATGAGACGAGACCCTTTCCCAACTTGGAAACTTTTTGCTTTTTAGCAAAGAAAACACTTTCTTTCCTCTAATTGACATGAATTCACACGCGCGCGCATGCACACACATACGTGCGTGCACGCACACACACATTCATATTTACGCAGCTTGCTAAATTTAGTTGTAGCATTGTTATAATAGTGATGATGAAATTTTCCTCTGACCACAATGTGTTTGAGCCCAAATGGTTCCTCTTTCCAGGCCCAGATCCGAGCATAAATAAATTGGCAGTGGGGTGACACCCACTCTCCTGCAACAGGACTTCTTAGGAGTGGAGAGTGAGGTTGGAGCTGTCCTCCATTAAGTAGGGAACACACTAGGGAATTGAACGGTATCCCTGTGGAGGAAGCCCTACCGCCTTTCTAGTTCTTCACAGAGACTGAAGATCCCTACTAAGCCAGCTTTACCATGGCCAACCGAGAGCATCCTCCACAATTGAGTGTGTGCTAGCCAATCTCTGCCAACCTGTGGTCAGAAAACCACTGGGACTAGGGCTTGCCCATTCCTGGGCAGGACCGCAGGGACCCTTTTCCCAGAGGGCTTCATCACAACAGCCTGAACACATAAGCTGGTCTGGGGATAGAAGGGTAAGAAGAAACAGGAAACTGAGTGGCAGCAAAGGAGAAATGAAAGAAAAAGGACGGAGAACACATAAGACAATGCCAGCAGAAAGGAGAACACCAGATGGGGAACCATAAGCAATGAGGGAACTATAAAGTGAAATATGAAAGAGTGCTAAAAATTCTAATAATAGTTCCCATTTTAGTATCCTTGATACACTAGGTACTGGGTAAACATTTATTTGAGATTTTATTTTCTTCCAAACTTTATTTAACACAATAAACCTTTTGGAAGGTATTACTAGTACGCCTATTTTAAAGCAATGAAATCTTGTAAAAGTTAACAAAATCCCTTGCATTTAAAAGAAGTCAAGAGAGGAAAGGATGAAAATAAATAGAAAGATGAGTCAACTAATATAAAATCAGATGCCTGAGATAAAAATGTTAGGCTAATTGTAAGCAAACCAAACTCCATAGTTAAACGGCAACGGTTTCCTACTGGAAACAGAAAGAAACTTTACACTTCATGCTGTTTCTTAGAGCAAACCTATATTGTGACTGTACTGAAAAGAAATATCCCTGGCACATAGTAGCCAAAAGAAAGCTTATAAAGGTCTATTCGGATTAGTCAGAACCGACTTTAAGGCAAAAAAAAAAAAAACCTAAATGATGAAGGTTTGGTTCACTAAAAAGAATAACAATTCTAAAGATTTGTATGTATCTGATGAAATAACATCAAAGTACACATTTAAAAGAAAAAAATAACTATACTATCACAGCAGGGTATTTTAATACTTGCCTCCTCATAATTAGTAAGTCTGGCCAACAAAATAAATAAATAAATAGACAGACAGACAGACAGATAGATATCACAAGTAACCAGATGTGGTGGCAGAAATCTATAATCTTAGCCCTCAGTGGATGCCAAGGCAGGGGGACTTTGAGTTGAAGACCAGTCTGGGATACATGATATATTTGAGGTGACCTTGGGCTACACACATGAAGACTCTGTCATAAGGAAACAAAAACAGAGGTAGGTGGGACACTGCGAGTTCGAAGCCAGATTGGTCTACACATCATGAGTTTGAGGCCAATTTGGTCTACAGAGCAAGTTTCAGTCTAAGAAAAAAGAAACAGAGAGAAAGAGAGAGAGAGAGAGAGAGAGAGAGAGAGAGAGAGAGAGAGAGAGAGAGAGAGGAAAAAGAAAAAAGAAAAGAAAACAGAAACAAAAAGAATCAGCAAATACACTGCTGTTCTGGTCTGCACAATCCAGGAACTTGATTTAATGGATGCATCCAGAATACTGGGCTCAAGGAGTGGAGAGTAGATACTTTCCTCAAACACGCATGGGCCATTTATGGTAATAAATTACACATTGTGCCGTGAAAGCAGAAGTCATGAAATTCACAAGGACTGGCACCATCAATGGATCCTGCAGATGCAAAGAAGTGGAATAACTGAACCTTGCTTCTGAGCGAGAACTGCAAGTTCTTTTAGCTAAGCAGGTGCAGCCACAGCACTGTGCCACGGTGCCTTTGAGGAAGTCTTTTCATTCTATTACCCAGGATCCCAAGAGGCAATGCGTTGAAGGGGTGTGGGCGAGAGGGAGTAAGGCAGCAGCTGCACTGGGAGGGGTTCTCTCTCTCTCTCTCTCTCTCTCTCTCTCTCTCTCTCTCTCTCTCTCTCTCTGTGTGTGTGTGTGTGTGTGTGTGTGTGTGTCTCCAAGCCTGTTGTTTTCAAGTGAAAAGTGAAGCCTCAACTCCATGTTTGCATAGGGACCTATCCAAGAGGTAGATACGCAAAGTGGCCCATGGGGATACAGTTAAGGTGATAGACAAGTCAGAGCCCTGTCTCTTGGGGAAGAGTTACTGGTATACTAAGAGCCTCCTACTCAGAGAACCTATGTGGACTGAGGTCTGAAACTAGACTTTGATTTGGTTAAATGGAAATATTATTATCCTTGCCTTTCAAAGCAAACAATGGACAGCTTTCAAGGTGCAGGGCTTGGACTCAAATGTGCAAATGGTATATTTGACTATTTCAACCCAGGACCCTGAGACTGGAATACTAAGGTAACGCTAGAGATCAGCGAGGATACACCACTGCACTAACCTGGCTGTTAAAAGCTGCTCTTGAACTAGGGATGGTAGTTCAGGACTGGCACTTCCCACGGCTTGGAAAGCTGAGGAAGGAGGATTGCCTGGAGTTCAAGGCTAACCCCAGGCTCTAAATAAAAAGGTTTTACTAATAAAAGAAAAAAAAGCTTTATATGACAGTAGTGAGATTGGGCCAGCCTTGAGGTAGGTTGATGCCCGATTTTCTGAGAAACCACCACACTGATTGGTTGTACAGGTTTGCATTCCCACCAGCAATGCAGAAGTGGTCTCTTTACTCCGCATCCTCTCCAGCATACGCTATCATTGGTGTTTTTGATTTTAGCCATTCTGACTGGTATCTCAGACTCCTTTTGATTTGCATTTCCCTGATGGCTAAGGATGTTGAACATTTTCTTAAGTGTCTTTCAACCATTTGAAATTCTTCTGTTGAGAATTCTCTGTTTATATCTATACCCCATTTTAATTAGATTATTTGATAGTTTGATGTCTAATTTCTTGAGTTCTTTACATATTTTGGAGATCAGTCCTTTGTCTGATGTGGCGTTGGTGAAGATTCTTCGGGCAGACTGTGGGGCCACTGGTAATGAGACTAAGATTTATCCCTACTGCTTGTTCTGACTTTTTGGAACCCATTCTCTCTGGAAGGATATCTTGCTCAGCCTAGATATAGGGGGGATGGCCTTGGTCCTGTCTCAAAGCAATGTGTTAGACTTTGCTGACTCCCATCGAAAGCCTTACCCTCTCTGAGGAGTGGATGGGGGTGGTGGGGCAAGAAGGTGGGGGAGCAGGAGGGCGAGGGAGTGGGAAATGGATTTAGCATGTAAAATGAGAAAATATGGTTTTTAAAAAATAATAAAGTAAAATAAAAAGATTGGGCAGGGAAGGGGGTGGGGCCTGGAGAGGATTTTGATTTATAGTGGAGAGGGGACACTGAGCAGGCAGAGATGCTGCTACCAGAACCCAAAGGAAGTTCTTTATATGCTAACACTCCGAGGTCCTTCCCCTTTTGACCACTGAGGGTTGGAAAGAAGAATAAGGCCAGCTATAGAGAAGCAGTGTTCACAGCCTGAGACGTGGAGGCCAGGGAGCCGGGAATGTTCTGTTTTCTTGTGGGGTGAGGGATTCCTGGCCCAGGGGCATACTCTTGTATAAAATAGCACTGCTTACTTTCCTGGAGATCACGGTGTTGACATTGACATTAGTGCCTGCTGGCCAAGACCTCAATTACCCCCAGACTTTCAGACCTCTAGATCTTAGTAACTCGTCTTAAACAACTCTTTATTACATCACCGCCTTGTTTGGAAAGCTTTGCTTATCAGATGCTGCCACCGAAGCTGAGCTCCTCTTTTCCTCTCCTTCCTGCCCCCCACCTCTCCTCCATTCTTGAAGGTTTAGTTCAGCTCTGAATGAAAAAAAAAAGAATTAGAAAAGGAAAGATTTGGGCAGTGGTGCATGCCTTTAATTCCAGCACTCGAGGGCAAAGGCAGGGAGATCTCTGTGAATTTGAGCCCAGAATCTGGTCTACAGAGTGAGTTCCAGAACAGTGGGATAGCTAGGGCTACAGGGAAGAAACCATGTCTAGAAAAACCATAAAAGAAAAAAAAAACAGGAAGAACAGGACTGCTCCGAGGTACGGTGGAGGAGAAGGTTCACTGAGATGAAAGGGAGAACATAGCCAGAGGCAGACATCTGGGAGAGTCCAGAGTGGACATGACTAGACTGAGCGGGTCATGTGAGGAGAGGAGTGAGGAGAGAGGGGAGAGGAACTGCTTACCAAGAGGGGAGGCCTGGGCCAAGAGATCGGCAGCGCCAAAATGGCTGAGTTATATACGGGCAAGAAGAGCTAGGAAAAGGAATGCACAGCCCAATAACTTGGCTGGAGAGTTTAGGGTAAGTCAGGGGTATGTCAGCCAGGAGGGCCCTGTGACAAGTAGAGACTGAGGGATGCTGGGAGAACCTGGCAACCAGTGTCTGCTTTGATATATTAATCTCACCTCAGCCATTTGTCTCAGGTTTGAGACCTATAAAACTCCTGTCTAATTTGTGAGATCTTCAAAAGCAAACCTGACTACATTTGTCTGCCCCAACTTGTTCTGAACTTGACCCAGAGACAAAGACTTATGTCGTTTGCTTATTATTGTTTATTATTATTATTAATTGTTTTTAATAAGATTTTATCTTTGTTTCGTATAACCTTCCAAAGCTTAGGCTAGGAGCAAAGGAACTGTTGCCTTTCATTTGTTGGTTAGTATCCTTTTACAGCACCTAAAAATGAGTGATTTATTCATAAATTAAAACCTGACCTCAGTTTGGAGGCTTAGGAGTCTCTGGGCTTCGGGACATGGACCCAGCAGCACCTGCTGGGACATGCCTCCTGTGCCTTAGGTTTCCCCGAAAGGGTCCTGTCACGCCTCATTCGCCAAACCTGTAACAGAAGAACACTTGCTAAGGAGCAAGGCCTTTCGATCCAATTAAACATGAGCAATGAGGGCACTGCATGTGCTGCTAACCGCATTACAGTCATCTGTGTACTTTCTGTGGTGCCAGGGGATGTCTTCTGGAAGCCACCTCCGAGAAACCCAGAATCTAAGCAAGAACTGCTTGCTCTATTGGTATGGCTTAAGGACAAGCCCCCCTGATGACTGTCTCTTCTCAGTCAGCCTTCTCCAAGCCTCTCTAAAGCCACATGGATGGACTTGAATCTCACGGCAGAAATAATCCTTCCCCTCCGCACCCCTCTATACCTATGACTGCAGAACTTCCTGAATGCTATGAGGGGCAGGAAAATATTTTGCTTTGGGGGAGCGAAGTAGTTACCAACAAATGTGACATCTGGCAAAAGGAGAAAAGCAAAGGGAAACCATTTGTGTGGAGACAACAAACAGGAGCCAGGCAGTGGCAGGAGCTGGCCTGGCCAGGGAGCAACGGTGAGTACACCTCTGCGGCAGACTGGAGCAGGAGCAACACAAGGACGCAAAGGCTGCTTGGTGGCCTGAGTCTTGCTACAATCGGCTGTAGGTCTAATAAAACAACAGTATTTTGGGTTTCTTTAAAGAAGCAATAGGACAAGGAGCTACAATTCAGTCAGCAAAGTGCTTGCCTAACTTAATGAAAGAAACCCTGGACTCACTAAGCATGGTGGCTCGTAGACTCTATCCCAACACTCGGGAAGTAGAGGCAGGCAGACCTTTGGTAGTTCAAGGAAAGCCTGGTTTACAGAGTGAGTTCCAGGACAGGCAGGGCTGTGCAGTGAGAAGAAGAAGGCAGAAGATTCCCCACTCAGAATAAATGGCATATGATGACCCACAATGCCAGCACTTGGGAAGCAGCAGCAGGAGGATTGGGAGTTCAAGGTCATTCTTGTCTCCGTAGCCCTGTTTTGGCTTGGGATTTTTGTTTGTTTTGTGTTGTTTTTGGTTTTTCAAGATACGGTTTCTCAGTGTGGTCTTGACTGCTGGGATTAAAGCTGTGTGCTGCCGTGTCTTGCTTACACAGCCATTTGGAAGACGATCTGGAATGCATGAACCAGTTTACTTTTTTAAAGGGAGGGAGTAGGGGACTGTAGATCTGGAGGGACATGTGTGTGCATGTGGAGGCCAGTCATCAACTTTCGGTATTGTGTCATGAATGAGTTTTGTTCTCCACCCCCCCTCCCCGCCCTGATCTGATTTTTGTTTGTTTTTCCTCTTTTAGATTATTTTATTTAATTTCATGTATATGAATGTTCTGTCTACATGTATATATGGGTGTCACATACATGTCTGGTGCCCCTAGTGATCACAAGGGGAAACTGAATCCCTTGGAACTGGAGTTACAGATAATTTTGAGCCATGGTGTGGGTGCTGAGAACCAAAGCCAGGTCCTCTGCAAGAACAGCCAGTGCTCTTGACGACTGAGCCGGCTCTCTAAAACCCACTCCATTGGTTGAAATAAAATCTTTCACACTGATTGGGCTGGCTGACCTGCCAACCCCAGAGATCCCCTCTGAAGTCCCCACCCCCCTTTCAGAAGACAATTTTGTTAGGCAGCCTTGGCTGGCATGGTACTCATTGTGTGAATATCTACTCCTTGCCAGGAGTAGTTTCTTCCCATCTACCTGACAGTCAAGACAGCCAGAAACATCCCCAGACACGGAGCAATCAATCCCCTGTGGGAACACTTGGGTGGCAGGAGAGAAACAATAGGTTCCATTCCCTGAACAGAAAAAAAGAGGTCAATTTTCTTCAGGGGACATCCAGCCTAAAGGTAACCAAACCACCTTTTAGCTGTTTGGCAGTGGCAGGAATCTAAGTGCCCTGGGAGGGGCTGGGCTGCTGATGTAGCTGGATGGAAGTCTGGAGAATCAACCTGCCCCGATGAGGAAAACCTGCAGGCAAAGAAACTGGAGGCTCATGTGACACTTTGAAAAGGGTGTCACTTAGGAAGGTTATGTGGAAGAGTATAGCGGTCAGATTTGAGCACTGAGATGCTCTGTGTTGGTTTTCAAGGCCAGCTGATAAGGACAGGAAACAGGATTCTGCGTGTCTAGGCAGGATAGAATCTGAGAAATGCTTATCCTAATGTAGTAATTGACTGCCTGGCTAGACAGTATGATGGAGGAGCTGCGTGGAACATAAGGACCAGGCAATTGTAGCATTCATCTGATACAGGCAAGCACCGGAAAACGGGTGAATGAAAACCAAGTGTAAAAGAGAAGGAAAAGAACCCTTAGTCTAGGATTTATCAATTTTGGCGCAAATGTGTCATTCTGAATAGGCTAAATCTCAGTGGTGGGCCTGTTCTGTTCATTGAAGGATGACCAGCAGCAGCCCTGGCCTTATCTAGTATAAGTCAAGAATGTTCTCTCCCCGACCATCTCTGAAAGCCATGACAACCAGAAATGTCCTGAAAAAATGTCACCTGGGAGGCCGAATGGTCCTGATTAGAAGCCATCACTTTAGAGTCATTACAGGGAAATTCTTTGTGACTTCCGCTCGTCCCTTGTACTTCATGCTGTATCTGTTTGGATCCTCCCTAATTAAAGGTTGAGGACATGCTGTGGAATATTTTCCTAAGAGATGGGCACTTTTAGCTAAGCCCATAACATACTCTGCTGTCCATGTCCTTTTCGAATTTGTGAGGTTCTTTCTAGCTGGCTCCAGCGAGACCTGATTTAGGGAAAAGAGGGACACCATTCTTTCCCCTGAGGTGTCTTGTCTGCTCCTTTTCCACTCCTGTAGGAGGAGTGCCTCCGTGAGAAAGTGAAAAGGAAAACAGTTAACTGAAGCTAGGCATAAAGGCTGTGCCTGTCTTTCCAGAACTCTGGAGGCTTCAGCGGAAGAATGGCTGATGGTTTGAGGCAGTCTACAGAGTAGCTGGTGACTTCCAGACCAGTCTGGAAGTCTGGGCTACAGTATGAGACTCTTTCTAGAAAAACCATCCTCTCCTTTACAGAAAATAAGACAAAATAAACTAACTGAACCGGAGGTGGGCCCCACTGCCAATCCCAGTATTCGGGAGGATGAGATGGGAGAGCAGCATTGTGGAGGCTAGTTTGGGTTCCACGGGAAGACCATGTCCAAAAGTAGGAGGGAGAGGAGGAAGAATAGAAAGAAACAAAAAAACAGGCCTCACTCCCGCCCCATCCAGAGTGGATGAGGTTCATAGATCAGCTCAGAGCTCCAGCCACTCCGGGGGTCAAAGTGCAAAAGAGGTAGATAGTAGTCTCAGGCCCAAGTCACATGGGCTGGAAGGGTCAAAACGAAACTCGGTGTTGCCTCATCATGACTTGGATCGTTCAAAGCCAAACTGAGAGTTTCTTTTTAACTGCAGTTCCTGGAAAGCTTTCTATTTGTCCCTATTCTTCTTGCACACCAGAGGAGTGGCCTCATTGAATCTAATGTGTCCTTTGAAATAGAGCACGCAGAACCGCTAAAGAAGAGTTGGATTTTTGAAGACGCAACATCCCTAGACCTTCTCTTACTCCACCCCTCAGATTAAAAATACATGTTGATGGCTGTTTAGAGTCAGAAAGAAAGGGAACTGGCTTCATAGATTCACTCAGCTGGGTGAGAGGATAACTTTCCCTCCCCTCGCCTGTTCCACTCTTTGCCTTTTCTCTTGAGATGTTCAAACTCTCAAGGCCGTTTCTGGAAGGTAATGAAAATGACTGCTTTAACTTTTTAGAATCATCTCTTTTTTTGCCATTGCTGTGCAAGTTTTAAAGCACCCGTTCAATCTAGGCTAGGCAGTGCCCGTGATGGCACACAGCCAGTCCCCAGGGACTCTCTTTCCAACTGGAAACTCCTTAAAAGGCAGGTGGCATAATCATTTTGGAAATGCTATCATAAACTTATTGTATAATGTTTATAGAACATGTCAACAAGTGTGTATGTTTGAGGTGATGAGAAAAGGGGAGCCTTAGGCTAGAGAGTGCCAACCTACTTACAGAGAGATTTTAAAAGGGCAGAACCAGCTACCAGTTCCATGGGCTTTGATGGTATTGTTTTCAGAATCATTATTTTATTTGGTAATACGTATATAGGTGTGGCTTTATACTGAGCCTTCGACAGTAAGAATCAGTGTCTCAAGATTCACTGCAAGCAATCCCCACACCTAGAAACCTTCCTTGCCCCTTCCCTATCATAACATGTGTTCCTTTGCATCATCCCATAGTTCCACGTTCATGTTTCTGGTGGCGACCTCAGAAACTGTTTGCAGCGCTTTGTTGACAAGTTCTACCTTGCCTGCTTTTTCAAAAAATGCCATTGCTTGGTGCTGAGGACAGAACTTAAGAGTGTTGTGCGTGCTAAGCACAAATTTAAGCACAGAATCAGACACTTCCAGCCAAGGTCTGTCTTCAATGATTTTCCTCCACAGTTCTTGGACTTCACAAATATTTACTGAACTCAAGAGCTTTCATTCCAGAGTGGAGCCTTTGTTTAGCTAGATCAAACATTCTGATGGCCTCTGGCTGAGGTCGAGACTAGATATAGTATAACTAGGTATAGGTTATTAATAACTGTTTATAGCTACTTTCAGGTATTGACTTAATCTAATGAAAATACATCTCAATGGGTCTCACCATCCACTCAGACATCTTTATCAGGAAAAGAGAGATTCTTTTTCCAGCCATGCTCTAATGCTTAACTAACACTTATAAGTATATTGCCTTACACAGTAAAAATGATTTTGACTTTGAAGAAGTGATTAAAACAATAGATTGGTGTGTGTGTGTGTAGGTCAGAGATCAATTATCATTTGTTTTCCCTAATTGCTCCCCACCTTATTCTTTGAGACAGAATATCTCACTGGACCTGGAGCTCACCGATTTAGCTATACTGACAGATTAGCAAGTCCAAAAATCCAAAGACTATTCCTGTCTCTATTTCCTCAGGGCTGGGATTACAGGTCCACTCTTCTGTCATTGGCTTCTGGAAATCTGAACTCAGGTTCTCACGCTTGTGTGACAAGCACTTTACCAACTGAGCCATTCCCCTAATCCCCAAATCAAGCCCTCTGAAATGTTTGGGTTATTATTGTGGACTATTGCTCTATCACAAGGATCTTCGTAAGAAGAACATGGAGATAGATTGGCCAGAGTAAGAGAAAGAGATATATTTTGACCACAGAAACAGAGGTTTGCGTGTTATAGCAACAAAGAAAGCAATGTCTCACGGCATTAAAGGTCAAGGAAACAGTTTGTGTCTACAATCTCCAAGAGGAAAGTGGCTCTGCCCGCACTTAGGTTCAGCGCAGTGCAACTTCTAATTTCCAGAAATGTACTAAAGCAAAACTTAAGCCACCAAATTCATGGTGACCCTCACAGCAGCGCCACAAAACTTACAAAGCTCCCTTCTTTCCTTTCCCAGTCTCAGGAACCCTCATTAGCACCCAGCATTGTGAATCCCACGTGGAGCCTTTTGTCAACTCGCGATCTTCTCAATGCACATTATTTACATTTTCACCGCATGCATTTGTGTGTGTGTGGACATGCCATGGTGCCCGTATGGAGGTCAGAGGTCAACTCGCAGGAGTCAGTTTTCTTCTTTCTACATGTGAGTTTTGGGTATTGAACTCAGGTTGTCAGGCTTTGGAGCAATCATCCTGTTACTCACTGAGTTTCTCTCTCTCTCCCCCTTTACTCCTTCCTCTCTCTCCTGCTGTTTCATGTTAATTGTGTCCGTCATTTGAGACATGTTCTTACACTGCCAGCAGGCCTGGTGTGCAATCGGTGACAACACTTGTACTTCAGTCCTAGAATTGTTAATAACTTGTTCAGTCTAAGCCACTGTGAAACACCACACCTATCTACAATACAGAACTTGAAAACAGCATCTATAGTAGTTTATTGTGTGTTTAAACAAATACGGGTACATAGGATAGTGGCACTGTCCATTGTTTGGGGACTGTCACTTTACAAATCCCATTCAATGTTATTACCAGCTTTCAAATATACCATCGCTGCCCTCTTGCACAAAACAGGGTGCCACTAAAGTACCCTATTTGGACTACCAAGCCCTCCCAGAGAAATAAATAAGGCATTACTAATCTGGGGAGTCAGGGCTTAGGAAACATGGGCTCAGAGACCTAAGGCTGGAAGCCAGGTTTCCAAGCTCCCAGGCCAAGGTTCTTTCCCTACATGACCCTGCCCTAGTGTTTAGCAGGGTGCAGTCTTTGGCACCTGGGACAACCAGGCATCCTCATAGAAGTGGGATCAGGGAGAGGCAGTGACTGGAGCCTTGCCACAAAGCTTCAGAGGAAGTCGCCTTGGGTCCTAAACAGGACGTTTCTGTAGCTGTGACAGGTGGTGGCGCGGAGGGAGGCCAGGTGTCACTCGGTGGGAGCCCTGGAGCCGCGTGCCCCGCCCCGTCGGCTGCCCGCGCCCTTGCGCCCCCGCGCGCTCGGGTTACCTGCGGCCGTGGGCGGGGCGGCCCTTCCCGTCTACGCCTGCTCTGGCCTCCAGGGCGCCACGGCCGGGAAGTGGGAGCGAGAAGCAAGGAGGCGGAGACTGCGGCAGCTCCAGCCCGGCCGCGCTCCGAGCCGAGGGGCTGCATGGCGCGGCCGGCGCGGCTGTGTGGGCTGTGGGCGCTGCTGCTGTGCGCCGCCGTGAGCCCAGGAGCCGCGGCCACAGGTGAGTGTGGCCCCGGGTTGGGGGACGTGGCGGGTACGGACGTGGACCGGTGGGCAGGGAGCCTGGGGCGGAGGGGGCTTGATCGTCGTGGCCTGGGAGCGCGCTGAAGTGGTTGTTGCTTGGACGCCCTGTACTGGCCGTCAGCCTTCTCCCCCAGTGCTGGGGCTCCCGTATCCTGCTGGATTTGGGGGGAACTCCGGTGCTGGGGATTTCCCAGGCGAGGTGGTGGGGAAGCCGGACTGACTGACCCTCTCACTTCCCTTGCGCTCTAGGGAAGAGCCAAGAAGGCTGGAGTCTGGAGGAAGGGGACTAAAGGGATTCTAATTTTTGCTGAAATGACCCCATACTAGTGGCTTTGCCTGTGAAGGGATGAGTGATCCTGGGGTGGCGACCAAGTCCTGGTGAGCTGGGAACTTCCCAGGGCTCCTTGCCCGGAGCCTCTCAGATGCTTAGTTTGGAAGTGTGGATTTGGCGGTGGAAGTTAAAGGGAGCCTCTGAAAATAGATCTTAGACTTAGTAGTAAAAGGGCACAAGGGTCAAGACCTCCTCTGGCGTTAAAAAATCCATTGAGAAGGCCTGACCGGCATCTGATGTCTCCCATCTTTAACAAACCATATATCATGGGGGAAAATCTCAAATTTATATATAAAAAAAGTTGTACGTTGCTTCTGAAGTCGCTCCATTGCCCTTGTGCTTGTGAGCAACTTTTAACTAATGAACTTGGCAGAGTTGTCGTGAAAATCGAAGGTGAGTGATTTCCTCATGGACTGGGCCTGGCAAGCCTAGAGATCTGGGCCTTTTAGAATAGGTTTTATTCTCACATCCACACACACACACACACACACACACACACACACACACACACACGAAAACCAATTTGCTTAGCGAATGTTTACTGAGTGTGTTGTGCTTTGAACTGAAAGCTGAAATGCTAATTAGGAAACTCCCATGTGTGATCTACACAATATATGTTGTATCTGTGAAGGGCGGTATCTCTAGGGGCTGAGGCTGTCACAGTTATCAGAACGGATCAAGACCCTGAGCTCTGAAGCTAGTTACACCATTGGCAGAGACTGTGTGTTTCTGTGTATTGAGTAAAATATACCACTAATGTACTGTGGAGAGAAACAAGACAGGGTAGAGGGTTAGCGTTGTAAATGGCACACAGCAGAAAGACTTTCCTGAAAAAAAAAATGGCATTTGAGTGAGACCTGAGGTACACGTAAGTCTGTTGGATAGTAATTACCCCTTTTTCCTGGGTTCCTGGAGAGGGTACCCGAGGGCTTCATGCGGGCTCTGGGGCTGAGTCACATCTCCAGCCCTTGATAATTATTCGAATGTTGGCCTTGTTTGTTTTACACTGAGACAGGCTCTGGAAGGTTAACTTCGAATCTTAGAGTACACAGAATCTGTCTGTGAAACATCGCTACTTCAGTTGAGGACACCAAGTCTCTGTAGGTATATAGGAAAGCTGAAGACCACAGACTTACCTAAGGTCACCTATCTCTCGCATGTCCTGGTTTTCACAGTGTCATTCCAACACAACTCCCTCTTCCAGGTTTCTTCCCACACACACACCTGAAACAACAGCTGGCTCTTTAGACAATGTCAACCCTCAACTTCTGGGCTTATTTTTTCACCGCCATTTGTTGGAACCTTAGACTACAGAAACTTCTCTCCCTTTTAGAAATGCCGAAAGAACTGCAGTTGTGGGATGGCGTAAAAAGCGTTTACTATCTCTAGTTACTCAGAGGTTGACGCTTGTATGACTCTGACATGGGCTGGCTGTGAGACTCAGGGTTTGTCATTATCCCCTCTGTGGGTCATGGTTTTCTCGTGGGTGAAATGAACGGACTGAGCTGTGTGTGTTTTAAAGAACTGTTTTAATTGTAACGTCTGTGTTTGGGTGTTGAGAACTCCATTCATCTTAAGTGCTCCTTTCGTTTTGATCCTGCTGAATATTTAAAAAAACGATTAGCTTACTAGTTGAGTTCAGTCTCTTTAGCACAGCAGCTAAGCTGTGGCATTGCTTAATAACAGCTAGCATTTCCCTGTCTACTGTCTGCCCAGCAGTTTTCTAAGGATTTTACTTCGTTTAGTTTAAAGTTGTATTTGACAGGTCTCTGTCCCATGAAGCTAGTTTACATTATTGGCAGAAGCTGTGTGTTTCTTTGTGTTGAGGAAAATATAGTATGTCCAATACTTCTAAAGTACTATGGAGAGAAACAAGGCAGGGCAAGGGGTTACAAGTTTACTTACTAGTTTAGTTCAGTCTGTTTATCTTGATAGCCCACATTGTGGTATGGTGTAATAACAACTAGTCTTGAACTCCTGGCATGCAGAGGAGCTAGGTAGGTACCTTTCAGGGTACCAGTATAAGACTAGTTGGGATCCATGAAAGTATATACAGACTAGTCAGTACAGTAAGAATAGTATATGGCCAGGTGGTGGTGGCGCACGCCTTTAATCCCAGCACTCGGGAGGAGAGGCAGGTGGATCTCTGCGAGTTCGATGCCAGCCTGGTCTACAAGAGTGAGTTCCAGGACAGGCTCCAAAGTACAGAGAAACCCTGTCTTAAAAAACAGAACAAAACAAAATAGTATATTGGAGACTGGCTTGTAGTTTGACACATAATTGGAGTTTTGCTCTGTAGCCCAGGCTACCCTTGAATGAACTCCCTGAAATCCTCCTGTTTCGGCCTCCTCCTTGCTCAGACTCTAGATGTGTGCCACCTTCCCCAATTTTAAGTGTTTCACTTCTATATCGTTTAACCTTTACAAGCAGACTAAACTTCAGGTGCTAATATTGGTTCCCTTTTGTATACAAGGAAGTCGAGGCACACTGAGGCTGAAATTCTTAACTAAATAAAGTCGAGGAGCTAGGATTCCAACCCTAGCAACTTGATTCCAGAGGCTATGCCTTTAACCAGTATTACTGTATTCAGTACCTCTTTCAAAAGAAGTAAGAGGGAGTCCTTAGCATGCAGAAGAGCTAGTTAGCCACCTCCCAGGGTACCAGTATAGGCACTAGTTGGCATCCGTGAAAGGATAGGCAGACTAATTGTATATTGGAGACTGGCTTCATAATGGTTAGACCATGTAGTCCAAACAATAGGTATTCAGAAGAGAGGAAACTGAAGGCTGGCAGTTTCACAGAATAGGAAAAAAAAGCTTGAGCTAGACCTCAGAAAAGGTGGGATTTGGATGGAGAAAGTGTGTAGTGGAAGTTAAACAGGAGCAGCGATGAGGAAGTAGCCGGTCAAGAGCCTTGTGTGGTCAGAAGAAAGAGTGGCAAAGTCAATCTGTGCAAAGAAACTTGATTTGCTTGTAAGCATCCTGATCAGGGCACGGTCTGAAGAAAAGCAAGCAAGGAGACTCGTCTGGGTAGAGGGAGCCCTTGGCGTGTGGAGCTCAGTGGAATGAAAGGTGGCAGACACCAGTCTCTATTAGAAAGATGCACAGTGTGTATGCTCGTCCTAATGAAGATCATGGCTTAGTGGTGTCTTTCCTCCTTGTTGGGTTTAGGAGAGCTGGGGATGATTATGAAAGATGTAGCAAAAGGGGAGGGGGCAGGAGTTGATGACTGCATGTGAAGAAAAAAGACAGATGACTCACGTATGACTCTTACGATTTCCTTCACTTTTCCCGAAATCTGCATGCCTCTGCCAACTCCTGAGATTGGAAAAGAGAAAGCAAAAGCAATCAGTCAAATGAAGCACCTTAGAGTAAAACGATTACTGGTCATATTACCCACTAATTCACACAGAATGTGAGGATAAACAATAGGCAGACATACTTGGGGTTTAGCTAAAAAAAAACTTCTTAGGTCTTGTCCTGTTCTTCCGTCCTCATCTAAAGGCAGTGTTCATCTCCCAGTAATTGTTGGAAGTTGATGCTGAAGGCAAGCAGAAGAAGCATGTGTTGTGCCTCGGAGCCCATAGGTCCATTTTCACAGAAAACCAATGCAGCTGTTGATTTTCTTAGCAGGTCTAAATACTTGCTCTGTGCAGGAACTGGTGTAGCGCTTCACCTAGTTTTTTGCTTGTTTTTTTTTTTTTTTTGAGACAAAGTCTTATTACATAGCCCCCATTGACCTGGTGTTTGTTACTTATTCCAGTTTGACTCTAAACTCTTGGCAGCCCTCCTCCCCGAGCGTCTTGAGTGCTGGGATTGCAGGTGTGAGACATTATCTATCTTAACTTGTTTAATACTTATAGCCACACTTTGTGCTAGGTTATGATTCTCATCCTTAGCGTTATGGATGAACAAGCTAAGGAGGAACAGGGAAGTTAGGTAGTTTCAGAGCTAGGACTTGAGCTAGGGTCGGCAGCCGATGTTCTTAATCTCTCCACTGTGGTGAAACCAGCCACTCAGAGCCCCTAGAGACAGTTCAAGTATAGTAACCCCTTATTTACGTATATGCCTTACAATGCGTACTACAAAATTCACATGTATTAATATGTGCTTACAATCTAGAGATTACGTGTTATCTTTTAAAAAGCATACACACTCTGCTATGTTTGGGGTTGAACCCAAGGCCTTGGGAACTCTAGGAATTCAGGAAACAAGCTGCGCATTAGATGTTGTGCTAAGGTGGGATCTCTGAACCTGCTTCAGCCTTGGCCTTCAGCGTTAGGTTAGGAAATGCATTTTTCCCATTTATAAGAATCATGCTTTCTCGACAATGTCTTCTTTCAAAACTAGGGATTGTACCCAGGTCCTCACAAATGTAAGACAAATTGTCTATGACCGTGTTTCCAACCTATTTAATTTTTTTTAATTTTGAGACAGCATTTTGCTAAGTAGCCCAGGCGAGCCTGAAATTTGCTCTGTAACCCAACCTGGCCCCTAACATCCACTCCCCATGCGTCTGTCTCCTGAGTAGATAAGATTGTAGGCATGTGACACCATGCCCAAACTTGAATGTTTTGTTATGAAAAGGCATTTATTTGGGTGGCAACACCTGCAGAACATTGAACCCAGGGCCCTGTACATGCTACGAGCCCTAGCTCCAGTTGCTGAGTTTTGTCAGGTGTTTTGTTCTGCATCAAGAGGAATAATGCCGTGATTTTCCCCTTTCATTGTGTTAATGTGATATATTATATGGATTAATTTTCGTATGTTGAGTCATCCTTCCAGGAATAAATCCCATTCGGTCATGGTGTACAATCCTTTCGGCGTGTTACTGAAGGCCCCGTGTCGGTATTTTCTTGAGGATAAGTTGTCTGTTAGGATTTAGGATTTAGGTAGTACAGGGATCATAGAAAAAAAATTAGGAAGCAATCTTACTCTTTAAGGTCTTTGAAAATGTTTGGAAATGTATAGTATTGGCTTGTTAGACACTTGGTTCAATTTGCCCATAAAGCCATCAAGGTTGGATTTTTTTTTTTTTGGTCAGGAGATAAATTTGAATACTGATTTAATACCCTTATTGATTACAGCTCTATTCAGATTATATATTTCTTTGTGATTTAGTTTCAGTAAGTTTTGTGTTTCCAAGAATTTGTGCATTTCATCTAAAGCATCAAATCTGTTAGTATTGAGTCGTTTATACTTCTTTCTATAAGAAATTCTTTTTGATGTCTTAGAATCAGTAGTAATATACCCATTTTCATTTCTGATTTTAGTAAGTGCAGTCTTCTTTACTGAAAAAAGGATTTCGAAATGTTATTGCCCTTAACAAAGCTCTTTGTTTTATTAATACTACTTTACTTTTCTGCTTCTTATTTCATTTATCTCTATGCTAATCTTCTTCATGATTTCCTTGACTTTTCTAAATTTGGATCTGTCCTTTTCTTTTTATAAGTCCCGTAAATTGTGAAGTTAGATTCTGTTTGGATGTTTATAATCCTATCTTTCATAAATTTGGGGAGCTTGCAGTTATTACTTCTTTGTTTGCCCATATATGATTTTCAGACAAGGTCTCGTGTAGCTCAGGCTGGTTTTGAATTTGTTATGTAACATAGCTGAGAAACTTGAACCGAGGAACGTCACTGAGGAACCTTGAACTCCTGATCTAACTGCTTCTGCTTCTGGGAGGACAGGTGTGCACCAGGCCTTCCCTCCCCTTCCTTCTCTGTCCCTCCCGTTCCTTCTCCCTCTCCTTTACTCAGCCTTAGAGAGCTGGTCCTCAGGTACTGTCCATTTGTTTTTGTGGGTCTCTTACTTGCCTGTAGCTCGCCAAGTAGGCTAGGTTGGCTGGCCAGTGAGGCGCAGAAAGCAGCTTGTGTCCACTTCCTCGGTGCCAGGATTACAATCACGCTTGCTTTGCCATCTGAGCCATTTCCCCAGTTCCTCGTTATTTCTAAAATTTCTCTTTCTTCCTTTTTATGTTCTCCTCTAGCCCCTTCCCCAATGCAGCCCCTAGTCTAATGATGATATCCCACAGGTTCCTGAGGTTCTCTTGATTTTTTTCTTTCGTCTTAAAAAAATGACCCACTAAGTCCTGTTAATGTTGTCCACAGGAACATAAACCACTACCAATGGCCATACTGCCAAAAAAAAAAATGGCTCTCCCTCCACTAGCAGCTATCAGTGCCCACGAGCCCCTCCACCACCCATGTTGAAAATATTGATTGGCTTGACATTGTACAGGTAAATTCTTGTGTGCAGCCCCAGGGAAAGAACTGACTGGGACTTTGAGGGAATGAAGAAAAGACAGACAGACAACATGGACAGAAAGCTAGGAACCAGTGGTCTAGGCCTTCTAATGGAGAAGGCACAGTATCCCAGAAGCTGTTTATTATATAGAGTTGACTAGGAAGGTGGAGTTACTGCACACAGCTGAGGAAGGAGGCAGAGTTATTACATACAACTTAAATAGGGAGGTGGAGTTATTATACAGAGATAAGCAAGGAGTCAGGGTTTATGGTATGCAGCTAGATCAAGGAGACAGGTTTAGCTGTCTCAGCAGGAGCAGTAAAGTACAGTATAGTACAGAAGAGCTCCCGAGGGGAGCAGGCTTCAGGCTGTAAAGATCTGGCAGGAGAAAGCTATGGGAAACATTTTCTGTCCACATTGTCAGCATCTACACATGAACCAAAAGGGACGGCTTTGCCGTTTCTCTCTGAGGCTTGGGTCCGTGGCATGGCTGTGCCCATGTCAACAACACACAGCCACTCAGAATGTCACATACTCAGGGCTTTCTCTGCTCCCTGCAGGTTACCATGGCTACAGCGAGCTCGTGAGTTTAATGCCTGTACTACGTTTAGAAGAACTTCACAGCTTTTCTCCTCATCCTCCATCTTTGAAATTCTTTCCATCCCTTTGCCCTTATCCCCTGAGACTGAGAGCAGGGACCCATTGATAGCTATAAACATAAGTATTTAGAAGGCCGCTCTACAATCTGTCTAGCAAAACAACAGGGGTACCTTACTCTGAAGGCATATGATTTCCTAGCTATGGGCTTTTGACGAGTTTTACAGCATTAGGTATGAATTCCCTCCTGTGAAACAGACCTCAAATCCCATCAGAGAAGAGTTGGTTACCCCCCAAATGGTCATGCTGTTTTTGCACCAGTGGGAACACCTTGCCTGAAAGGTTGGTACTATAGCATGCAGAGTCCAGTGCTGTGTAAGTTAGCTGATGAATTTTCTCCCCCGGCAGCCCACGTAACACCTTTCATAACAGCTCTCTTTGAAAGGTGGCTATCATCCCCGAGGAAGTATCTCCATTACTCCCATCTCGATTTCTCTATGTGCTGTGATCAACATATGTTGTGTCTTACCATCTCTCTGCAGTGGGCAGTGAAAAGCAATGGTGATAGTCTGTGTTATTGGGTGGTTGGTGGGCTCTGAAGCTTCCTTGACCAATAACTCAGAAAGGTGTCCCATAAATGGGACTGAAATTTAATTTAATAACCCTCATCTTCTGGGGAGGAGCATTGTGCGGAGTACCTCTGCTCAGACTCCTTTTAAAAATGTTATTTTTTACATTTATTTATGGGGGGGGCAAGCAGCTTGTGAGGGAGGTCAAAGGACAACTTGCAAGAATTAGTTCTCTCCATCCACCACGTGGATTCTGGGGCTTGAACTTAGGTTGTCAGACTTGACAACAAGTACCTTAACCTGCCGAGCCATCTTGCCAGCCCTCCTCCTTTAAAAAAGTCATATAAAAACACATATACACACATATATATAGGTATATAAAAAGATATATATATATATCTTGCCTATGAAACAGTGGGTTTCAGGAGTGTTTTTTTCATACATCCCAAGTGTTTGTTAATTCTTCCCTCTTTGCTCCCATCTCTAGTTAAGCCTTCCACCCCCACTATTCCCCTGCACAACTTACTTTTATATTACATATGTTCTATAATCCGCTTTCACATTCAGAACTCTTCCCCTCTTCTGTATCCTAGGTCCTTTCTGAAGTCCTGTTCTTTATAGACACTGCAAGTCAAACACATACAAGTGCTTAGCTAAGATCCATGTTTCTTTAGCCTGATCTTTCTGTCATTTAGACTCAGGAATTTCCATTGCATTATATTTGAGTTTGCAGATTATTTCATTTGCTTGATCCAATCTGTTTTTAAATACCTCATTTCAGTTGTTTACTTAGGTTTTATTTATTTCTTTATTTATTTTTGGTTTTTGGATACCTCACTCATGTAGCTCTGATGATCCCAGAACCCACCCTGTAACCCAGGCTACCTCAAATTCCTAGTCATTCTCCTGCCTCTGTCTTCTTAACACTGGGATTTCAGCTAAGAACCACCATAACTGGTTCAGTTATTTTATTGTACATCTTCAGAATTTGATTTTAGTTTCTTTTTAGGTTACTGCTGTTTCTGTTTTGTTTATCTCTCTTTGGTTCGTTCAGCATCTTTAAGAGATTTTGTTTTGTAGCCTTTGTCTGGCACGCTCACCCTTCTCAGGATCAGTTTATCCTGATGGTTTTTCCTTTGACTGGCTCGTACTTGCTGGGATGTTGCTTAGTAATGAAGCACTTGCCTAGCATATACAAGGCTCTGGGTTCTGTCCTCAGCATCGCCATGTCAGAAAACAACAACAACAACAAAAAATACCCATACTTTACTATTTATGAATTGTGATCGGCTTTTATCAAAAATAGAGTATTTGAATAAGTGATGTAGTAATTCCAGAAAGCAGATTATTTCCTGGCTCCGGGGTTTTTCTGTCCCCCACCTTTCTATTAGTTTCTTTGAAAGTTTTGTGCTATGAGTTTTGATTGTATTCACTTCTCCCCCTCAACTCCTTCAAGATCCACGCCCTTCCCTAACGCATCAAGTCCAATTGCTGCTGCCCATACATACATGGATGTGCGGCCTTCCACTAAACTGTGATCAGCATACTAGGACAACATGCTTAAAGACTTCCCTGTGCCAGAAACTAGCATCCGTCGCCAATAGTGCCCCAGCCAGTGATGGGAATCCATGGCCACCTGGACTCTCCGAATGCTTCGATTTGGGCTGGTTTGAGCTTGCATGGGGCTTGTGCACGTTGTCCCAACCACTGCAGCTTCGTATGTGCAGCTGTGGGCTTGTGTCCTGAGGACGCTATTTCCTTGTATTCGTCCAGGGATTTCTGTTTTGATCATCTGTGTCTATTTATTTTTATTATTGAGACTGTCTCTCACTTGAGATTTTCTTAGGTCTTTTGGAAGCTTTCTTTTTAATCTTCCTCCAGTATGCAGTTATTTTTAAAAGTCTTGACTCTTTAATGTGCAAAAAGATAAAAATAAGGGAAGAAAATGAGGAAGAGAAGAAGGGTGCCAGTAATGTGAATTTCCTGAAAGCCACGTCTGCTAGAAGAGGAAGGACTTGCAGTGATAGAGTCAATGCAGCAACTTGGTCCTGGCCTTTCTGTCTTTGCCTCTTTCGTCAGAAGTAGCAACCAGCGATCAGAATATAGGTCTCAGATATTTGGAGGGCAGAGACCTCTTTGCCTACTCTGACAAGCTTTATGCCAACTATCCCTGGGACACAGTCATGTTTTCCTGTCCATGTTCGCTAACCATTGTTGTGTGGACAGTTACCACTAAACTTGATTGTAATGATTGTAAGTCACTGCAGTTTTCCTGGTCAATTCCTTTATCTGAAAAGTGTGAAGCTTTCAGTTACCTCCAGGGTCTCTAAATAGTCACATCAAACAGATTCTTTTTCTTTTTTTTCCTTTTCTTTAATTTTAGGGTCTTGATTTTATTATTAAGTTTAAATCAGTTATTAAAAATAGAATCAGATGGTTTACATGATTAGCCAGCATGAAGAGCAACTTTACCAGGAGATGTAATGGTTTGACCTAGATATTCTTTCCCTAGAAAAATAATATTGAACACTAAGCAATGGTCCTTCACATGGTAATTGAACTAAATTTCAGTTACCGTGGGAAACAATGACAAAATTTGTTATATTTCTTAATTTTATAATTCAATTAGAAAATGCCGTTATTATGTTTGTCAATGTTCTTTCTTATTAGCTCATGTTTTCCACTCCTTTTCATTTCTCTCTCTCCCTCTTTTTTTCCCTCCTTTCTTTCTGAGAAGGATTTATTCTGTAATCCAAGCTGGCCTCGGATTTGTGAAAATTCCCATCCCTCAGCCCCTCAAGTGCTGAGGTGCTGTGCATGATCCTAGTTAGGCTGTGGCTTCGTATGCATGGACTCTGCCATTCAGCATGCTATCAACACGAAGGTTTCTGGGGTGGGGGGGAAGGCACATCTGCTTTAGACAGGATCTAGCTCTTAGCCCAGGCTTGCCTGGATTTCATAGCCCAGTGTGGTCTCAAAATCATGGCAGTTTTCTTCCCATAGCTTTCTGAGTGTTGGGATTACAGTTTATCAGATGGTATACTGTTTCTATCTAGGTAGGATCTTTCCTATACTGCAACACCCCCACCAGCAGCCGCGTATAGTTTTTCAATTATAGGGAGTACAAAAATTTCAGCAGCTATGAAGCAGCCACCAGGAAAAAAAAAAACAAAAAAGAAAAGAAAAAGAAAGATGCCTGATAACCCCCAAGTAGCTTCTGTGCAAACCAGTTGCATCTGGCTAAATAGCATTTCCAAACAGATGGGAAAATTGAATCTTATTTGGGAAATTAGAACTAGGGAAGACTTTTGATTGATTTCAAGTATAAATAAGAGGCTGAGGTAGAAGGATTGGTGTGAGTTTTGGGTCATCCTAGGCTGCAGAGTGAGTTCAAGGCGCCTGAACTGGAGTGAGATACTATCTCAAAAACAAATAGAAAAAACGGCAAAGGGGGGTGGGGTTGAAACATCTTAAATTACCTTAAATTTTAGAATCCAACAGAAGTAAAAGTAAGTAATAGTTTTGTTGTTTTTATTATAAGGCTTAAATTTTGGGGGGTAGGTAACTGGGTAGCTAAAGTGTCAGGAACCTGCTAAGCCAGGGATCCACGATTTCTGCTAAACTTTGTTTCTGGAAACTGCAGAATGAGAGAGATAGTCCTGAAGTAGATTGGGTCTCAAAAATCCTAATTGATGGAATTTAGCATGCAGCTCAGACTGACCTCAAACTCAAAAGTGATCCTTCTGCTCCAGTCTTCTGAGACCTGGAATTCTCTCTATGATTCACCACAGCCAGCTACTAGCTCAGTTTAATACATTGGGCCGGGAAGTCCCTGCTTCTAAAGGCCTTGGCATGCTCAGGGCTGCACTCTCTGCAGACTGGGCCATGGGAAAAGCTTATCAGTAGTTGTCAGGAGGGAGGGAGTGTTAAAATTTAAGGGCTTTTGTAGACTGCTACCCAATTAGTGGCTGCGCATGAAATTGACTCTTGGGAAAACCTCAACTACATAGTGTCCATGGGGTTGATGTTTGGGACTGATGGAGTTTTTTTTTTTTTTTTTTTTGATAGTCAGATAAAACAGTCTAGGTTTCTTGAACCGTCATTTTAATAACACCAGTTATTATTATTTGCAGTGCTGGATTAGAACCTAGAGCTTGGCAAATTATAGGCAAATGCTCTACCACTGAGTGGTACCCTTAGCTCCTAGAGGACTATTTTTGCTTTAGTTCGTTATTTTTGTTGTTGTTGTTGTTGGCCTTGGTCTTGTTTTTGACATGGAAGTCTCCATATGCAGTGCAGGCTAATATTAACTCATCACCCTTCTGCCTCCACTTCCCCACTGCTAGGATTGCAGGTAGGTCCACCATGTCTGGCTGGACTTTGAAAGTGGCTTTGGGAAACTTTGTTTTGCAATGTTTGCAGAAGTCTTGTAGAGAAGGGCAGAGACTTCCTCTCTATGCCTGCCCTGCTTCCGGTGTGGGGCTTTGATAATCCTGGCCTTAGAAGTTCTCAGGAAAGTTCAAGACACTTTTTGTTTCTCTACTTTTCCTTCCCTCTCCAGCTCCAGCTGCTTAGTGTCAGATCCCAGGGGGAATTGGGGTGCTAAATTTCTCTCAGTACTTCTTTGGAAAAGCTATAAAAACAAACAAACAAACCTCAAGGACTAGAACATGTTCCTGAGCTCAACTGAAGAGAGCGCAATTGAAAAGGAGGTTTGCAAACTCAGAAAACAGCTGAGTAAACTGGCTGGATTGAGTGTGGGGATACTAGTATTTAAGAGTCCCTAGTCCAGACATGGTGATGCCTGCTTTGGGGAGCAGAAGCAGGTAGGTATTTGTGAGTTCGAGACCAGCCTGGTCCATGTAGCCATAGCAAGTTCTAGGCCAGCCAAGGGTACATAGTGAGATTCTATCTCAACAAAAGGTCCATAGTTTCTCACTAATAGGCCCTGTGTTTGCTGGCAAATTGCATGTAGATTAAAAAAAAGAAGGAAAGAAAAATCTAAAAACATTACACCTGTGTTGAACATGTTATAGGTTTGTTTTTCTTGTCATTATTTTTCCAAACAATACAATACAATGTTGATCTATGTACCATTAAAGTATATGGAAGGATGTTGACGGACTATATGCAAATCCTGCAAGGAGACTTTGCAAATTTTGTTATTCACACAGGCTTCTGAAATAGGCCTCCTGTGGATACTATGGAAGGAATATATTATATTTATATTAGCTATATTTAATTAAGTATATGGCTTTGGAATGTAGGTCAGCGACAGAGATACTTCCTATGCTCAAGGCTCTATTTTCTATCCCTAGAAAGAAAGGAAAGATACAGGCCATACTGGTGCATCCCTATTGAGATTGAGAGCTGGAGGTAGATCATCAGTGGGAGGCCAGCTATACTAGGACATTTGGGGTCACTCTGAGTGGAAACAATCTCAAAAACGAATGTGACTTTAAAGCCACATTATCCAGGTCGCAATCCCGGCTATGTCACTGATCATGGAGTATGAGGTAAAGTGACTGGCTTCCTTGTGCCGCAGTCACTTTTGCTGTTACTAGTCTTTTGAATTTTAAAAATGTAGGTATATGTGTTTGCTTGCACACGCATGCCACTGCACGCTTGTGGAAGTCAGAAGGCATTTTCAAGGGTGTGTTCTCTCCTTCCACCATGCAGACCCTGGGGATTGAACCTGAGGTTACCAGGCTTGTGTGCAGGTGACTTTACCCACTGGGTTACCTTAACAGCCTGATTTCCTTTTTTCTTTTCCTTTCTCCCTTCCTTCCTTCCTTCCTTCCTTCCTTCCTTCCTTCCTTCCTTCCTTTCTTTCTTTTTCTTTTTTTTTTTTGTTACAGTCTGAGTCTGTAGCTCATGTTTGCCTGGAACTTACTATGTAGCCCAGGCTGACCTTAAACTCAGAGCAATCATCTTGCCTTGGGCTCCCAATTGCCAGGGTTGCACAGGTGAGCTACCATACCCAACTAGTCACTGCAACTTTCAAATGACACCAACAGTGTCCCTGTTTCAAAACTGTCTGTGCACATTTTCATTAGTATGTGTAATTTGTCTCAGCAAATGTTAGATGTTGTTAATTCAGCTTGTTATTGGTCTTGGCCCTAGGGTGTGGGAGAATGGATTAAATGAGCCATTAAAATTGATCTGGCGTTGATCTATGTTTGTCTTATGTTTGATTTGAACAGAAGTTCAGCCACCTGTGACGAATTTGAGTGTCTCTGTTGAAAACCTCTGCACAATAGTGTGGACGTGGAGTCCTCCCGAGGGAGCCAACCCAAACTGTACTCTCAGGTACCTTAGTCATTTCGATGACAAACAGGATAAGGTAAGTGTTCTAGAGCCTGTGCCACCGCTGTGGCGCAGTGGGCAAACACTGTGATCAAAGCGAAGAATGAGTCAAATTCTCATCTCCAAAATGGCAATGTTACTTTATGTTGTTCCCAGATGTCCCCTGGGGAGACCTGTAGAAACAACCATCAACAAAATCTAACATTTGAAAATATTTGCTAATTCTTGATGATTGAATATAATTGATTGTCCTGATAGAAAATACTGGATAGCCGTATGTATTTGGCACCCAATAAGTAATCAGTTCCATTACTGATGTTTGCTCTTAACTGTGGAGCCAGTCCTGGAACTCGCACTGTAGACCAGGCTGGCCTCGAACCCAAAGATTTCTGCCTGCCTCTGCCTTCAGAAGGCTGGGATTAAAGTCATGCGCCACCACGGCTCAGCTCCATTGCAGAGCATTTTCACATTTAGCATCTCCTCGTTCATGTCTACCGGTAGAGATGCGTGAGCTTTGGGTCTAAAAGTCAATGCCACGGGGAATGGAAGGATGCGATGTTAGTGGTCCGTGGGTTTACATTTGCTGGTGCCTGAGGAAAAGAACAGGGGAAAAATTATACCTTGCCTGTTAGAAGTAATTAGCTGAGGACTTAAATAAATTTCGGATGGCCTGGTGGGATGATTAGGTTCTTGGTGGCACATCTATTCAATAGTCTTGCATTGTGTCTGGTGAGAGAGGTGTTCGGGGCTTGACCTTGTCCAGAATTCTGAAGAGGCACTAGTGTCTAGACCTACTTGAGTTTGCCACTGGAGGCTGCAGATGAATGGCAGGAGCAGTGCTTCTCTTCCTGTCCTTTGGGTGCGACCTCAGTACATCTATAGGGTTGTATGTAGCCACTTGACCTATTGAACAGAGGGTACTGTACACAGAAGCCCAGTGTTTCCAAGTTGCTAAATGATATCAAGTCTGCAGGTTGCTTTTACTCTTCTCAATAAGTCTTGCTTATTGAGACAATAGAGATATGCAGACAGGGTTTTTTTTTAATATATAAAAAAAAGCCAAAGATTGATATCACTAGTATCCCTCTACCATTGTTTTGTCCAGGTCCCTTAAGTCTCCAATCTGGCAAGTAGAAGGCAGCTCTGGCAATGCATTTTAGGTTATCTTTCATCACCGAGAGATAGGGAAGTCCCGCTGGAAGAATAAATCAAAGGCTCTTGGGTCCAGGCATGCACAGAGGCCTAAGCTGAGGCTGGCTCCCTTTCCTGCTGGGAAAGAACTCTTTAGCCGGGAAAGGTGTGACGGAGCCAAGAGGGTGTTCATTGTCAGGGAGATGGACAAATCCAGGACTGCAGCCTTGGGCTTGGATGTGGTTTACAAGAAGGCCGGATTCCCAGAGGGGTGGAGCATACTGTCATAGCAGCTACCAGAGTGCAGTAATTCTGCTAGGAAGAAGTGCGTTTCCTGTCTGATACAGGCAAGAATGTTTCACTTGGTGATCATTACTAATTAAGCCCCCTATTTTATTCATAGCAATTTAATATTACATAGCTTGGAATTGGAGCTTTTCTTTTTGAGGCAGGGTCTTCTGTATCTCAGGCTGGTTTCTGCCTCCTTATGTAGCTGAGGCTAGCCTTGAGCTCCCGATTCCTCAGCCTCTGTATCCAAAGTGCTGGGAATCCAGGCATGCACCACCATAGAAAGAGACTTCAAAACCATTACCTTTAAATATCTGTTTTATTATTCATATACCTAGAAGATAAGATTCAAATCTATGTTTGAAAGCATTTTTTAGTTTAAAAATGCGAGTATAATGAAACTCTTTTTTTTTTTTTTATGTTTTTGGAGACAGGGTTTTGCTGTAGTTTTAGAGCCTGTCCTGGAACTAGCCCTGTAGACCAGGCTGGTCTCGAACTCACAGAGATCCGCCTGCCTCTGCCTCCCGAGTGCTGGGATTAAAGGCGTGCGCTGATAAAACTCTTTAGCTCTCTAGCTGGAGCAGTATCTAAAGATAATGAGGCAACTGAGATCCCCCACTCCTCCACGATCCTAGTTTATAATTTCTAAGAAATTCTTTTTAAACTAGAGAAATTATTTTAAACAAAAAACATCGAAACTTGAGATACTGGGGATTGAACCCAGTGTCCCACTTTTGAGATAAGTACTGTGCCCTCATTTATGATGTTTGCCCATCCATTGTCCCTTGGCATCCTCAGAGAGTGACCGCATCTCCCAGGTGAGAATTAGGAAGAATCCTCGAGTTGGCCAGGCTCATTCAGCAGCTTGGACTTAGTAAGGGAGTGAGGTTGGTGAGAGTTACATTGGAAGTCCTCCTGCCACCTTTATCGCACTTTTGAGGACTGGGCTTGAGCTCCATGGGTGCGGTCAGAGACCTTGCTTCCTCAGGCTGCATTCGTTCCTAAGGGGACAATCATAACTGATGATGCATTCCAGGAAGACTTCTGTCAGCACTGTACTTTTCATCCCGGTAGGGACAGCTTATATGGGAAGCCAAATGATAAGTAGATTTCTTGGCAAGGAATCAAGAATTCCTTGTGAAAAAAATGTCCTTGGCTATGAATAGCCGGAGGCCCCGCTGAGGATAACCATAATTTTGCTGGATTCTCCATGTCCACACTATCAAGTCAACACCTCCTTTCTCTGAGCCTGGATTTTACTTGAAGAGATCTATTTTTTTTTCTGACCTACTGGCTCCACTTTTTCGGAGTCCTGTCCTAATTGTGGTTAAGAACTATTCGGTGTCCATATACATCTTTCCTCTGGTATATTCATCACTGGTTTGTTGACGACTTCCTGAGAGTATCCTCATGTCCTTGTTTCAGAGGTGACTGGAGTTTCCCTCAGGCCCAGCCAGCACCAGGCATGCAAAATGTCACACTAGTCGCTTGAGGTGGTAGATTAAGCGACGTGACCATTTCCCCTCTTTTCATGGCTACCAGGAAATTATGAAAGGAAATACTATGGGAAACTTGAGTCAGGAACTATTGCAAAACAGGAAGTGCTCTTTGGAACTCTGATTAAAATCTGCTTCATTCTGAATTATTCCTCTCACGTCTGGCAATGTTAATTTCCTAGAGAGCCCTTTAATAATGTTGCTCTAAGTCATAATAAGCAGCTCTGTGATTTACTCTTAGATTTCTACAGTGTCTGGGAATCTGTGGTTTCACAAAGCTTATTTATCCTTTTCTGTGTTCCAGATGAAGCGTGTAAGTGCATATAGCAAAACAGTCGAAACTTGCTCAGACACTACAGAAAAGTGTTTAATGAAAAGGGTCTCTTTGGCCCTCGATCCCTAGAGATCACCACAATGACTGGAGTTTTATGTGGCCATTTAAAGCCTGGGCTTGATGGAATTTTGATAATTGCTTCCTGTCAGTTTGCTTGTAGAGAGTTGATGCTAGCTATCATGGTAGACGTCTAAGTAAATTTTACGATGGCTATACCCTTAAATGTGGGAATCTCTTTATCTATACTAGAGGTTTTCAGTGGCAGGTGGTAGTACTAGTGCCTAATGCAGGCGTATTATTTATTGTAGGAGAAAGGTGGGCTAACCTGTTCATTACAGGGTGTCAGGTATCATTCCTGGCCTCTGTCTATTAAATGTCAGTAGTGTCTTGCTGCTCCGCTTCGAAGTTATGACAACCGAAACTAGGACTGAGACCTCATTGCAGGTCTACAGACATGGCAGAAGAGCAGAACAACCCTTTCAAAACCACACACCCACACTATCTAAGAATGTATTATTTTTCTTATACACTTGGGTCTGCTAAGACTTTGTGATTTAAGTGTCCTTTTTTTTTTGTTTGTTTGTTTGCTGTAGAAGTTACTTTTTTTTTTAACCTTCCTAATCTCAGATAATTGCTCCAGAAACTCGTCGTTTAAAGGAAGTACCCCTAAATGAAAAGATCTGTCTGCAAGTGGCATCCCAATGTAGTACCAATGAAAGCGAGAAGCCTAGTGCGGTGAGGAGAAAGTGCATCTCGCCCCCTGAAGGTAACAGATCCAGATGTTCTCCCTTGCGAGTGAAGAGCATCGCCAGTTGCTTGGTGTGCTCACATGCATGGCTGGTGGCTTCATTTCATTCTCAAAGTTTTGCTGAGTCAAATAAGGGTCAGGCCCTGTACCGGATGCTGATAAGTTTGAGGATGTTGCTGCTTCAAGTAGCTCAGACAGTTTGAATAATAGTAATGTTTACATAGTTAGAATGCTTTCCTCTTTAATTTGAAAAATGAACACACACACATTGACACGCACTCCCTCTCCCATCCCCCCTCCCTAAAATGTGCTTTACACACTGAGCTGAAGTGAGTAAGGCGTGCATTGTTCTCCAGATGGGCTAGCACTGTTGTGGTTATGCCATATGGAAATTAGTCTGCTATGCAGAAGTATATAAATATATGGGGGGAATGCCAAAGGAGAATAAGTATGCTGGCCTAGTTTCAGGACATGACTAGTCAAAGGAAAAGCTCTTGGGTGGTGAGGATCATTGTCCCCTACTTGCGCTTTACCCACAATCCTTCTGTGTCTTCTATTATGTCCAGGGAAGAGCTTACATTAATTACAAGAAATGCTCCCTGACACAACCCACCACCATTTAAAAATCCCAGTCCTGCCAGTTACTGATTGTGTGACCTTGGTTAGATTACTGCCTCCTCATCTATAAAATGGGAGCACCTACCTCCTACAATGATTGAGAGGATGACAATAAATATTTTTGCACATTTTGTCTTTTCATATTATCCTGGCCCTTTGTTAGGCAGATCCAGGTCCCATCTCCAGCCTCTAAACCTTAGCACTGCATGGCTTGTTGTTTAAGGCATTCTCTGATTTGCACTGATCAAAAGAAAAACCGTATGAGGCACTGCTTTTAAAGGTATAAAAGTTAGGACTGCCAGGTAACTGAGATCATGATTTAAACCAGGATGGCCATGATTTGCAGTGGGCAGCGCATGCCTTTAATCCCAGCACTCAGGAGTCAGAGGCAGGTGGATCTCTGTGAGTTCAAGACCAGCCTGGTCTATAGCATGAGTCCCAGGACAGCCAGGGCTACACAGAGAAACCTTGTCTTGAAAAAACAAAACAAAACCAACTTGGCCAACCGTATTTGTAATTTTGGAAGTTCACTAACTTGAAAAGCAGTTATATTGTGACATAAAATGGTTCATGATGGCTCAGTAGAGTATTCCTTCAAGGAGCATGAAGGCTAAAGGCTGACATTTTAAACACAGGCATTAAATAATGTAGGGGCATCATAAATGAAACCTCTTTATCAGAAGAGATGTATATCAGGACGATTTCAGGCCACGTGTGGTGGCAAGTGCCGGTAGTCACATTCCTTGTGAGGCTGAGACAGGAAGAATTGTTTGGAGTCAGGAGATTGAGCCAGTTTCTTGAAAAAAAATCCAGCAAGAATAACAAAGAGTAACAAAATAAAGAATAACAAAAGATAAAGATGGCCATCTTAGTGATCCACACCTCTAATCCAAGTACTCAGGGGAATGAGGTAAGAAGATTACAAGTTCAGAGCCAGTTTGTGCTCCATGACAAGTTCCAGGTCATCCTAGGAATCCATGTCAGAAAAGGGGGATAGGAGGAGAGCACCTAAAACCGCAGCATACAACAAGCAACTATTAAAGCTTAGGCTATGCTTCTGATCCCCTAGAAATTCCCCAGGTGTCAGATCTGACGAGAAGAAAGGCAGGTAAATTGTCTTTATAAAAAGGCTTGCCTCTTCCAGAGGACCCTACTTAGGTTCTAAGCATCCGTGTCAGATTGCTCACAGTCACCTCTCACTCCAGCTCCAGGGTGCTGGATGCTTCTGACCTCTGCAGGCACCTGTTCCCTCATGCACACACCCATGTACAGACATACAATACCAGCTGGTCAGCCCTGAAATCATACATGCAGCAAACAACAAAAACAGACTCAGCTGGTTGAATTTATATATTTCTGCATACATATGCCAGCTTTAAAAAGGCCATCAATTTGAGGGGAAGAAAAAGGGATATGAGGGTGATGGGGGAAAGAAAGAGAAGGGGGGAGTGACATAATTATATTTTAATTAAAACAACTAATAAAAATGATAGAATATAGGGGCTGTTTGTATTTTTACATCCATTCAGTTATTCCGTAGTCACTGAATATGGCTGAAATATTATTTGACTTTTCACCATTTTCTGTAGTTAGAAAAAGAGTAAGGCTCCTTTGGAGATACAAAAGATGCTTTCTTAATGCATGACCTGACCTTGTGGAGCCTATTCTCTATGGAGAGATGCCTTGCTTAGCCTAGGCATGGGGGTGGGGAGGCTTGGTCCTGCCTACACAAGTGGACGGGATAAACTAAGTTGACTTCCCAGGGGAGGTCTTACCCTCTCTAAGGAGCAGATGGGAGTGGGGTAGGGGGAAGTGAGCGGAGAGGATGGGGATCTGGAATTGGCATGTAAACATAAATAAATGAATGAACAATTAAGACAAAGAAAAAAAAACAAAGAAACAAAAGCCCCACAAAAGATGCTTTTGTTGTTTAAAGAGGGGAGAAGGAAAGCTGTGACTGAATTACATTTGCATTTTTACTGTCCTAAGTGACTTCTGGGTACAGTGGGTGTGAGATTAGGGGTTAGGTCGATAACTACTTTCCATGACAAGGACTCTTGCCTGGACTTTCTAGGTGATCCTGAGTCTGCCGTGACTGAGCTCCAGTGTATTTCGCACAACCTGAGCTATATGAAGTGTTCCTGGCTTCCCGGAAGGAATACAAGTCCTGACACAAACTATACTCTCCACTACTGGTGAGCATGTGCTGCAGGCGCAACAGACTAACTGGAACATTGTGGTTGTGTTGGGAGCCTTTGAGGTCAGCCTTATTTTAAAGAGGAATAGCCTATTCTTCATATATGGTGGTGGGGATAAAACTCAGGGCCTTGGCCCAGCAGTTGTGGCACACACATTTAAATCCAGCACTTGGGAGACAGAGCCAGGAAGATCTCTGTGGGTTTGTGGCCAGCCTGGTCTACAGAGTGAGTTCCAAGACAGCCAAGGCGTCACAGAGAAACCTGCCTCCAAAGCAAACAAGCAACAAACCACCAGAGCCTTGCAAATGTCATGGCCTGATGAGGCTATTCTTTATCTGTGAAGGCAGTAGATGAGTAATTAGTAATGAAACACATTATTTGGTATGGGAACTTAAAAACTAATCTGGAAAAAAAAATAAAAAAGGAAAGACACATTAAGAAAGCCCAGCAGGTCAAAGGCACTTGCTGCCAGGCCCGGAGACCTGAATTTGATCTCTGGAACCCACATGGTGAGTCTGGTAAGTTGTTCTCTGACCTCCTCACATGCTTGATGACATGTGTACCTCCAACTAAATAAATACCTATGAATAAATAAATGTAATACGATGTTTAAAAAGTATAAAAAGGTAAAAGAATGTCCACCCTTAAAGAAAACCAAAGAACAAAAAACAAACCACCAAAAACACCACAAGAAGAAGTGACCGCTGACTAGAAAATACATCAACTTAAAAGCACTTCCTGTTTTGAAATGCCCATTCCCACACTAGCGCGACATGTATCTGGGAAGACCCCACACTCCTTTCACTCCTTTTCTCTCAGTGGTCAACTCTAGAGCAATCTAAACACCAGGAAATTGGTATTGACAGTCACATGACTTGTCACATGACACCAGCCTCGTGTGTATTTGTGTGTAGAGTTCTATGTAGCTTTTATCACACCACATGGTTCCGCCACGACAACGTTCCCGCCAGTTGCTCTTTCATAGCCTCTGCCATCCCGTCCTCCTTTACATTCCTCTCGCCCAAGTCTCTAACCTCTGGCCGCCACTCACTGATCTGCCCTTCGTCCATATAATTTTGTTATTTCAAGAATGTCACTGAAATGAAATTCTACACAGCACATACCATATAAAATGGGCTTCAAAAAAGGCAGCACAATTCCCAAGATCCATAATACACACACACACACACACACACACACACACACACACATTACATTCCTTTCTCTGTTTTTGAAACAGGTTCTCACACTGTAGCTTAGGCTAGCCTGGAGCTCACTGTGTATCCCAGGCTGGCCCCAGACGGTGGCAATATTCCTGGGATCATCATGCCTGCCTGAAACTGGGGGATTTTTACAAGCAGGTTTATTTACGCTTTATAAAGGCCCAAAAGACTTCATTGATTTGATATTTGTAAATATTTGTGGTTTTTATAAGCTATATGCTGTGACCAAGTCATGCGAAATACCATCTCTCTCTCCTCAAAAACTGTTGTTTCTGTATGCCGGAAGCCTTCAAACTCTTTTCTTCTCTTTGTAATTAGCTGTTATGGGCGCTAGCCCTGCTAGCTGTAGAACACTGAACTTACTCCTTACCTCCTTACCGTACCTACTACCCACCCTCCTCTATCTGTCTCCCTATCAGTCATGAATATTGCATTAGTCATGATTATATTTCTGTATAAAATGATAAAAAAAGGCAGCCAAAGGATGAGAGGGTTTCTTTTAACCTAACGTTTATAGCTCCTCTTGAGCAGAATTCAGAGCTAGAACTCAAGCGGGAACCTGGAGGCAGGAACTGAAGTAGAGGCCATGGAGGAGTGCTAATTACTTGCTCCCCCTGGTATACTCAGTGTTCTTCCACAGGCTAGGACCACCCGCCCTGAGGTGGTCCCACTCGCAATGGGCTGGGCTCGCTCACACCAGTCACTAATGAAGAAAATGCTTCTTCACAGCCTTGCCCACGGAGCAATCCCATGGAAACAATACTTCAATAGAGACTCCTTTCCTCTTTCCAGATATGTCTAGGTTTATGTCAAGTTGACAAAAAAAAAAAAAACAAAATCTATCTAGGGCAAGGATATTGAGACACCGTGACAGCTGGCTGGAGAAAGGAGTCCAACCTTGGGAATCTGTCCTCTCCATGGCCTTGTTCTCCTCACTTGTTCCATAAAACATCTCTGAGAGAAAGGCACGGGACCATGTCTAGCACCTCTGAAGATGTATGTTCTGGAATATCAGATTGCGCCTGTGGCTCAGGGGTAGAGGATTTGCCCAACATGCACAAGACCTTAGGGAAAGAAAGCAAAATCTTCTTAGAGTGACCATTTTGCCTGCTTACATCATGGAAGATATTCGTACTATATTAAAACACTCATGGGTATGGGCAAATCATGAAGCAGAGTGTGAAACCCCCATATGGTATTTTCTTTTTTTTAAATTTATTTATTTCTTTATTAATTAATTAAAGATTTCTGTCTCTTCCCCACCACCGCCTCCCCTTTCCCCCCCCCCCCCCCAATCAAGTCCCCCTCCCACGTCAGCCCAAAGAGCAATCAGGGTTCCCTGCCCTGTGGGAAGTCCAAGGACCACCCACCTCCATCCAGGTCTAGTAAGGTGAGCATCCAAACTGCCTAGGCTCCCACAAAACCAATAGGTGCAGTAGGATCAAAAACCCATTGCCATTGTTCTTGGGGTCTCAGTAGTCCTCATTGTCCGCTATGTTCAGCGAGACCGGTTTTAACCCGGGCTTTTTCAGACCCAGGCCAGCTGGCCTTGGTGAGTTCCCAATAGGACATCCCCATTGTCTCAGTGTGTGGGCACACCACTCGCGGTCCTGAGTTCCTTGCTCGTGCTCTCTCTCCTGGTGCTCCTGATTTGGAATTTATTTTTAAATAATGCATAAAATATTGCATATTTATGGGCTATCACGTGATATTTCAATATATATGTGCGTGCAAGTGTGCACTATATAAACCAGGCTCGGCATGTCAGCCCCCTCAAATCACTTTTTCATTGTTGAATGAAATCCTCATAAATGTCCCAGGGCATTGCAATCACCCTCCTCCCTATTGGTTGGGAGGGTCAGCCTGATAATGTTGAGACACACCACAGGTAAAGCCAGGTGGTCCTAAGATTGTGTGGTCAACTCTGTAGGCTTCTTTTTCCCAGTCCCCCATCTCCATGTAAAAGTTCCCATTGTTCATTCTTGATACCCACTGGATCACCTTTTCTTCTGCATCGTGTGGCGCTCTTGTACCTTTATGGTAAAGCCTATACTCTTCAACATGACAGACAAAGCCCCTGATCGCCTGGCTACTGGCAACCTGTCTAGCGTGTCTCATCCCCCTCCTTGGACCTCTGCCCCTCTTATAGCCTACACTGAATTTATTTCCACTCTTTACACGGTCTCTTCAATACCCAGAATAGTGGTACTCAAACAGGGATCTTTACCTAGACCAGTGGGAACATATTCTACCTTCTCTCACAGTCCATACCTTCCCCTTTGACCTAATGTATCCTGTTTGTCCTCCGCTCCGCTAAGATGCAATTTCCTCTTCAGACTGTCTTCCTGTACCTCTCAAGTCTGGAGACATATCCCCAGCAGTACCTTTGAGTGTCACGATGCCCTGCACAGTGCATCATCATTTCCTGTTTACTTGGTGATAGTTCCCTTCTCCAGGCTGCAATCTCCTTTGTGAGCAGAGGCAGTGTTTTGCTTCCCCCAGCACTCGACACTTGGGGTACGTGTTACATAAATCAGTTATGTAATTCTTGGTAGGATCCAAAACTAGAGAACAGTCGGGGATAGGATGAGGACGTAGAAGTATAAGCGGTGCAGGATCTCTATAGTCCGGGAGTGAAAAAGGAGGGTTGAGTACATCTGGCTCCCCAAGACTTGGTAGCAGGGTAACAAACAGAATTAAGCCTTTAGGAATCACCTGGCTCTGTGCTGCAGTGAAAGGCATAGAGATATGTTAGTATAGGCTTGAAAGATACCTTAGGAATTGGTAGCATGCCTGTGTTTAGTATGCTGTTAACCCCAGAGTTATCACAGGGAAAGCCTTTAGAAATGTGTCTATAGGAGGGGATTAGAAAGAGAGTGGGGGGGGAGTCTTAAAATGACCTCATTTTACAACAGACTGAAGGAAAGCAATCCAGTTATTACAATTGGGGTGAACTAGTCCTTAAGGATCTATTAAATAAAAAATAGGAGGGGGTGCGCACGCCCTGGAGATATGCTAGCAAAAACCAAGACTCAGTGCAAGCCATGCAATGTCCCCGTGGCGGTTTGAAAGAAAATGCCCCCATAGGGAGTGGCAGTTTTAGGAGGTGTGGCTTTGTTGGAGTAGTTGTAGCCTTGTTGGAGGAAGTGTGTCACTGTGGGGGTAGGCTTTGAGGTCTCCTTGCTCAAACTATACTCAGTGTGACACATAGTTGCTTCTGCTTGCCTGAGGATTCAGATGTAGGACTCTCAGCTCCTTCTCCAGCACCCTATCTGCCTGCACTCCGCCATGTCCCTGCCATGATGATAAAGGACTAAACCTCTGAACTGTAAGCTAGCCCCAATTAAATGATTTCCTTTATCAGAGTTGACATGGTCATGGTGTCTCTTCACAGCAATAGAAACCCTAACTAACTAAGACAGCCTCCTTGGGATTAATCTGGGAAAGCATTCTTCTCTGAGATGGTGCAGGCTCTTGTCACAGTTGACAACAGACAGTGTTTGACTTGGCCTTCGGCCCCAAGTTGAAGCATTCTGGCAGAGCACAATCTGTAACTGGACATGGCTCAAGGAGTATCTGGAAAGTGGTGGTTTGCTGACATCCCAGTGGTCAGTTATCAAAGATACTTCTTCTTGTCAGTGTATTTCCAGTGCTGGTCATTTGACAGAGGCTCTTTCCATGGTTTACATAGTGTGGACTTGGCTGCTCAGTACAGGAGAGGCTCGCTATGTATGACTCTGCCTTAGTTCTTTTTCTATTGCTGTGCTAAGACTTCATGACCGAGACAGCCTATAAAATAAAGTGTTTAATTTGGGGCTAACAGATCCAGAAGGTTAGAGTTCATGACTATCATGATGAGACAGCAGCCAGCCAGGCATGGCATTGGAACAGTAGCTGAGAGCCCACATCTTGACCCTCAACTACGAGACAGAAAGATAGCTAACTAGGAGTGGCATGGGTTTTCCAAAACTCCAAATCCACCTCCAGAGACATACCTTCTCCAACAAGGCCACCTCTCTGAATCCTTCCCAAACGTTTCTACCAACTAAGGATGGAGCATTCAAGTATATGACTTATGGGGGCCATTCTCATTCAAACCACCACAGGCTGTTTACAGTTTCATTTTCAACGAAATTAAAACCTCGCTGACTCCATCTGACCAGCCAGTTCCAGAGGTCACAAGTGACTGCTGTATTGGATGGCCCATTTCTGTTGTACAGTGTTGTCCTGTGTTGTCTGCTCTCATCACTCCACAACTTCTTCATTCTGGTGCCAGACTATGTGTGTGCTCAAATCCTTACTTGTAAGGAGCCTTTCTTATCTCTGAGCATCAGTTTTATCATCTGTAAAATGGGGATGGTGATGTTAACTACTTCTGAAGTTGGGGGCTGTTATATAAAAAGTGCTTGGAATCGTGATTGACGGTCAGCATGGCAGCTCCTGAGGGCTGGAGATACCAATGTTTGTTGGTTATGTGTGCTCCCTTGCAGATACAGTCACCACTCAGTGGTTCTCGCTTCTCCTTCCACATGGAGTTGGCATCAAGCCCATGCTTCCTCCTACCCTCCACTTCCTTAGATGGATTCCTTTCAATCAAAACCCCAAAGGCAAGGGAGTCCAGACATGTTATTGGTTAGCAAACACGAACAATGGCCTAGGTATCCATGTAGATCACATTGCACTAATTGCCAGACTGTTTGCCCTAGTCCCCAGTCAGAAAATGGGGAGATTTTTTTTAAATTCAAAATCATGGTTTGTCAAGCCAGAGCGGTGACTTGTATCATAGCAGGGGCATTTGGGATTGGAAAGAGCCTGACCTGAAGAGCTCCAGTCCGGTCAACTTGATGAATTGTAGGGATCCCCCCCTCCTACATTAATCACATTCAGAGTCCACGAGTTATCTGTGAACTGTTGGCGGGGGAGAGGGGACGACAAAATGAACAATGAACCCAGAAGACTGTACATCACAGGAATTCCTTTCATTATATTTTAAAAGTCACATTTATCACTAGATTTTGTTATATAAGAAAACAATGTCATTAGTAGTGTTAGTTTCTGTTTTGGTTGGAAAACATTCCAGGACTGTCTAATCCCAAAACTGCACATGGCCATAATTTAAGATTCTAGAAGTTTTCTTTTATGATCCATAGAGACATACAACTAAGAGGAAAGATTTCATGCTTTTAGATGATCATAGTAGCACTTTGGAGGTGGAGACTGGACAATCCTAGGAGTTCAAGTTCTTTTGATGACAGAGTGAGTTTGAGGCCAATCTGGCCATCAAGACCCCGTGTCTCAACAACAGCAACATAAAGGGATGAACTTTCTCTTGACAGACATTCTATATCAAAACACTGCTTTGTAGTATTTGTAGAGTAAACATATTACATTTTCATTTATAAAAACAAACCTGGTTTGCAGCAGGATTTTGCGTTTTCTGAGCTCAGGAAGAACTACAGATAATTCTGAGGTTACAGGTCAAGGGTTTGAGACTCTCTGTTTTTTTGCTCATTTTTAAAAGTGATCTTCCTTTTCTACAGAACCTTTGCACAACTCCAACTGTGGCAGATGATGTAAGACTTGACCTTGTCTTGTTCCAGTTCCTAAAAAATAGAGTTCTCTGATAGCTGATGTGAAAGAGAGAGAGAGAGAGAGAGAGTGTGTGTGTGTGTGTAATAAACACATCATATCCATTGTCTAGGTGCTCATGGTCACTTGGGAAGGCATGGGTAGAGATGAAATGGGATTCAGGATGCCAGCAGCACTAATTCTTAAAGCTGGATGGTAGAGTGAACACTGCGAAAGCCACCGTGTGCTCAAATGCTGATCTGGCGGTAATGAGAAGGCATTAGTAATGAAGGTTAGAGGAGTCAAGTATGAAGTCTGAAGCTGTGAGATCATGAATTAGGGGGTGACCAGTGGGAATATCACAGAAGATGAGACTCCAAGAGAGTTGGCAAACAGAGTTTGGTGCTAGGATATGGAGAAAAAAGAAAAAAAAAAGGTTCATTATTTCAAAGTATCTAAGGACCATCAAGAAAATGAACTCGGAGTGGGAGAAATGGGAAGGTGGCAGAAATGGCAGTTTGGTGAGGGATAGGGTAGGTCCACATGGTGTCTTCAGTCAACGGCTGAGGCAAACGGAAAGAATCCTTAAAGTCTGGGATGAGCAGGGTGGTGGCACACACCTTTAATCCCAGCACTCAGGAGACAGAGGCAGGTGGGTATCTGTGATTTCCAAGCAAGCCTGGTGAATTCCAGGCCACACAGACCCTGTCTCGAATAAACAAACAAGCGAACAAAACCTACAAAATCTTGGAGGAATTCTGAGGTGAATGGTCAAGCTTTTAGGAATTGCCCAGAATACATTTTAAAGTAGAAGGATGGGGTGACCAGCAGAGTGCGTGGATAAGGAAATCAGAAGTAGAGAAAGGGAGGTGCTGAGGAGATGGCCTTTTTGGTACATATACTGCTTACTTTGTAACCATGAGGATCTTCATTCACATCCTTAGCACTCATATTTTTTTTCTTAAAAAAAAAAAAAGCTGGGTAATAGTGGTTGTGCTTTTAATCCTAGTACTGACATAGAGAAGCCATGGAGGAAAACACCAACACTTACCTCTTGCCTCTATATGCATATGTGCGGACACACATGGATACAGCCACACATAAAATAGAATAATGACGAATGTCATTATGACTATCCCTCCCCCCCCCCCCCCCCCCGGAGCAGGGAAGAATGAGGGAACAATCAAAGAAAGCAAGGAAGAGACAGAGTGGAGCAGAGGAAAGCCACTGAGGTTCGGTATATCTGCCTTTTCAGAAGGGGTAAACCTTCTCATTCTGGCTTCAGAACTTCTCCCCTCATACCGAAGAGCAATGGGAGGGTTCCAGTGCCTATGGCTATCGTGAGTACTAATGCCCATCGTCAAAGGACAATCTTTTCTCCTAGAATATGAAATGAGCCCATGTTAGAAATCAGGCTCTTAAAAACGAGCATGCTTTATTGCATATATTGTTTCTCATGGAGATTTCTTTCTGCCATTTTTTTTAAATAACTACCCTTGTCTCTTGACCTTCTTCAAAATAACTCAGCATTGTCTCATTTTATCTTGTAGGTACAGCAGCCTGGGGAAAGTTCTTCAGTGTGAAAACATCTATAAAGAAGGTCAACGCATGAGCTGTTCCTTTAAACTGACTAAAGTAGATTCGAGTTTTGAGCAGCACAACATTCAAATAATGGTCAAGGACACTGCTGGGAAAATTAGGCCATCCTTCAAAATAGTGTCTTTAATTTCCCGTGGTAAGTTTGCAAAGCCCCCTTGGACAGCATGGATAAAAGGTCGTTCTGTCTTTGAATGGTTAAAACAAATAATTGAAGATGATAAATTTCAGTCTGAAGATCTTCCTGGAACAAGAGACTGCATGCACACATGCTTTTCTTTGATTGATGCTTTAAGATGCAGATGAGAAATGGTATTTCTGGAACATGAGTATCACATGCTTTCTTCTCGTTGACTTAGAAACAGGCAGAGGTTTATTAGGGCAGCCAGTTGTGTGGCCAAGATTGGAACCTGGGCTCCCTGACTCAGCGATCTCGTTTCACTTTGGTACTCTGGAGAGCTGCTCTTCAGATGTTATAGTCTCTGAATAATCTTTTGGCTAGAAAGCCTTGGATGGGATACAGTGCTGGGGATTGAGTGCAGGACCTTGCAAATGCTGAGCAATGCTCTACCACTAAACGTATGCACTCACCACTGTGTTCCAATTGCGGAACTCCACATGGCACACACATGGTCTAGGACCCCCAGATCTGGTCATATTGGCTAAGTATCAACTTGTTAGAGAGGCCAGTGGTAGTTTACTTCTCTGTTACTTTGATAAAACACTGGTCCAAATCAACTTGGGGAGGAAAGGGTTTATTTGTCTTACATTTCCATGTCACGGACCATTGTTGAAGGATACTGAGGAAGGAGCTCAAGGCAGGAGACTGGAGGAAGAGACTGATGCAGAGACTGTAGATGAAGGCTGATTACTGGCTGCTCCCTTTGGCTTGCTCAGCCTATTTGGAGGTGGAATTGCTTACAGTTGCCTAGGTCCTGCCACATCAATCATCAACCAACAAAGTGCCCTACAGATATGGCTGCAGGTCTGTCTGATAGAGACACATCCTCAGTTGAGGCTTGCTCTTCCCAGGACTCCAGTTCGTTTCAATGACAAAATTAACCAGCACAAGGCTTCAACTTGAACAACCAATATTTGGTTGAGGACCTAGCGCCTCCTCTTGTCAAAGCATATAGACCCTTTTTGAGTGTTTCTTTATTTGTAAAATGGAATATATAGTCCAATTCAACTCCAAAGAATTGTAAGAACCAAAGAGCATGAGGTATCAAAAGGCGTTTTGTAAATCTCCAAAGGAAAATAATGTCAGTATGTTGGTTTGCTTGTTGCGGTAACCTATGAGGGAGCTCAGATTCTGGCTAAATGATTAATAGAAAAGAAGCATCTTTTGGCAAAGGCTTATCTAAATCTGTAAGCAAAATACTACTTACCACTCCTCCAGATAATCTTGGAAGTCAACTGTAGCAGGGGACCAAAGGCAGCCTAGTTTGTAGGCCAAGAGAGTGAGGTCAGGATAGTTTATCACATGGGGTTGGCTGAAGTAAAGTCCTCTTTTTCCTCTTACTTCTTTGGCAGACTATCTTAGGTAGGGTTTTAAGGTTTATTTTACTGGTCGTTTTGGAATTAATGGTGACATAAAGAATAATTCTTCTTGACAAGAAGTTGGCCTCTATATGTTTTCTGTTAATTACCCATTATTTTCTGTTCCTTATTCTTAAGTACAGTTCATTCCTGCAAAAGTAATATGACCTTTGAAAGCTATTGCTTTCAAAGTATTTTAGTCTTTTTTGTTTGTTTGTTTGTTTTTGTTTTTGATTTTTCGAGACAGGGTTTCTCCGTAGCTTTTTGGTTCCTGTCCTGGAACTAGCTCTTGTAGACCAGGCTGGCCTCGAACTCACAGAGATCTGCCTGCCTCTGACTCCCGAGTGCTGGGATTAAAGGCATGCGCCACAGCCCGGCAAAGTATTTTATTCTTTTTTTTTTTTTTTTTTTTTTTTGGTTTTTCAAGACAGGGTTTCTCTGTGGCTTTGGAGCCTGTCCTGTGTCCTGGCACTAGCTCTGTAGACCAGGCTGGTCTCGAACTCACAGAGATCCGCCTGCCTCTGCCTCCCGAGTGCTGGGATTAAAGGCGTGCGCCACCATCGCCCGGTTGGGATTCTAATCATCATTATCATCGTACACGCACAGTAGTGCTAAGTATATTCATATTGTACAGCAGATCTCTATAAGAGATTTTTCTTTTCTTTTCTTTTCTTTTCTTTTCTTTTCTTTTCTTTTCTTTTCTTTTCTTGTTTTGAGACAGAATTTCTCTATATAAAAGTCCTGGCTGTCCTGGAACTCGGTCTGTAGACCAGGCTGGCCTCGAACTTGCAGAGACCCACTTGCCTCCACTTCCAAAGTGCTGGGATTAAAGGTGTGTGCCACCACTGCCCAGCATCTATAAGTTTTTCGTCATGCACAAGTGAAATTCTACCTTTTAAGCAGGAGTTCTGCTTCCCTCCAGCTCTTGGCAGCACGCCTCTGCAGTCGGTTCCTTTGACTACAGCTCCCTTAGTATTTCATAGGAGCAGGATCAATGTACTCCTCTTGGTTTAGGTCAGCTTGCTTCGCTTAACAAAATGTTCTCAAAGCACAGACACGTTACAGCCTGTAGTGGAGAGCAGGCTATTTTTTTAAAATCATGATCTTGGAGTGGCATCAGCGAGGGAGAGCTCGAGAAGCCTCTGATACCTAGTATTTTCTTACCCATGTGGTGGAAGTACCTGTGCATCCAAGAACTCATTTTCTCTATCCTCTGGTCCTGGTTCTGCTTGGACCATTTTCTGACTAGACTCAGATCAGAGTTCATGTCATTTACCAGATAACCCCAAAGGCTCTTCTTAAATTCATTTTACTGGGCAGTTTTAAATACACTTCCTCTGCTAATTGTGGGTAATCAGAAATTCTCAAACTCTATATCAGATCATGTGAGGCCATTAAAAGCCATCAGCCCTATTTTGATTTCACTTTGTGAACCTTCATTATCCAGTTTACATATATAATCATATCTTATATACACATAATTAAATGAACTTGTAGAAACTAATTTTCTTTCTTCTATCTTTCAGTGAAACCTGGTCCTCCACATATTAAACATCTTTTCTTCAAAAATGATGTCTTATTTGTGCAGTGGAAGAATCCTCAGAATTTTAGCAGCAAATGCTTATCTTCTGAAGTGGATGTCAAAAACAGTCAAAATGGACTACATTCTCCTTTCTCTGTAAGTTTGGTTAGATGAGAGGTGTTTTATGGAGTGTTTTCTTTTACTAAGATAATGAAATGTGGCTCTTAACATTTGTCAGCAGATAATAAAAAATTAAAAATAAGGCATAGTGCAAGTTTTGAAGGTTTACAGAAGTATTGGGTGCAGGGTTTAAATTGCTTAAAACATCGCTATTATCTGCCATGTAGCAGACACTTTTGCTTGCTACAGCAATGAAAATAACAGTTGATAAACATCTCTCGCTCTCTCCTTTACCTCATGGAGATTGCTGGTTGAAAATAAGTATGTGACTTAGTCAACTAATTTCACAGTGTATTATGAAGGAAAAGCAAATGGGCTGATAAGTAGAAGGACTAGAAGGAAATATTAGGTAGGGAAGTCACAAGAAAAATGGTATTTGAGATGAGAGCAGAGTGCTTAGCAGGAGCTAGCTGTGTGAGGAATTGGGGTTAGAAGGGGCAGCAGATGAAAGAAAACTCGAGTCAAGAGTGGGCTTGATGTGGTTGAGAACGGAGGGAGAGGGCGTGGCCAGAACAAGACAGGAGCAGTGTTTCAGCAATAGGCAGAGACAAAACCGTGCAGGTGTGTAGAGGCCGTAGGGAGGACACTCTGTTTTCTTGGAGTTTGTGGCAGGAATGTAGTCAAATTGAAATAGTCAGTGCTTGTTGGATTACACTCATATCTGCCGTCCAAAAACCGATGCAAAACATACAAATTGAAAGTCTCTGTGGGGCCTTCATCAGAATATGGTGTAACTTTAGGGCATCGGTCCCATTATTTGTTTTATAGATTCTTGTGAGGACTTTGTTGCTTTGCTTAGAAAATTTCAGTTGGAGTGGGGAGGCTGGCCTGATTGCTCAGTGGTTTGCTGCTAAGCCTTATGAGCTGTGGGAACCACAGGAATGGAAGGAGAGAAGCAATTCCTGCAAAGTTTTCCTCTGACCTCCCCATGTGTGCCATATCAGTCACACACCCACACACATGCACATATGCCCAGGTACACACTAAATGTAATAACTAAAAACCCGTTGTAGGTCCAGATTTAAAGCCAGACCATCCTAGGTGTGTGTTTCCATAAGGTGGCGCCTCAAGACCATGACAGTACCTTGCTCTCTTTGCTACTGGTCGGGGTCCTTTGTGCATGTTTATTTTAGAAGGTCTGTACTAAACTGTGTTAGATTGCTTTTAGAGGAACCCAGTATCTTGCATGTGGCTAAAAGTTCTGGGTCCACTTGTTTTCGTTCACTATGGAACTCTCCAAATGCTTACTAAAATAAGTCAATGTTGACATTCTCTAACTCCATAGGGAGAGCCCAGCTCCACAGCAGGACAGAGCCCTTCAGGGCGTTTGCAAATGAAGCCATGTAATAATGTTCAGTCCTTGTGAGTGTTAGAAAGCATCGTGTCCCCATGCGAAAAGAAATTATTTCTGGGGACGGGGAGGGGAGAATGTTGGGATTGAAAGCAAAGTGAGTATTTAGAACACTCCAGCCTTTACTCTCCCCTGGTGCTTCTGTGGGAAATGCCAAAACAAGTACTGCTTCTCTGAACTCATTTGCTTTCTAAAGCCTGACCACACTTAGGCCTCTTCTCTCCGCTGAAAGTAAGCAACAGATAGCAGGTCGTGTCGACTTCATTCTGTCCTTGCTACAAACAACTTATATCCACCAAATGGTGACTATTTAGGCTTATTACTAAGTACTTTCTCTCAGTTCTCTCATTTAGAGATCACACTAAGCCTAGGGACCTATGTCCCGTTATTTGATCCCTGCCTCACATTGGGAAAGTTTTGTTACACCTAAGGCCATATTTCTAGTAAAAGAATCACGATTTAAGCAAAAGGGGCTAGAGGGATGGTCCAGTTGTTAAGAGAACTGGCTGCTTTGCTGGAAGACTTGGCTTTGATTCTCAGTTCCTACATGGTGGCCCAAGACTGACTGTAACTTCAGTTCTAGGGATTTGATGCCATCTTCTGGCCTCAGAGGGCACCATGTAGCATACATGCCAGCAAAATGCTCATGTGTAATATAAAAACTCAAAGAGATTGAAGCAAAAGTCTTAACCCCAATTTGTGTTTTTAGCCCCTGGAGACCACCTTAATACTTCTCTTAACACTAATACCTACCATTTATTAGCTGTCTAGAACATACTACAGAGACACTGGTCTAAGGGCGTCTGATGGACTAGTTCGTAATAACCCATGACGCTAGTAGTATGGGAACCTGTATTTTTGAGAAACCAAGGTTGAAGAACTTTCACACAACTTGTAAGTCAGTATGAACTCAGAGGCCAGTCTCTGTGTCTTTGACTTAGCCCAAGATTATTTGGTACAATACTATGTACAAATCATCAATAAATGAGGGCTAAGTCTATATCTTAGTAGTAGAACCCTTGCCTAGCATGCTTGAGGTCCTAGGTTCAATCCCTGGTCCTTAAAAAACATACTAATTAAAATCTTGTTGAATTAATAAATATTAAGAAATATGTCACTTCTGAACTAAAGAAACCATGTATGCTGTGGATGTTATATACATAGACCGGCCTGTAGTCTCTCTGGAATGACTCTGTTTGTGCTTGAGTTTAATGTTTCCTTCAAGCAGATGTTCACCAGCTGCTTCCACCCTAGAATGACATCAGCTCTTTGTGTGCAAAGTTTGAGCTTTGCTGATGAGACCCTTCTTTTTCTTTCGGACAGACTACTTGAGGAGTCATAGTTGTCTGTTGGAGTTGCAGGTCTGGGAATGGGTAAACTGGATCATGGGCTCCTACCATCACACTGGGGGCTGTTATATTCAGAGACAGCTTGGAACAGAATCGTGAAATAAGATAGGAATTGTTTTCTTATCCCCACTCCTTCCTAGACAACTGTCTACTTGGTGTTCTGTGCCCTCGTTTTCCTCGTCTCAGAGACAGCAGCAGCTGCTGACCTATAGATGAGGATTTCCAGTGAAATGAGAGCCTAGACTTAATCTACACAGTGATTTGCTGACTTTAGTATTCGTATGTTTGGGAAATGGTCCAGGAAAGAAGTGACATCAGTCTACAGCTTGATCCCTCAAGTGGCACTTGACACTTGTCATTTCCCAGAAGGCCAGTGGTTCCAGAAATAGGACACTGAGGCTACCTGCATTTTCTCTGCCTGTGTATGCACTACTGGAATGATACGCTTTTCTCGTTCTGTTGGCCTTTTAGCTCTTCAGAAATGCTGGTATGGACTATTTAGTGAATGACATTGAGAGCCAAAGTTAATGGAGGTATGTTGTGGTCCTTGCACCATGTTTAAATGTTTCTTTGACAGGGGCTGGAGAGATGGCTCACAGTGATTAAGAGTACTGGCTGCTCTTGCAGAGGCCTGGGGCTCACAACCATCTGTAACTCCAGTTCCAGGAAATCCCACACCCTCACATAGACACGCATGCAGACAAAACACCAATGCACACAAAATGAAAGTAAATTATTGGAACTTTGTAAAATGTTTGTTGACCTAAGTTGGACTGTTAAGACTAAGCAACAGATTTTCATGCTTGATTTGTTTGACTGTTGTTGAAGAATTCAAATTCATATCTTAGGTATTCAACAAGGAAGATGAGTGTCTTAAAAATTAGTGGTGGAGGGCTAAAGAAATGGCTCAGTGATACAGCCCACCTATTGCTCTTGTAGAGAACCTGTGCTCAGGGATGAAGAGATGGCTCAGCTGTTAAAGGCTAGGCTCACAACCATAAATATAAAGAGAACCTGTGTTCAGTTTCCACCACCCACATGGTAGGGATCAGAACTGTCGAAACTTCTAGAGAATCCAATGCTCTCTTCTGACTTCTGCCTATATATGTGCACATACATCCATTCAGATAAACACATTAAATAAACAATTTTAAATATTTTTGTAACAATATAATTCACTCTAGAAAAATATTGCATAAGTCATAATATACATGTCAGTGATTTTTATAAGTGATTTTTATTTATTTGAGTTTTTGCTTTGTTTTTGTTTTTAGGAAAGAGAGTCTCATAGAGCTTGTCTCAAGCTCACTGTGTAGCTAAAGCTGGCCTTGAACTGCTGGCCCTCCAGCCTCTGCCTTCCAAGTGTTGAAATTATAGGCATGTGCTTCTGCAGACAGCTTTTTTTATTTATTTATTATGTATACAATATTCTGTGTGTATGCCTGAAGGCCAGAAGAGGGCGCCGGACCTCTTTACAGATGGTTGTGAGCCCCCATGTGGTTGCTGGGAATTGAACTCAGGACCTTTGGAAGAGCAGGCAATGCTCTTAACCACTGAGCCATCTCTCCAGCCCCCCTGCAGACAGCTTTAGAAATGAGTTTTACAAATTACCTTTCACCTATATAGCCAACACCGCAAAAGCCCCTCCTTATCTATTCTAGGTGCTATACCCCGAAAGGAAAACTATGATCAGGACTTCTAATCGTGTAGATTGGTTTTGTTGCTACTATTTAAACTTTCTCAGGCATTCTAGCCATGTCTTGAGGGCTGAGAGGAGACTAGCTTACCCAGGGGGTTGAGATCACCCCCAGGAAATGGAACAAGTTTATGTCTCTGTATGTCTCTTTCTCTCTCTCAATCAGTGACTATTTGGACAGCAACTATGTTCACCATTATACCGTCAATGCCACAGCATATTTTCTGTGGGTTTGTCATCTTTGATTCAACATAAAGTTTACAAGACTTTCCCAGTACATGTAGATGGTTAATTTTCATCGTGTGCATCCCATTGTGCAACTGTATCACTTTTTACTAATGGAGTTTCTCATTGACTTGGCAAATTTCCAGTTTAAACTACAATGAATAGTGGTTTACAGACATTTGCATACCTGTCTCCTGGTGCATAAGTGCATAACTCTCTGTGGGCATGCCTCCATTTATGTGGGGGGTGGGATGTCCAAAGGTTACAGATGATTGACTCTATAGAAAATGACAGTTTTCCTAAATGTTTGTGCCAATTTGCACATTTAGCAGAAATTGAGAGTTGCAGGCACCTTGTGACCCATCAACATTTAATAGTTTCTAGGAGGTGTGTGTGTGTTATTTCTACTTCATTTGCACTTCCCTGATGTCCAATGAAGTTAAGAACTTTTTCTTACTTATTGCCCATGTACATATTTTCTTGTGAATTTCCTCTTCAGGTCATTTTCCAATTATTGAGCTGTCTTTCATTAATATTTAGAGGAAGAATATATTCACAGCCTTCGTTAGGGTTTATACAATATGTTTTCTTCTTCTTTACGTTGCCTGCTTGTTTCCTTAGTAGGTTGTGGTTTTTTTCAGTGTTAACGTTTTATAAAATATTTCTTTATGGTTCATAGGTGCTGCTTGACACGTCTTTTTCTCTTTCAAAGCTATAAAGATGGGTCCACTGATGGCGTGCTATATTTATGTGTTTATGTCTGTTCATTTATTTTTTCTCCTCTCACTTATGTGCGGTGTGGGTGTGTGTTTGCATGTGTGCGGAGGCTCAAGGTTGACTTTGAGAGTCCGCCATTATCATGCCTCAACTTTCTTCACTGAAAATGATATGATCTCTCAATCAAACATTGATATAGCTAGCCTTCAGCTTGCTATGGGCAATCCTCTGCCTCACTGCTACAGCTAGTCTCCAGATTGCTATGGGCAATCCTCTTGTCTCCATCTTTCTGGAGCTGGATTTACAGGTGAACGCCACACCCACCCACCCAATATTACATATGTGCCCTACTGCTCTGAACTCTAGTCCTTGTGCCTGCACGGTGGGCATTTAGCCACTGAGCTGTCTCCACGGTCCCTTTGTTCGTTTACTTGACTTTCCATAGGTCCATTTGCAGCACACTTGAAATTGGTCTTGTGAACGGTGTGAGGTAGAGGGAAAGACTTTTTTATTCGCAGGGATATGTAATATACACAGCACTGCTTATTTCTCCACGGAATGTTTCTCTTTTATTTCTTTAAATTTTGCATCATTTTTATTTATGTGGTGTGTGTGTGTGTGTGTGTGTGTCTATACGGGTATGTGCATATGAATGAAGGTGCCAGACGAAGCCAGAGGTGTTAGATTTCCTGTAACGGGAGTTGTAGACTGTTGTGACCTGCCTAACATGGGTGCTGAAAATCAAACTTTGGTCCTCTGGAAGACAAGCAAGTTCTCTTAGCTTGACACATCGCTGCAGCCCACATGATCTTGTAATAGGATGCGAGGAAAGCCTGTTAGAAGTGGCATAAAGAAAAGGCATAAAACATTTTTTTTTTAATTTTGGAACTATTTTTTTTCAAGGTTGAAGAGGACAAATGCCAGAATTCAGAATTCGATCAAAACATGGAGGTCAGTTTATTCAGCTTTTCTTATCTGGGCTTAGACACCAAGTAACGGGGGTGGGGCAGGTCAGGAACAGCATAAATTTGAAATGCTTAGTGAAAAGCAAACTGTTTTGTTCTGGGGATTATTGCCAATGTTTTTCAGGAGTCAAAGTCAGATCATCTGAATTGTAACCCAGGTCTTAATCACATACAGAACATGACCAATGACTATCATTCAATAGCAGAGCTAAGGGGAGTTAACTGATGATATTTTTGTGCGTTTCTGCTTTGTCTCAAAGGGTGCAGGCTGTTTCATCCTCCCTGGTGTTCTTGCTGACACTGTCTACACCGTCAGAGTAAGAGTCAAAACAAACAGGTTATGCTTTGATGACAACTACCTGTGGAGTAACTGGAGCGAAGCCCTGAGCATCGGTAAGAGAAGACAGTGCCATTACAGGCTAAAACACTGATGGCGGGAAACTCAGTTGAAACACAAAATAGATTGGGAAAGGGGTTGCCATTCTTTCTTGATGCCAGAGAGCATTTAAAATGCACAGTTCCTTTCCATCTAATTGTTATCCAATCGCCCAGGGTTGATAGACAGCATACAGTTCTTTGGAAGACCATGATCCATAGGGTGTTATCCTCACCTCTGCCCCATCTCCATCTTTATCAGAAACCCAAACAAAAACACAGAAGCCAAGCACCATCAAATTTTCAGGTTGTACCAGGCCAGAGGACTGTCCTGTATGCTAGTTGATAGGCTCAGGAGGGTAGCAATGAGCTTGGGGGTATTTAATAGAGGTAAGCCTTGTTAGTGGCTATGCTGAGTAGGCCATGCTCAAATAAAGCATGAGAAAGACCTATTTGAGTTGGGTGCCAGAGAAAAATGCATGCACAGTCTTGGCTAACAGTGCTGGTGTAGCTCACACATCAAGGTAGTGTTGCAGGGTGGGGCATCCGTGGTTCATCCCCATCAGAAATATGAAGTCAGGCTAAGGACATAGCTCATCTGCATAGCTCATCTGGTAAAGTGCTTGCCGAGTAAGCATGAGGACCTAAGTTCAATCCCTAGCACCTCCTTAGAAAAAGCTTAGCATGGGTGTATACACATGTAATCCCAGTACTCAGGGGGTAGGGGCAAGAGGATTTCTGAAGCTTGCTTGCCAGCTAATCTAGTTGAATTGGTGAGCTCCAGGTTTAGGAAGGGACTCCGTCTTTAAAAATAAGGCAGAAAGAAAGAGGAAGATACCTGACATTAACTCTGGTTTTTACTTACTTACATGCAAACACACACACACTCACACACACACACACACACACACACAGAGAGAGAGAGAGAGAGAGAGAGAGAGAGAGAGAGAGAGAGAGTTAGAGAGTTTGTGGCAACACCTTTCCGAATTTGTGTGTGGAGCATCACATTGTAAGAGATACAATGACTGCCTGGAATCTGTCGTTGGAAGGGTAATGAGGGTACTGAAGAACCTCAAACTCAATAGGGAACTGTACATGGAGTAAATTTGAGAAGATAGAACTGTTAAATTCTTAAATTCAAGGCATTGCTGGGTAGAAGAGGAAATTGGCTTTTCTTTTGGTGGCCACTAGGGGCAATATAAAACCAACATGAGACTTTTTCAAAGGTTGAGTTTGATTTTGTTGGTGGTGGTGGTGGTTTTTTTTTTTTTTTTGGTTTTTCGGGACAGGGTTTCTCTGTAGCTTTGGAGCCAGTCCTGGAACTAGCTCTTTAGACCAGGCTGGTCTCGAACTCACAGAAATTCGCCTGCCCCTGCCTCCTGAGTGCTGGGATTAATTAAAGGCATGTGCCACCACTGCCTGGCTTTAAAGTGTTAAAAGAGTTAGAGGAATGGGCTTTTGGAGAATGTCACCCCCTATTCATTGAGAGACGCAACAAGCTGTGTGTCAGATGTGGTCGAGTTAGTTATCTGCTGTTACAGAACAAAGTACACCAACATTATCTAAGGATGGCAGCTAAGAGCTATAATTCCAGTACTCAAGGGCTTTGGGCAGGAAGATTGGCATGTTTGCGGCCAACCATGGCTGCATAGTGAATCATTAATCAGCCTGGGCTACAGTATGAAGCTCTGTCTCAGTAATAAAAAAAATCATAAAAACAAAGTAAATGACACCAAAGTTCAATAGCTTATAATTGCAGACACCTACCAACCACATACCGGTTTCTCAAGGTCAGGAGACTAGTGTAGTTTTAGTTTGTTTATTTGGTTTTTGGATTTTTGAGACAGGGTTTCTCTGTAGCTTTGGAGCCTGTACTGGAACTAGCTCTGTAGACCAGGCTGGCCTCGAACTCACAAAGATAAGCCTGCCTCTGCCTCCCGAGTGCTGGGATTAAAGGTGTGCGCCACCACCACCTGGCTAAGAGTCTAGTGGAGTTTAGCTAGAGGTTTCACAAGGGTGGCATCAGGACTGCAAGTGGTATTGTAATCTCATCCAAAGGCATGGCAGGGACTGAAGAGTCCGCTTCTAGGTATACTGAAGGGGAAAAAAGAAGAAGAGGATGCGCAGAAAGCTGCTAGGGGGAAAGTCATATGAAGATGAAGGAAGATACTGGAGTAAGGTAGCCACAACCAAGAAACTCCAAAGACAGCTACCAGAAGCTGGAGAAAAGTGGGAGACTGTTTTCTATAGCCTTCAGAAAGGAGCATGGCTTTGCCAGTATCTTGAATTTGAACTTCTTATCTCCTGAACCATGAAAAAAAAGTTTTGTTTTTTCAAGTATCTAGCTTTCTGTAATCTGCAGTGGGAATCTAATAGAAATATATGTTTTTAGTTCCCTGTCCCCTTAGGCCTCTCTACAGGGTTCCCTTCTGACATAGAAATAGGCTCCCCCAGGTGAGCAATCCTAGCAAGAAAGGATTTATAAGAGAACTGTCATTATAAAAATAAAAGCTGTGGTTTCCCCGGGGGGGGGGGCACAGCATCAGAAACGCTGCAGGTCCCCGAGTGGCAGTAGTGGGCAGTGGATCCTGAGACCATGGCGGGCCACAGAAGCAGTCAGTCCCAGGCAGGGAGACTGAGATGGCTAGGCACGCCATGCAGAGAAAGTGGGTATTTATCTAGTGGGTTATGGAAGGAAAGGGAAAGGAGAAGGGGAAAGAGCAGAAAGAGGGAGGGAGGGAGGGAGGGAGAGAGAGAGAGAGACAGAGAGAGAGAGACAGAGAGAGAGAGGGGGGGGGAGAGAAGAGGAGCCACAGCAGCAGCTACTTCTTGGGAAAGAGACAGAAAGGAAGGGGCTAAGACTGGAAGCAAAAGGAAGATCCACCTGCCTTAGTGGTAGAGGTGGGGAAGGTAGTGGGAGGGGCTTGTCTCTTAAAGGGATAGGACAGACCATTATGAGAACAGCCTTGTAAAAACTATGGTCCGTCATCACTTATCTTGAAAATGAGAGACCAGCACTGGTGCTGTTTTGTTATTTAGAAGAAAGTCAATCAGTGCAACCCATGTCTAGACAGGGGATTGTATGATCACTGGGAGGCAGGAATCATTTAGGGTCATTTTTGAAGTTCCCTAAGACAAGGATATTAGGTCCTGATGATGCTTTCTAGAATCCCATGCCCTTGTGTTGAACATAGAAATATATAATTAGCTTTCCATGTTTTAGGTGTAGAAAAACAAAGTTTGGAATTGGACAGTTCTATGTTTGAAGCCTGCCTGAGTCTTATCCCTGCATAGTTCTGCAATAATATTGTCTAACAGATAGAATAGCTCAGAGATAAATATGTCAGAGCACCTGATATGGTACTAGACATATAAGGGAGGCACTCTTTAAGAATCATAGTGGTAGTAGTTGTTAGGATTTATTTAAGTATTCAATAGTGGCAGTAAGAAAGTATGATAGTAAGTCTTTAAGTAGATAGTAATAAAGGGCAGTCAAGCTTGGTGGTAGTGGTGCACACCTCTTCCCAGCACTTGGGAGGCACAGGCAGGCAGATCTCTGTGAATTTAAGGCTGGCCTGATCTACAAAGTGAGTTCCCGGATAGCCAGGGCTACACAGAGAAACCCTGCCTTGAAAATCCCCCCCCCAAAAAAAAAGAAAAGAAAGAAAGAAGAAACAAGAAAAGAAAGGAGAAAGAAGAAAAAGAAAGGAAGGAAGAAAAAAGAAAGGACAGTCATTGTCAGATATGCAGTCTTTTATTTAATACTGTCTAAAACAGGTTAAGATGCCCTGGTTGCTAACAGTCCTTAAGGTACTTGCTCATCTTGAAAGCTCAGGCACCAGAACAGGATAATTTTTCAAACTATTAAGATAATTGAAGAATTTGGGGGAAAAATGGGTTGTGACATAGGAAAGAAATAGCAAATGGAATTGTTGCCTGGCTCATTACAAAAAAGAACTTGTAGTTCTCATGTCTTTGTGCTTAACTTTCTATTCTGTAGGCAAGGAGTCGAACTCCACATTCTACATAACGATGTTACTCATCATTCCGGTCATTGTTGCAGGTGCGATCATTGTCCTTCTTCTTTACCTGAAAAGGTAAGCCGCTGCCCAGGCAGATTTTACAGTTCCTGCTAGCCTGTGTGTTATGCTTATTACTCTTCATGATGGTGTATTGTTGGCCGCAACAATTTTTGCACAATTGCAATCAGACATGACTTATGCTGAAATGATGGGCAAATCATCATGCCCATTTTGTGGTAAAGGAAGCATCGAGTGAGTTTCCCACAGCACTGCTTTGGCATGGCTTTCTGTGTACATGCCTAGAATTGCTAAAGACACCTGTGCTATTTTCATTGACTCTCTTCAGTACCTGCTTTATCCACAGTTAGTTGGCAACTCTTGGAATGAGCTTTTAGAAATAGGGGATTAAGGGGGCTCGCAAGACATCTCACTGGGTAAAGGCACTTTCTGAATAAGCTTGGTGATGTAAGCTTGATCCCTGGAACCCATGTCAGTGTTTAAGGAAAGAATAATTTCCACAGCATTGTCTTGTGCACATAGAAAGATCACAAGTGACACATGTAAAGTGGTACCCACATGTGTGCTCCCTCCAAAACTCCATGCACAATTTAAAAAAAAGAAGAACTTGGGTCTGGGAGTGGAGCTTGGTGGTAGGACACATAGTTAGCATGTTTGAGACTCTGGTTCAATTTCCAGCACTAACAGAAAAGGAAAATAAGAAAAGAAATCTATTGCTAATAAAATGACAGTCGTTAATGAAAGGCAGGAAAGAGAACTCTGCCAGATTATCACTAATATATGCTACTCATTCTTTTTTTTTT
>NW_026068081.1:2009306-2066383 GCF_014885135.2 Alexandromys fortis
TTTTTTTTTTTTTTTTTCCGAGACAGGGTTTCTCCATAGCTTTTTGGTTCCTGTCCTGGAACTAGCTCTTGTAGACCAGGCTGGCCTTGAACTCACAGAGATCCACCTGCCTCTGCCTCCCTAGTGCTGAGATTAAAGGCGTGCGCTACCACTGCCCAGCTATGCTACTCATTCTTTAAGAATGCTTTTATTGCTGAGCATGGTGCCACCTTCAGTTCCATGAGACCATGTGTCAAAAAAGAGAAAGGATGCTTTATTTCTCTTTAGCAGTATAGAGATAGTTGCTGCTCTTCTAGTAAATGCTCAAGGTTGGAATGAAAGTATTGATCTGGGCCCAAAACCAATGCTTTAGCATTATTTCAACATTATATGTTAGATACCTATTTATATGCTAGCTAGCATTCAAAGTGCCAGGCTTATGGTGTGAATAGAACACAGGCTCTCTCTATATTTTTAGAGGGGATAATACACATCTATAGCAGGAATTCAGGTTGGCAGGAGGTAAAGGAAGGCAATGCTAGAAGACTCATTTCACATAAGGAGGCCAGGGGAACCCTCTCTGAGAGGATGATAATTGGATTAGAGACTCATAAAATAAAGGCATTGAGCTATTCAACTATTTTTCCAGACTAAGGAAAAAGCAAGTACCAAGGCTTAGGGGCTAAAATGAGCTTGTGGTGTCTGCCTGGAAGAGATGGGGTGAGGGAGAGTGGCCGGAGATAAGGCTGTAGAACTGGCAGATAGGATCAAGCACGGCATGAAAAGGAACTGAGACTTTTTATCCTAACCATAGAAGAGGTCTTGGGATACTCTAAGCAGAGAATTTGTGTGGTCATGAGTGTACTGTTAAGTATAGGATCATGCCTCTATTAAAGAGTTCGTTTGGACAAGAATAGAAGCAGATGGAAGGAAGCGTGAAAAGAGCAGTCTTTATTTTTGATCATTTTGTTTGTTTGGTTGGTTTTTGTTTTGAGACAGGGTCTCACTATGTCGCCTTGGCTGGCTTAGAATTTTTATGTGGATCAGGTCAGCCTCCATCTCACAGAGATCCATTTATCTCTGCCTCCTGAGTGCTGGGGCTAAAGACATTTGACACTGTGCCTATTGAAAGCAGTCTATATAAGGAGGAAGAAGTGGTTAGATAAATTTGAGGTATATTCCAAAAGCCCAAATTAGCAAGACTTGCTGGTGGTTAATTACTTATGGAGGTGTGAGGGAAATCGAACATTCCAGAGTTTGACCTTCAACAGCTGAGTGTCAGTGACATTTTCCAAGATAGGAAAAACGATGAGGAGCGCTACCTTTAAGAGAAAGGGAAGGATTTAAGTTTTTAATCTATTTAAGAGATGTCTAGTAAGCATCCAAGTAGATGTATACAGTAGACAACTGTATGCCTAGACCTGGAGTTTAAGGAAGAGCTCTAAGATAGAGATAACATTTGGGGAGTCGTGTCATGGACCAGGTTTCAAAAGATTAAAGCAAGCAATTAGATAAAGACACAGGAGGACAGAGGGTACACCATGAGACCCACCCTGAGAGGTGAGGCAGGCCCACAAGAAAGAGAGGCGGGGGCTGAGGGTGTGGCTAGGCAGCAGCTGACTTGTCTGGCGTGTGCATCACTAGGATTGAAACCAATGGAGACCAGCAGGAAGAAGGGAGAAATGATCAGCTTTTGGCTGGGTGAAGCAGCGTGTGCCTGTAAACCTAGCACTTGACAGGTAAAGGCAAAAGAATAAGGAGTTCAAGGCCATCCTTAACTGTATAACAAGTTTGTGGACAGCTTGAGCAACATAATATGCTGTTTAAACACAAAAACCAACGAACCAAACAAATAAACAAAACACCCGCAAAAAACAAGGGATTTGTGTGTGTGTGTGTGTGTGTGTGTGTGTGTGTGTGTGGCAATGCTGAGCATTGACCCTAAGCTCTTGCACATGCTATAGGCAAGCACTATAACCACTAAGCCATATCCCCCAACCCACTTCTCACTTTTTAAGACAGGCTCTAAGTTATTTAGACTGGCCTTAAAATTACTCTATAGCTCAGCCAGGATTTGAACTTACAACCATCTTGCCCCCAAGATCCTGAGTAACTCAGATTACAGGCCTGTGCCATTAGACTACTACGTGTGTGTGTGTGTGTGTGTGTATAAATTATAAAAGCAAGCTTCTTATTTGCTAAAATTATGCCCCACTATTTTATTTTATTTTTGAGACAAGCCTCACAGTGTAGCCATAGCTGGCCTAGAATTCCCTATGTAGACCAGGCTGGCCTTGAACTCACAGAGATCCACCTACCTCTGCCTCTTGAGTGCTGAGATTAAAGATGTGTGTCATCATGTCTGGCCCTCATTATTTTTAAATGACGTAAGTAATTTAAGTTGGTGCCTTGTTTCCTCTATGCAGATTTGGTGGTCTTGGGACACTGATTTCTCATAGCCATTTAAACCTATCCTTCACAGTTCCGTTATGACTAAAGGTGACTTTCTAAAAGTGACTTATGCGCTGTGGCTTCTGTATGCCTGTTTTTGATAGAGCTGTCTTTATGTGAAAGACTCCTGTGCACTGGGAAGTTTGATCCAAACAAATCTCTCTTTTCTTAAAGGCTCAAGATCATTATATTTCCTCCAATTCCTGATCCTGGCAAGATTTTTAAAGAAATGTTTGGAGACCAGAATGATGACACCCTGGTAAGCACTACCTCCATGGGGGCTGAAATGGGGAATGTAGGGTATGAGACTGGAAAACTTAGGACACGATACACATAACATGAAACTAACTATTCCGACCATGTTAAGTATATAGTTGAATACCCAGCACATTTTCCGTGTTTTACAGCGACCATCAGTATCTACTTCTAGGACTTGTTCATCATCCTCAGTGGAAACTGTACTTCACCAAACTCTAACTTCTTGCTCTTCTATCCCTTCCCCCAGCAACCACTACTCTATGTTCTGCTCTGTGTATTTGTCTATTCTAGGTTATCTCATATATATGGGATCATGCAATATTTGCCTCATTGATTTTTGGCTTGTTTTATTTGGCATCATGTTTTCAAGGTATATCATAATGTAGCGTGTATCAGAATTCTTCAGATTGGTTATTGTATGTATACATGCATGTGTGGGGGTGGTTACACATGTTGAGACCAAAGAAGGAGAATGTTGGAGGTAACCTTGCTCTGTCAATCTCTGCCTTATTACTTTGCAAAAGGGGTCACCACGGAGCCTGAAGTGAGGTGGGTGGGCAGTAGGTGATTCCCCTGTTCCTGCCCCCCCCCCCCGCCCCTGAGCTCTGAGGTTACATGTCTCAACAGCCATGGCCATTTTTTTTTTTAAATAGATGCTGATATTTCAAACTCACATCCTCATGTTTACACAGCAAATGGTCTCACCACCTGCCCAGGGCCAAAATTGGTTATTTTAGCCTACACTTGATCTAAAAGATGAGAGTTGATTTAAAATGTCGGATATCTGGCCAAGCATACCAGCTAAGAAATTCTCAGAATACCCTGTCTGTCTCGGGTCACTGGACTCCATCCTCTTTCTGAGGAATGAGATATCTTGTCTAAACACATAGCAGAAAGAGCCTCCTTTGGGAAATTAACCTAATGAAGGGGCCTTGAACTTTTAGATACCTTTCAAATGTGGATGAGGAAAATATAGATAGGATTAACAGTTAAGATGCACGTTCTCCATCCAGTTTCTCTAGAAAGATGAGCCCTAAGCACATAGAAAGAGACAAGACCCACCCAGCTGTTGGTCTCCTGCAGCCTTTCATGCCGTGGCTGGAGACTTAAGACACTGGAGCACAAGAGTTCGAGATCTCCGTGATAAATGCCTTCGCTGTAATAAGATAATGAAGAACATGTATGAAATAAATATTAATAGCACTGTAGATAGCTTCAATTAGTACTAGCAGGCATAGGGCGGTTCATTTAGAGAAACACTGAAGTGTACTAGATAATAGCCTGACTTCTGGAGTCACGATGTCTGGACTCAGATATCCGCCGTGTCATTTACTGTCTTTTTGACCTTAGGTCGCTGGCTTAGCTTTTCTGTAACTTGGTTTTCCATTTCTAAAGTAGTAGTAGGAGTAACACCTGTCTCATGTGGATTAAATTCATACAGAGCACAGTAATAATAAAAACTAGTTAACATACCTCACACTTTAGACATGTTTAATTCATGTTAGCAGGGAGTAGTGCTTTTCACAGTAATATACATTTATTGTTGACTCTCCTAATAACGGATTGCTCATACTGGCAATGATGCGATTCAGCTAGGGACAGGAAGGAGGGAGGTTGACAGGCTATCAGAGAAGGATTCTGGTAGAGCACTTTAATTTTTAAAAGCAGATCACTTTTGTAGAGGGTGGTAATGCCCAGGCCAGGGTACCACGGGGCAGGTAGGTCCAGCAGTATACAACAGATATTGCGTAACTTAGGTAAGGTCAGTACAGGTTCCTGGGCCCTGTCTCCAGAAATTCTGGCAGCAAGTCAGGAGTGAATCCTATAAATCTGCATATCTAAAAAGAGGCCAGAGGTGATTCCTGTCCTGGTAAAGCAACCTGTATAGCATGCTGTTCTTCATTTCAGCGACTACTTCAATAGATGCTGGAAGCAGTTGCTGAGCATCTCGGGTATGTCAGGAAGGGCAGTGAGTGCTTGGCCTGTGTTGCCTTATTGAGTCTTAAGACCCCCCCCCCCCATAGTGTAAGTGCTTGGGATGGTCATTTCTGTCAACCTGATGGAATCTAGGGTCCCCTGGGAAATAGGCCTTTGGACATGCCTGTGGGCATGACCTTGATTATATTAATTGATGTGAGAAGGCTCCTGTTAATTGTGGGTGAGACCATTTCCTGGGCCGTGGATCCTGGACTGTATTGAGTAGAGAAAGCATGCCGAGCGAGTGTTAGCGTGCATTCATCTGCTTTCTGTTTGCAGATGCGAGGCGATCAGCTGCTGCAAGCCCCGATCGCCTTAATTTCTCTGCTATGATGGACTGTACCTTGTGCTGAAATAACCCTTTCTCCATTAAGTTGCTTACGTTCAGAGTATATCAGAGCAGCAAGAAAGCAATTAAGACGGTGCTTTTGGTATCGTTTTTTTTTCCAGATGAGGAAACAGAGACTCAGTGAGGTCTAGGAACTTGGCCCTAGTCACACATCTGGTGGGGAGTGAGATTTTAGAGCAAAGGACTTGGGATCATATTACGATTAGCATGCAGTGAGACAGTATCAGGAATGAGGAATAGCATTCTCATCCTAGGGGGCTGCATTCGAGAAAGGAGGACCGTGCCTGCCATCAAACTGGAAGTAGGCCTGCTTTGCAACCATAGATGCCTTCGTTTGTCCAGTGTGCCTTACTTACAATCTTTCCATTTGGAGTAGTAGCAGAGTGTGCATTCTCCCATTCACCTGCGCTCTGCCATTTCCGGTTCTCCCGTGCTGTCACACATTGGCCTCAAGGCCAAGCCACAGAAAGGCATTTGAGTTTGCTTCTCTTTTCAGCAGGATGGAGACCACCTAAAATGCCGCAATGCAAATGCCCAGTGTCTGTGGGCAAAGGCCAAATGCATGCGCCAACCAAGCATTGATGAGCATGTGGTAGTTTGAATGAAAATGGTCCCTATAGGCTCAAATGTATAAGTAGTCAGCCCCCAGAGGGTGGAACTGTTTGGGAAGGATTATGAGGTATGGCCTTATTGGGGGGGGTTGGGTTTTCTAAGCCCCCACACCAGGCTCTGTTAACTCTCTGCCTTATGTTTGTGGATGAGATATGAGCTCTTAGCTACAGCTCTAGTGCCATGCCTGCCTACCTGTCTGCTGATGTGCTCCCCCACATGATGGAAAATGACTCTAATCCTCTGGAACTATAAGCCTCCTCGAAACTTTCTTCTGTAAATTGCCTTGGTCATGGTGTCTCTTTGCAGCAATAGGAAAGTAACTAAGACAAGGTATAAACTGCCTACCTAATGCAGTTCTAAAAAGAAACAATAACTAGTTCTTAACATCTAGCTAAGAAAGTGGCCTTGTCACGCAGTGCTGGTGGCCCTCCATACAGGTTGAGTGCCCCTTATCTAAAATGCTTGAGAACAAAAGTATTTTTTCAGACTTTAGAATATTACATAGATTTTACTGTTTGATCTGAAAATTGGAAATCCAAACTTCAGAACTCTTTTTTTTTTTGACAGGGTCGGGTCTCAGTCTGTGCCTTGACTAGTCTGGAACTCACTAGGTAGACCAGGCTACTCTTGAACTCATATAGATCCATCTGCCCTATCTCCTTAGTGTTAGGATTAAAGGCATATAATACCACACCCAGACAAAATTCTGAAATTTTAAAGCACCTTATCACTGTGCAAACAGCCTCAGATTTTGGCTCATTTCAGAACTTGGGTTTTTTTTTTTTTTTGGATCAGGGGTATTTATTTAACCTATGTCCTTTCTTGATAACAATATAATAAACATCTTTGATCATGAAAATCATGCTCTTGGAAATAAACATTCAGGAAATAACCAAACAATGGCACAAGACTGACCCATTTCTTATTTTGTTCTAATATGAAAACAAGAAAACAGTGAGTTACCAACAATTAAGAATTGATTTTATTTTCTAGAACAAAAATATGCTATGAGGAAAATTGTAAGACAATTAGTGGATAAATTGAGTCAACATATGAATAATGACTTATTAAAAATCAACAGATAAATGAGAAGCAAAATTAATGAAGTAACAGAATTTTCCATGAGCAGATGAAACTGTCTGAATCTCATAATTGACTGTCCAAGTGTCAGAAAAATTTGCTAAAGCATCTAAAGTGAACTGGGGGTGTCTCACATCTAAGGACAGTAAAAAGTTAACAGCTTTCAGACCGAATAATAGTTTACTTCTAAAAGAAGACTGCTGCCGTCAGGCTTTCTACAGCACTTAGAGAATAACATCTTGAATTGATTTTTTTTAAAAGTTAGGTTTCAAAGAATAGTATCTCAAAAAGAAGAAGAAAGAAAACCCCACTTATAAGAGTACAAAACAGATGATAAATATCTAGCAAATCACAATCCCAATTTTTAGAGAACTATTAGATACACATAGAACAATGAGCAGAAGGAACTGGGTCAGAGGAATTATGGGTAGTTGATATTCTGTCTATCTCCCTGAAATTTCCAAATTGCCTATAATAAGCATGCATTACTTTTACAATGAAAGAAACCATGTCCAAACCATTAACAAGGAAGAAGGACCATTGTAGTCATCCAGGTCTGGGAGATAATGGAGACTTGGACTTACATGGTAGCAGAGGAGACTGATAATAAGACACATTGTTAAAGGAATGCACTCTGACCTGGTGACTCTGTGTGGGTGAGGACAGGTAGGGAGAATAGAAAATAATTGTGAGTCTTCAGTTCTGGGTGATGGAGTGAATGACGGCAACACTGACGACAAAAAGCAGATCAATTATCTTTCTCAGAGACGGGAAAATTGCGGGGGATTTTTCAATTTTCTGTCTAGAGGATAATATGTTGTTTTTTGTCCCAATGAGTCAGATAATTCTGTAATTTCGTGAGCTGGATGTATTGACAAGATGGACCGCTGAAAGCATGGGACATTTTCGCCTATGATGGCTGCAGATCATTAAACAAAACCAGGTCTTTCAAACTACAAGTAGAATGAAATAATGCTGCCCGTGGGCAAGGGTCAGGGAACAATTTTCTGTGTGCTTTTAAGCAGATGAATAATCCACTTTTTAAAAAAGTATTCTCCGTATGTTGGGAGTGGACATGCATGTGGCAGCGCACAACTTTGGGGAGTCAGTTATTTCCTTTAGTAGTCTGTAGGTTCTCTGGGCTTGAACCCAGGTCTGGGGGCTTGAGTAGCAAGAGCCAGCACCCCCTGAGCCCATCTCATAGGCCCTGTTATCTGCTTTCTTTACACAGAAGTAGTCCTCAGAAAGTGATGTACCTGCACTAGAGAGACAGCCATTCCGGAACTTCTAGAATCCTTTAGTCACAGAATGAGCGTGGTCTTGGATGCTGCTGAGGAGACACAGGGTTATGTGCCGAATTCTTGCCTTTAATTACAAATTTGCAAAATCCTAGATGCTCTTCCTAACACTGTCACTTTAGAGATGGGGACTTTGGGGGCCACTGAGAAGTCTCCAGAGGTAGAGAGGTGACTACAAAACTACTTGGATTAGATCCCAGTATACCAAAAGGTGTCACCTCCTAATCTGAAGACAGAAGCCATGTGTTTTTGAAACACCTGTTACTTCCACACCAACGCCATCAATAATGCTGCTTTAAAAACACATTTAGATGCGGCCACAAGTAAATCTTCAGCTTAGTTTTCCTTAAGGTTTCTAGTGTTTTGATGCTGTTTTGTTCATCACCATAGTAACAGTTTGGCCACCAGTGTTTCTTCCTGTTGCTTTGCTTTTTGCCTTTTCCATGTGACTAATTGGGCTGCTGGCCACATGCAGGGGTGGAGGAGGGGACTGGACAGGGAATTGCTTCTCTTCTGCATCTGTATTTCTTGCATCCATTAAAAAAGGGAAAAAAGCCCACACCGTTCTCCCCACACTTCTCAGCAGGCAACTGTGCTGTGCCTCTTTTACATGCCCAATCACAAAGCCTTTTAAACTTCCAAATATTTTTCCTTCAGTATATATGCTTTCCTCTGCAACCGAGACACCGTAACATCATGGTAATTGAAAGATTAAGAATTCCTAATATGTTCTAAGGCTCAGGCCCTGTTTGAATTTTGCCAGTAGTCCCAGTTCTTTAGAGACATATACCATCCAATGAGCCCACCATTAGTGAGGCTGAGAATGACCCCTGTGTTTAAGACGCCAGCAGCATACTCCCTCTGGTTACTCACGTCCTTCCTCCACACACGACCCTTGCCACTGGAGATACTTTGCTGGGTATCGTGTGGTACCGTGCCAACCCTTCAGCTAATGCTTTTACGCCAGTGGATTGCCTTTTTCAGCCTTGAGGTGTTGTTAAAGGACAGTTTACTCCTTTCTCCTTTTGTCCTTTCAGTTCCGTGTATAAATCTGCACCTTTCCGTGAAGCATTGCTTTTTGGTTGTCAGCTAGGCTTTTTGGCTGTTCTGAAATTCAGTTCCTGCTAAAAGGACAGAATGCATGCTTATTTTTTTCCCTTTATTGGCTTATAAAATGAGGCGTTGGGTTAATGGCTACCACAAATGGTTTCAAATTAGTCCCTTTCAAGACACGCTCGACATGGGTTCTTAGATGTGGGGCTCTCCAATATGTTCTGTCCAGCCTTTTGTTTTTTACTATTCTGAAGAAGACTGGAGCAAGAAATAGGTTGATTTCTGTCCAAAAGACCAGTAGTTTTGCATGGTGCTTAGCTGCATGAAATTTACTTCACTTTTAGACACTGTGGGGACTATTGTAATCAAACTTGAAAAAAAAATGTTAAATTGAGACTTGATTTTCCATAATTCTCCTGAAATTTTTGCTTTACAATATAAAAACCCGTGATGTATTTTTTTCTCTTTGGCCACTATTCTATTGTTGATGATGGCCCATTTCTTTTATTTTAAATGGCAGATTAAGGATTGAATTGTGGACTGGTAAATTTGGGGGTTTTAAAATTAAGCTGGCAGAAAATTCGTAAGATTGGATACTAAGGCTTTGTGCTCATTCTTTCTCCTTTATGTGGGCATATTCCATGCTGTGCTGAGAGAAAGGCCATGGTTCTGATAAAGGCTTTAAAAAGGAGTATATAATGTATTCTCTATTACAAGGGCCCCATGTGCTCTGTATTACAGTTAGCCCCCTTCATCCTCCATGTTTCTTCCCATCTCAATCAACTACACTCCCCACTTTTTCTACCATTCCCTGTCCTGGATTCGTAAGTTTGGGGTTTGTTTTGTGACCCATTTGAATTAACCAGTGCCATCCATGTGATCAGTGGATTGGAACTGTCCATTAGAGCATGGTAGGGTCACCGGTGAGTGGCCAGTTAAAAGCAATGACACTCCCCTCTCCATGAATCTATCAGTAGGAAATGGTAAGCCGTGGGGGGTAAGAGCCCCTGAGTCCTTCCTTCATATATACATGTATGAAACTGTCAAAGAATAAAATTAGTCAATAAAAAAAATTAAGAATGTTGCGACTGGAGAGATGGCTCAAAGGTTAAGAGCACTTGTTGCTCTTGCAGAGAACATGGATTTGGTTCCCAGCACCCACATGGCATAATATCACAACTCTCTGAAACTCCAGTTCCAGGGGATCTCATATCCTCTTCTGGCTTCCATAGGCAACATATATGCAAGAAAAACAGACACATAAGATAAAATGAGTCTAAAATTTTTTAAAAGAGTAATCCGAGTTTTATTTTGGAATAAAAATGTTATTTGTAAAAATTGTCCTTACAGATTCTTTCTGACCTCGTATGAAACAATTAAAGTTTTGTTTGTTTGTGTGTGTGTGTGTGTGTGTGTGTGTGTGTGTGTGTAAAACAGGATTTCATCCTCAGTCCCAGCTGACCTTTAGCTCCCTAGATAGCCCAGGGTAGCCCAGAATTCCTAGCAATCCTCCTGCCTCAGCTCCCTGAGCATTGGGATTATAGGCATGAACCATCACTAATGGCTTACAAATTGCTTTTTTTTTCTTATCCAACATAGCATTTTATATTTATATATTTTAGGAAGCTTCTACAGTAGTAGGTTATAACCATTTCTAAATGTCTTTAGTGTTAATTTTCCTTCCATGTACTCCTTCCTTTAGCCTGTTTTCCCATCCCCTACCCGCATTAACCCTTTCTGTCCATTATTAATTTTGAACCCTTTATACTAGTACATTCTGTCTCCTTTCCCTTTAACATTGTTTCCCATGGGATTTTAGCAAGTTCCTGCCCTTATGGGTATTCCGAGTGAAACACGCATGTGACGTGTGTCTTTCTGGCACACGGTTACCAATGCTCAAGGATCATTGCAGAGGTGGGGGCCTCAAGAGTGTAAAAGCTGATGATTGGTGACCAAAGGAAAACCTGCCTTCCAGATACAGCAGGCCTGCTGCACACATGAACTCACAGTGAGTTTAAAACAAAACAAGAAGCAACACAGCGTGCACACACGCGCGCGCGCACACACATATACACACACACACATGTAGGTCCTGCTTTGACTATCTTAAATCTGTTATTCTGGTATAAAATATTGTTAAAGACATCTGACCATATAATATTGTTCCATATTAAAATACTTGAGTTTCCCTCCCGGGATTTTCAAAAATATTTTCCCCACAAAATCCAATAATCTTACCAGACCCATTCTTGATGTTGGCCATTCTGGGTTGATTTTTGTCAGGTAAACGTTGAATACCTCTAAAGTAAATATCTAAAGTCCAGAATGCTGGAATAGTTGAACTATTTTAAGGGCCAATATGATGCCACAAATGGAAAATTCTGCCTCCTAGGACTTTGTTTTATGCACAAAACTTCAATGTGCTATGCAACCTTCTCCTGAGTTATGACTATTTAGTATATGTGAAGCATGAAAGAATTTTGAGTTAAGACTTGGGTCCCATCCACAATATATCTCCAAATTTTGAAAAACTTTCCCAAACCCCAAACACCTTTACTNTCTCGAACTCACAGAGATCCGCCTGCCTCTGCCTCCCGAGTGCTGGGATTAAAGGCGTGCGCCACCATTGCCCGGCTACGCCTTTACTCTTGAGCATTTTGTGCGAGGGATGTTTGACCTAGTCTAGGCTTGGCTTTTTGCCTTCCTTCTCCATTTGTTGCACCCTCTGTGTGATAATTGTCTAAATCCCCATCTCAGGTGCTAGTTCTCTGAAGACATCATCTAACAGTCTGTTGTGTTTACTCGCCTATGGCCCCTAGCTTAGTCTTCATTTCTGAAATGAAATTATTACTTTCCTTTATTTCTAATTCTTTACTGAGTTTTCTCATTTAATTTCTGAAATTTTCTCATCTAAGTTTCTGAATCCTGTTCTGAAAATTGATACATTCCTTCGTGGGATTTATAATTTCTCATTCTGTGTAAATTTTTCTTCATCAAGTTTTCAAATATTAGGGTATAGTTTTCATGGACATATTTCTGGTGACTTTTACTTCTGTGGAGATATTAGTCTGTTGTTCATTTTTATGTGAATTTGGTTTCGTAAACTTTAAAAAAAAAGAGAGAGAGGCTTTACTCGGGTCTGCTTTATTAATTTCATGATTATACAGCCCTCTCTTCTATGGCTTTGAGAAGTTTTGAAAATTATAAAAAAGTGACTTTGGAAGGTCCTGCCTTCCCATCTGCCTCCTTTTATTTCTCTTTAGTGGTGAGAATCAGTCTCTCTAGGTAGTCCTGCAACTTTCTCCGTAATCCCGGCTTCTTCTGAACTTGTAGTTATCCTTCTGCCTCTGCTTCCCAAGTGCTGGGATTCCAGGCATGTGCCAATATACCTGGCCTTTTCTCTTTATAACTTCTTCCTCCATCTCTCCTTCCCACATCTCCATCTCCACATTTATCTGGATTTTCTTTCTTTTTTATCCAGTTCTTTTTCCTGCCATGCAAATCCTTTGGAGTCTATTCCCCATAGTTTCTCTTCAGAGTGCAGCTTCATCCTGCAAGGGAGACTCAGTTTAGAGAGCTTGTGTCTTGGACTTTTTGTGATTTAGCAGACCCTTAAAAATGTTCAGAAATTCGATCAGTGATGTTTGAGATCCCACCAACTTCTTAGGCCTCTTGGATACATGCGGATTCTTTCTGTGTACTCTTCCACATAACCATCACTTTTTCGTCCCCATAAACACTTATTTGGGGTATTATTTGTTTGCTTTTACTAATAATGCTGTTTGCCTTTCTTATTTTTTAATGATTGCATTTGTATAGAGAGACAAATACCATACCATGCTGCCACAAACTACCTTCCTGCCTTCATATCTCTGCAAATTACAAACCATGAGCCAAATCCTGCCGGCTGCCACTTGTTTTTGTATACCCCTTAATCTAAAAATAGATATTTGGATCTCTCTCGCTCTCTTTCTTTTAATACTATTGATGGAACTTTGCACATGCTATACTACTGACCTGCTTCTCAAGTAGCTTTTAGCTCAGAAATGTGCAGATTTGAAGTGACAAGTTTTTATCCAAGGAGCTCGTGTGGCTTGAATAAGTTATGTGTATCCATGCGTGAAACTGCTTTTGGAAGTTAAAGTATTCGAACCCTGCTACTGGTAAATCTAGAAATTTGTATACCCTAGTTTTAATATAGACTTCCTGTGAATATAATTATTTGAATTCTCATGCTTAAGTAATATGGATGTTTTGTTTACCAACATATGTTACAAATTCTCATAAAATCATTTATATTTAGATAATCACCATAAATACAATAAAAGGCAACAATGGCTAACAAGCCAAAGGATGATTATTTAATATATGAAGCTAGAGAAATTTTTTTCTGCAGTAAAACTACCTCTCAAAAATGATATTTTGTGTGCAGAAAGTCTATACCGTGGGAAACTTGCTTCCCTGTGTACTTAGTTGACTTTGTGTTTTATGCTTGGGGCTTTATTGGTGGAGTCTATGAGGGTGTGTTTGGCTTTGTTTTTTCAAATGCTTAGCCAGTTGGCATAGTGCCATTTATTTAGTAAACTGTTGTTTTAAGGCTATCTTAACTTTTTGGATTGTTTTTCTTAGAAGTCTGAACATTTCACATTTTTTAAACTATAGAATTTTTCAAGTTCAATTTACAAATAACAAAATGTATCCTTTTTAAGTGTTCCCTTAGAAGAATTTTAGCAAATAGATGCAATTTTGTGGTCTCCACTCCAGTAGAAATATAGAATATTTCTGTCATTTCCTTTATGTGTCCCTTTGGAGTCAGCTCCAGCCCTCACTTGAGACCAGTGGTTCTCAAATTGTGAATCTCAGCCCCTTTGGGAGTCAAACAACCCTTTCACGGGGGTCCCATATCAAATATCCTGCATATTAGATATTTACATTATGATTCATAATAGTAGCAGAATTAAAGTTATGAAGTAGCAAAGAAAAATATTCGGGGGTCACTACAACATGAGGAACTGTACTAAAGGGTTGAAGCATGAGGGAGGTTGAAAACCACGGGTCATGCCCCTTGCAACCACTGATCTGTTTTCCCTCCCCAGAATCGTTCTTTTTCCATAGTGTCAAACAAATGGAATCCATAGATTTCTGAGTCTGGCTTCTTTCACTTAGTAATGATGTAGTAAGAAAATATTCGTATCATTGCATATGCCAACAACAGTTTACTTCTCTGTATTGCTAAGAAATACTCTGTGGTTTATTTAACATTCTCTTGTATAAGGACATCAGGACTACACCTCGTTGGGTTGTTAGGAGTTACGGTGCTGTAAATAAAGTCTCTGTATGGATGTGTTTTCCTTTCTTCTGAGTAAATAGACAGGAGCAGGACTTTAGGGTTCTATGCTAAGTGTATGCTCAGAGTTACACAATTGCAAGGCTGTTTCACAGAGTGACAACTAGTTTACATTCCCTCCAAAAATACGTGACCGATCAGATTCCTCCACATCCTCGGCAGCGCTTGCCCTTACTGATATATTTTTTAACTTTCACAACTCTGTCAGGTATGCTAGGGTTAAATATTTTATTTAGGAAAAAATGGCTATTTTAAACAGCATCTCCCAGTTTTTAGCTCCATACACTACCACTACTAATACTGGTCCTATTTCCTCAGTGCTGCAGCCCGCCACAGCTAAACAGGCTGCTCTTGTTTCTGTCTCTGACTTCCCCATCTTCCAGCTAGCACAATGAACGGTAGAGCACCAAGGAGAAAGGGAGCCCAGCCCCAAGCCTGTGCAGGGAGTGGTGTGGCTTTATTTCTGCAAAGGGTTCTTGTTTTATTTATAAAATCTCTGCAACAATTTAAAGCTTACAGAATGAAAACATCTATAGGCAATACAAAAACACCTGATTCTCTTTCAATAAAAACTTGATTTCCTCACACAGGCAGTTAGCTAGGCTCATCTGTGCCTCATACTTTGCCTATACTTTTCTCTGGCAGCTTTTTTTTTTTTTACAGATGACAGAACTGAGTTTAGAATTCATCCTTTGGGGCTGGAGAGATGGCTCAGAGGTTAAGAGCATTGCCTGCTCTTCCAAAGGTCCTGAGTTCAGTTCCCAGCAACCACATGGTGGCTCACAACCATCTGTAATAGGGTCTGGTGCCCTCTTCTGGCCTGCAGGCATACACACAGACAGACTATTGTATACATAATAAATAAATAAACAAACAAACAAACAAATAAATAAATAAATAAATAGAGTTCATCCCTTCCCCCAGACTGCCAAAGATGGCCAAAGGACCAGAATGTTGGCTTTTTACTATGAAAATATGCTTGGATCCCATTCGGGAGAAGCTCTGTGTAGTGAGTCCATTAACATAATGTCTAACAAATTAGTCCGTCTGGCAAATGATGTTAAATGAAGGGTTAGTATAGAGATTTTCACAGCTGCTAGGACTCAGACTTTCAGGACATCCAGGGTCTTGTTAACTAGATGGTAATTAACTTTTGGGAGCCTGTGATGTTTCTGGAGCAGCGGTCCAATGTGAGTGGTAAGAAAATAAAATTCCAAGTGCGACAATTGGAAAAGTGGGCCACCTTTTAGTTTATTTCCCAAAGACTGTTTCTAGTTCTGCAAATATCTCAATTTGTTTATCTCTTCAGACAGCCACTAAGCGCTATGTAACAATCCCATGCTTTTCCTGTCTTTGATGTTCATTCTTGATTGTTTGGCTCCATTAATTGTCCCACTCAATGAGTATTCTTAGATCAGAAGACCCAAAGCAGGAAAGCATTGCTCTTACGGTTCTTGTGCGTACAAACTTAAAAGTAAGCGCTGACTCCCAGTGCCCGGGGAGAGAATGTGGCTGTGAAGTCACCGGGCGTGTTCTTGTTCTTCCTTGCAGCACTGGAAGAAGTATGACATCTACGAGAAGCAATCCAAAGAGGAAACGGATTCTGTAGTGCTGATCGAAAACCTGAAGAAAGCGGCTCAGTGATGGGGAGAACTGACTTCTGGTCTTCTATCAATGTGACCCTGTGAAGATTCACCGCACTCTCCATCTGCCATCCGAGGGCTTGTTAAATAGAAATCGAAACTACTGGACCCTTGAAGCGCAGGCAGCTCCTAAGAGAGAGCCATGGCTTTTTCATGTCAGTTTTGCACCGAAAACCCCAAACTAATGGAGCTCTTCAAGACGAGAGCAGAACCTTTCTTGTTCTCGTTGACTATTAAAAGCAGATGTTCTTTGCCAAGTGTCCAAACTAGAGGACAAAGAAAAGGGGACAATGAGCATGGATTCATCTTATCAGGAGTCATGATGACTTCCTTAAAGAATCTCTGCTTGCTCTGTATTCTTTGTGTGGATTAACACCACGAAATTTTACTTGTGAGGAAACTCACTTGGGGTGTGTATGCTAGTGCTGAACTTGATTCCCAGAGAACATCTAGCAAACAAAACTGATACAATCTGCTGCCTATTGTCCGGGAACCTACTGAGTAATGTTTGTGGCGATTAAAATGTGCTATCATTATCCACTTCAATAGCATTTCCCTCTGCCTTGAATTTCCCAGAAGTCATCTTGGCCACGGTGATGACATGTAGAAAAAAAACGCAGAGGCAACTTCTCCACCAAGGCTGTTTATGTCCTTGCAGGATTTTGTGGGACAGTGGAGGCAGAATGACCTAGTTTTCGAGTTGAAGTCAGGGAGTCTGGAAATATGTCTGCCCCACGTCATTTCTGCTACTCAAAACAAGTATGGACTATGTATCTAGCTTGTACTTGTATCTAGTGTGAGGGATGGGACCCCACTCCTGGGTTCATGTAATTTTGGGACTCCTTATTTCTTAGTACTTTCTTTATCTTCAGATAGCCAGCCATTTCCCAGACTTTTGAACTTCTCATCGTCTATGCTTCTTCCCCGCATTCTCTTTCATATAGCCTTTCGACTTTTAGTGAAAGTGAAGGTACAGATTTGCTTAGACTATCTAGTGGAGCAGGGAATAATTTGCATCTCAGGTAAAAGGTGAGTATTCTGAACAACAACGACTAATTCATACAGGTTTTGCCACTTCCCTGTGAGCCTGCAATTAGTTGAGGGTTTCGAGCAATTGGTGTTTCTTTGTGTATTTGCTAATAGAGATGATGCCTTTTCTTCGCTTAGAATTTAGGCTCTATTTGCTTGAGGGGGAAGAAAAGATTAGTGTCTCTTTTTCTTTGTTTGTAAGCTAGGCCTTAGGATGGCTATTTTCCATGCTGCAAATGGTTCTGTCCACGCACATGTTCTGTGTTTTATTGAGAGGGAGCCAAGTGGGGCTCCAACTATGTACTAGATTTTTGCATATGTTGGGTTTCCATTCTGCCCCATTCCCACAATATATATGCATATGTGTACCCCCTATTCTGCCTGCTTCCCGTAAATTCAAAAGAGTGAGAGGTACCCCACTTCTCTTTCTCATACCTACAGATCACTAGCAAGGACTGAAGAAATCTTCAAATTCTTCAGGCATTTACCAGTTCATATCAATAAAATGATGCTTCTTGCATCTCTTGTCCTTAAGCAGGGAAGATAAGAGACCTCTGCTCTCCACAGGCTGGGACTAAGGGGAGTCTTGCTTCCGTAGTAGTAGTGGCAGGAGAGGAGCACTGTGCCCTCACATTTTAGGAAATGAGGGTGCGTGATGTGATTGACTCCTGGGTATCATCTCTCGGTGCTCTTATTTTGGGTGTCAGATTGCTGCTTGGCTACAGGCATCGGAGGTGTCCAAGTTTCTCCTACTGTCCACTAGAATGAAGACCTAGCTTCCTGTAGAAGAGTGAAACCACTCCTTCCCCAGGATTTCATAGTTCTGGGAAGGAAAGCACCTAAATGCCTTGCACAGGGCCACTTTTCCTGCTGGCCTATGTGGATGGTGATGAAGACGGTGCTTTGAAATGCCCTGAGAGCACCCATTCTGATAGTCATGCAGCCTGGGAACAAGGACATCTTATTTTGCTTCCAACCTCCTCTTTCAGCAGTTCAGTATCAGAGGGGAAAACGATAGTAAATGATAGGAATACCTTTGTTTTAATGAACAAGAGCAATCTCCAGGACTTAGGAACTCTTCATGAGTACATTGCTTATTGGAAACTTGTAGGTTCATGTATTATTTTGACTAAGGCATATGGATTGTTTTCACCTACATATATAAATAAACCCAGTGTAAGGAGAACCATTTTTTTTCTTCCATTCAGATAACCTTTTTCTGAATCTGGGCACTGAAGGGATACATGAAATAATGTTAATGTTTTTGGTAATGTCTTCAACTAGGAGTCTTTCTGTTTAACTTCTTATAAGAAAGTAAAATAAATATTGGTTTTTTTTGTATGTCACCTAAATGCTTTCTTTTGACCTTGTTTTTGGGAGCGTGTTGTTGGGAGTGGCTGGTAGAGAAAATGACATTTGAAACAACGAACGTTATACCATTAATTCCAAGGCAGCTATTTCGTCTTAACAAACATTTGTTACAAGTTTCCCTGTTGTCTGGTTGTGTCAGTTTTCTGAAGAGGACACACATGTAAAATTAGTTATATGTTAGGGCAGCCTTTCCAGGCATCAGCTTAAAAGACGGAAGTATTTGATAAGTTGTGACGGCCAAGATGAATGGTGGTCCAGCAAGATGACTCACCAGGTCTAATGACCTGAGTGTGATTCCCCGAGCCCCACATGGTAGAAGGAGAGAGCCAACTCCCTCAAGTTATTCTATTACCTCCACACATACAGTGCCCACACGTACACAAATAAAAAGCTATCTAAAAAAATAAATGGAAACTGATCTGGTCTTTTGCAATATCAAGCAGAAAACAGAACACAGTGCACTTATTGTCATCCTAGATGTAATGTGCACATAATATTATACACAGCTATCATCACCTTTGTCATAGAAGACCTCCAGTTATGTTATGAATATTTGCTTATATATGAGACCAAGAACACTGTTTTTCAGTAGCTGACCTCTAAAGATCTATCTAGCCGCTTAGTTATAAGCTTCATAGTTTCTTTTTTAAACTTTTATTTGTATTGTGATGTATGTGTGTGTGTGTGTGTGTGTGTGTGTACATGCTTATGTATGTCTGCATGCTTAGGGCAGGGGTGTACTTGTGTGTACGTGTATCTGGAGACCAGAAGTCAAGTGTTGGGAGTCTTTCTCTACTGCCCTCCTCCTTTCTTGTTAGGTCTCATTGAATCTAGAACTCACCAACTGGGCAAGACTAACTAGTCAATGGGCTGCAGAGATCCTCCTGTCTCTATCTTCACATTGCTGGGGTTTGGAGGCATGGGGCACCACCCTTCCTAGCTTTCTAACATGACGGCTGGTGATTTGGAGTTGAGATTGTAAATCTATATGAGATCCATGGAAATCATAAATTCCTGTAGCCGCAAGCGTGCTCACCTCATCTCGGAGAGAGAGAAGCCAGAATGACCTAAGCATGTTTGCTTTTCAGCTTGTTTGCCATCTCATCGTGACCATGAACTGCTCTTTGAACAGTGCACAATCATGCTTACGTGAACTGTGAATTGTGTTACTAGGCTTTTGGTTTCATTCTGCTTTGTTTGGTGATTTTATTTTTTTCTTTTATTGGGGGTGATTTTTTTTTTTAATGCGATTAGATCTTGTTATATTACCCAGGGTGGCTTGAGCTTATTACATAGCCCAGCCTTGTCTAGCGCTCAGCCTCCGTATCGCTGGAATTACAGACGTGCACTACCATGTCAGACTCACTAGAAAGTATTAGCACCTTGAGAGGAAAATACAGAAACAAACACTTTTATTTCGCCTGGAAAGACAACTCGGCATGTAAAATAAAGGTGCCTGTAGACTTGAAGACCTGAGTTCTCTTCCCAGAGCCCAATCAAAGGTGAAAGGAGAAAACTGGCTCCATAACATTGTTCTCTGACTGCCACACATTTGTAGTGTGCATGTCCATATCCACATTCTACCCGTGTGCCCGTGGGCATGCACACTCACCCCACCCAATGATATTTTGTTTTCTTTTGTTTTCTCGAGACAGGGGTTCCCTGTGTAGTTTTGGTGTCTGTCCTGGAACTAGCCTCTCATAGACCAGGCTGGCGTCGGACTCACAGTAATTCATCTACCTACCTCTGCCTCCTGAGTGCTGGAATTAAACACGTGGACCACCACTGCCCAGCAAGAATAATAAAAATTTAAAACCCCTTTTATTTCAGAAATGTTTTTCTTCCACACTTATGGTTAGGCAAAACAATCTTAACATATATCTGTGTGTGTAAAGATGTGTGTGTGTGTGTGTGTGTGTGTGTGTGTGTATCAACTAAAATCTTGGAATGCTTTTGGTTTCACTAAGGGAGAAATTTCATTGATATTGATACACTATTTGTTTTTTACATCAATCCTTAAGATGATTTTTTCCCCTTGACTTCTCTGGCCTCTAACCGTCTTTCCCAGTGGTTGCATCTTCAGCAGCCGGAACCTGTCTCACTGCTGGTTCTCAACATTTGTCAGGTAGGCTAGTAAATGAAAAGAGAAAATCGGTAGTCTCTACTTTGTTTCAAGTTATAAACGCAAGTGCTGTTTCCCTGATTCCCCATACCGGTCTCCTGAGATTGGCTGCGTGACCTGCCCTTTCCCAACGCAGACTGTCGAGGCTGATTGAGCTCTGGAAAGCCATACGGTTGTGGGGCAGTGAGGCGGAAGAAGAAAACAAGTCCACCCGACTTGTAAGGCTGTATGGTGCAACCAGTGGTGCTCTGATTTGTCCCTAAGCAGCAGCTACTAAAAGAAGAGACAGCTTATTTCACGTTACTGCCCAATTGCTCTTTAGCTGTAAGACTTTGAGAATCCAGATCATTCCGTTATAAAGTGAGCATTTGCAAGATCTCAAGGTTCGTTGTGCAATCACCGATGAGTGTGCCAGGTAGGGTGTGCTGAGGAAAAGGAATTTGGAAGTGAATAATGTTTGGCTCTGTAGTCCATAGCTGATTAGTCAAGGACAGGCTACTTTTTGTGAGGAAAAAAAAATAAGCTGAATTAATGTTTTGGAGTTCCCAAGGATGCTGGGCAGATAGCGCTCCCTGGCTGGATCTGCTTCCTTTCTAAGGAGTCAGTGTTTTCGTCTGTGAAGTTAAGAGCTTGCACTACATTTACTATATTGCTTCTGACACGCAATAGGGACTAATACAATTGTAGCCTTATAAATCAAGAAAACATGTTTATCATCATTTACTCCAGCTTGCTATAAGTGGGAAATGCCAAAAGCAACCAGAGGAGCAGGCCCTTTAATGGAATGTGAAGAACAAAGGAATTGATACCTTGGAGGAGCTCTGTTGTTCATCCAAGTCAAGCCTTTTGGCTGGGGCCCAGCCAAGGTTGTGACTAGCGAGCCGTCAGATGATTTTAGAGCATATTTCTTCGAAGCACAGGACGGACTATGTATAATACACATTGCTTCCATAATAACGTGATTTGACATAGTATCTAAAATAGGGTCCATTTCAATTCGATTATAGAAAATTTGGGAGATGAGCTTAAGTTTTTGATTTCTTTGGACAGTGCTGGGGAGTGAACCCGTGGCTTCACCCATACAAAGCGAGTGTTCTTTTACCACTAGACTGCGTCTCCAGCCAGCTTATTTTTTTTATTTGCACAAAATAATGCATGCATGCACAAAACGTCTAAACTCACGGCGTATTAGAGAGGTTGCTGTGGTCTGTATTGTTTGTGTTCCTTAAAGGATTCATTCCTGTCACACTGTCATCGGGATGTGATGGAAGTGTTTTAAGAGCTGGGGACTTATTGGAAGCCTCTGGGTTATTGAGGGTTACTTCAGGGTATGTCGAAGGAGGCAATAAATGAGAGCCCAGCCCAATCCTCCTGTTCTCTTCCCAGCGAGGTGCTTCTATCATGATGTGCCACCATAAACCCAAAGTAATAAGGGCAGCTATTCGTGAACTGAAATTTCTATGAGCCAAAATAAGCCTTTTCAGTTGATAAGTCATCTTAGGCATTTGTTATAATAACAGAAAGCCGACTAACACATGGCTCATAATGTAGAACCATCTATTCCTCTGCCTTACCCCTTAACCCCCAGTTTCTACTTTCAGAACAGAAGTCTATACCCCAGTTCCCAGAACCTAGGAATGTGTCACTTTACATGAAAGACATTTGTGGATGTGGTAAGGCCACAGGCTTTAGAATAGGGAGGATTTTCCTGGGTTAAATTATGGACTTTGGCTACGTGAGGAGAGTGCTTCTCTAGTGTACATGAGTTCTGGGTTCAATCCCCAGTACAAGAAAATACTGTGGAAGCTGCAGCTCTCAGAAGTGAGAAAGGAGAAGAGCAAGAGCAAGTCAAAGTAAAAAAGGCTCAAAGTACTGTTGCCAGCTTGAGGATTTAAGGGTCCACGTTGAAAGGGTGGGATGGAACTAATTACTGCCAATAAATTGAGCAAGCCTGGAAGCAGCTTCTCCCCAAGAGTCCACATAGAAGAGTAAAACCTGGCAGATACCATGATTTGGGTCTAGAGGACTCAGGAAAGAAAATTCAGCCATACAGTGTTGGACTTCTGACCAACAGAAGTGTGAGCTCCTAAATTTATATTGTTTTAAATAGCTATAAAAACATTTTTAGTTCCTTCTTTTGTTATAGAGTATAGTTACGGTGGAATAACACAGTAGCTAATGTTACTTCTTATTTTTAAATTTAGAGATTTATTATACATTTCTGTTATGTAAGATAAGAAATTCTCATTTTTTTTTCTTGGATACTAGAGATTGAACCCATGACTAAATGCTAGTTCTCTCTCTCTCTCTCTCTCTCTCTCTCTCTCTCTCTCTCTCTCATACACACACACACACATTCTTTTCTGTCTTTTACTGTTTCTCACACACATGCACACACTTCTGCAAGTATAAAAGTTTTAATGACAATATGCACTAGCTATATTATATCATGTAAGTATTGCTCACAGTTGCTGCATGCAGAGTGCAACTCATTATGTTTCTATTTTATTCTCAAAAAACCCTCTTTTTTAAAATTTATTTTTCTCCGTACCATCAATTTTTCGGACAAAGCCATAAAAGTCTGCATAGTATTATCGAACACTATTCATGTGTTCCATTTATTTTTCTTGGAGAATTTGCTCTTGGAGTTTTCTCCCTTCTGATTCATTCTGGAACGGTTGTTTTCTAGGCTTGCCACCAAACTGTCATCCTGGGAATTCCTCTCTGCATTAGCATCCATTCTGTAGGCCCGAGGTTCTTTTGGTTTACCCTTTAGCCTTGCTGGACCACACCCTTTGCTAACTTCCTTAGAAAGATGTCGTCATCAGAGGTGATTTTTATTTGATTATTTTTCTCACGGTGTGCCCTTCCAGAGGTGATTTTAATAAAAACCTTTCTGTGTCTGATTATATTTTCACACATGATTAAGTTTCTGCCAGGTGAATAAGTCTTCATTGGAAACAATCTCCTCTCGGGATGTGGAATGCATTCTTCAAATTGAGCATATTCTTCCAATATGTTCTTGCTTCCAAAATAGAATCAGCCCTCCATGATTTCCATCTTCCTGCGTGTAATTGTTTTGCTCTTCAAGACTGTCTGTTGGTCCATAGTGTCTTATAATCTAATGATATGCCTCAGTGCAGAGCTTTCATTAGTAAGCTGGGATTTGGTGTGCACTCTTCAGTGGAAGAACTAGCTCTTCATTTGTTGCATATCGAGTTATTTCTCACCTGTATCTCTGTTAGTATTCAGGCATCTGGACCGGCCTGCCCTTGGGGTTCTGACGGGCTATATCCTCAGATGCAGCCACTAAGAGCACCTTCTGTAAATATTAGCTACATTCCCTTTTAAAAGGGCCCTGCCCTCTCCCATCTCCTTCTCTTCTTCTGTCTGTTCCTCCCTCTCTCTCTCTCTCTCTCTCTCTCTNCTCTCTCTCTCTCTCTCTCTCTCTCTCTCTCTCTCTCTCTCTCTCTCTCTCTCTCTCTCTCTCTCTCTCTCTCTCTTTCTCTCTCTCTCTCTCCTCTTCTCTTCTGTTGCTCCTGCCCCAGAGGCTGGTCTCCTCCCTCCCCTTCCCTCTCTTTATGTTCCCTTTCCTCTAATCAAAACCCATCCATGTGAATTCTGTTGCACGGCGTCTTTCTCTCGCATGCCGCTTTTTTTTTTTTAATTACAACAATCTCCTCTTCTATTGTCTGTGTCTCTAGAACACCTATTACTTAGCTATTGGTTGTACCGGACTGATCTCCTAACCTATATTTTTTTCTCACATTTTTCACTTATTTTTGGCCTTTGATTTTAGTTTCTGAGAAATTACCTTCATGCGGTTTGAACTTCAGTTCTTCTTGGTAGAATTTTACAAGAGGTCCTACATCCTAGGATTGCAGTGAGGGTTCGAATGACACATAGAGAGTGCTCAGCATGGTGAGCTGCCATGAGCAGTAGTTAGGAGCCAGTTCCTTGTCCCTCGGCACATGAACATGCCCATCTGAGTGGAACCCACATCTGGTTCTCACAGCACCATACTCTAGTATTTCCTTCCTTTGTGGTACCGAATTTATAATGACAGTTTTCAACTGCACTGCTTTTGGAAAACTTGAATAGCATAAATCAAATTACCATTATTAACTCTGTTTCTAAAAACTCTTGAAATCAAAAGTTTTTTTTTAATTTTTTTCTTTCTTTCCACCTTCCCCCACCCCTGAGAAATAGATGTGAACTGGAAAACAGATGCTGAGTAGCTGTTCTTGATTGAAAAAAAATAATTTGGGGGTGCAAATGCACTAATTTTTCAGGATGACAGTTTAAACCTTTAATATATGAAAGTTGCCATATACCCTGTCGTATAGCCAGTATCTGGGGTACCAAAGAAGCTAAGAAGCAGCTCATAAACCTCACGACTCAGAGAAGACCTAGGTTTGGTACAAGTGTGGTCCTACCTGTGTTTAGGGGCCCATGGAGACCAGAATTAAAATCAGAGAAGAAGAACATGCAAAATTTAGTCTTGCCACTTCATTCATTCATTCATTCATTCATTCATTCAGATGACATGGGCACCAACCAATCAGACTGGATTCCAGTTCCAGTTCCTTGGTATGCATGTTTCAGTCTTGGGTGTAGCAGCTTTTTATTGGGATGTGGATGTAGCCTAGTGATGAAGCTCCTGCCTCATGTGTATACATTCCTAAGTTCAACCCCCAGCATCACTCAGAGCAGATATTTCTTGCCTATTGTGTGTCAAATCTCTGCTCGGCACTGCATGACGTTTGGCATTGTTTCATTTCCTCTGAGATTTAATTTTCTCCTCTGTGATAAGCAGAGTGGGAAACAGGAACCCCTACAGGTCCAGTAGTCACAGTAAACCAAATGATGAGTTTTGATTATTTTTAGGAAAGTAATGGAAGCAGCTAATGGAAAAATTGCAAATGACCCAAGACTCACAGGTTTTAAAATGTGGAGGAAAAAAAACCCCAACCAATTCCATGTGTTATTGTTTGACATAAAAACTGAGATGAGGATGAATTCTCCATGATTTCCCCCATAATGCTGCCGGAGACACTAGAGACGGGACAGAAATTGCTCTAATCCGAAGCTGAGTTTAAGCCTGGAGTCATGGCTTGGTTGATTGGTAAGGTGCTTGCCATGAACGCATTGAGGACCTGAGTTTGATTTCAGCATTCGTGAGCATAGGAGTTTGATCACAAGAATACACATTAAAAAAATAAAAGCCTGGTGGCGGTGCACACTTGTAATCTGAGTGCCAGGGAAGCAGAGCCGAGTGAATCCCTGGGGCTCACTGGCCATCCAGCCTTGCTTGGAGTGCACTAGGCCAGTGAGAGGCTCTGTCTTAATGACAAGGTACACAACTGCCTAAGAACTGGCATTCAAGGCTGTTCTTTGAACCCCACACGCATGTGCAACTCCCATGTTTCCTGTCGCGCACAGAAGTATACAGACAGATATGGTGGAATAGGGGACACAGTCAAAGCGCACTCCAGTGTCTATATACACATACTGACCCCCTTGGGTGCGCACTACTTTCTTTTAGCATCCTCTCTCCAGCTGCTGCCACTCAAAAGCCTCTTGCTGATTGGCTAACAGTGAATTGGTAAGTCTGGCTAGAGTTTATGTTCTACACTTCCCTCATTGCCTCTTTTCCTGCTCTTTCAGCGTCTGCCTCCTCATACTGTATAACCTCAGTTAATTCTCGAATCAAAAAAGACAAAAGAAAGTTGTGGGTTACCATGCTTAGATAAGATTTCTCTTATAAGCAGCCTCCCCAAACCCTGTTACCATTTTCATGGAGGATGTTTAAACATCTTTTTCTTTGGGGAAAAATTGGAAATACCTTAAAAAAAAAACCTAGAGATTTTATTAGAATATATGACCATGTACTCATCACCCAGTGTCAATAGTTATCAATTTGTTTTATCTTGTATCCTGTTTGCCTTCATCTATTGTCTATTTCCCACGGAATGGACTAGTTTGAGACAAATCCCAGCCATCATACACTGTCATCTGCCAATACTTCAATGCATATCTCTACAAAGTAACATTTTTATTAAAGAAAAACACACAACTTTAAAAAGTTTATTTCACCCGTAGTCTCAGATACTTGGCAGACTGAAGCGGGAGGATTGGTTGAGCCCAGGAGTTTGGGATCAGCCTGGGCAACATAGACTTTTTGCAAATGCTAAAGTCAATAGTCAAATAAAAATGTGTATATATACCTTCAGTACCATTATAACACTGTTTAAAATAACAAAAATAAGGAACATTGACAAATATCATGTTAGTGTTCACATTTCCTCAGTTGTCTCAGGAATGTTTTTCCTACAATTTTCTTAAATCAAGATCTAATGAAGCTCATGCTGGCTTTAAAAAATACTAATACTTTATGATTAAAAAGGCAAGAATTTGATGAAAATAATTATTTGGCTTTAAAAGTCATACTATGTCAGCATCTAGTAATGAATATGACCCTCTTAGCACAAAGTCACTCCCTTCTGCCCTTCCAGATTGTTTCATTTCAGGAATTCTTCACAAACACAGTAAGCCATCTGTGAAAGTAGGAAAGAAGTGAAAAACCGAAGCTTCTTTTTGAAATTTTAAAATTTGTACACACTAAAGACATAGTCTCCAAAAAAAAAAAAACCCAACCAACCTGGACTGTGGGTTTATCTCTGGAGCATGGGTTTAGTGTGTGTGAGAGATCCCCAGCATCAAGACTAAAATCAAGACAAAATGACTCATGCAGACGAATGTCCACCCATACACACTAATGCCAACTTTGCTATGTCCAGGGAGTGCTTTGGAAAATGAAGCAGAGAACACATCTGTTTCGTATCATCACCCCATAGGGTAAGGATCAGCAGAAGTCTGTTGGGCATTTTGATAGTGAAGGACAGCAAACTTATGCATGGCTTAATTAAAGCCAAAGACGTCCAGCCTTTTAACAAATATTTTTGAAGTGTGCAGAAAACTTGAAACCAAGTGGAAAAAGAGATTTAGGTGGTCAGGCATGACATATAGTTTACGTGTGCACAACTTCAATCTGCTGCATTTACACTTGATAATGAAGTTTGCAGTAAGTTGCTGCCTCAGAGGCAGCTGAGAAATATGAATCAAAACCTGTGAATCAAAAGAGATGCAATCTATATATATATATATAAAACAAATAAAAAAATATATATATGAAAAACTACAGAGATAATATCATGAATTAAAACTACAGCTATGAAAAGAGGGCCCAGGTAAGTGCTGTTTACAAATGTGGCTGTTGGGACCAGACAAAAGACCGAGAAAGTGGTATTCGGGGAGGAGCTGGTTAAAACGCACCATGATGCACTAGAATCGCTTGAACAGATATATGAAAGGAAGCAATTGCTGGTTTTCTAAAAGGAGGAGTTTGTGCAAGGGCCTGGGCCCTGTTGGCAGTATAGACTGTGAAAGAAAGATAATGAAGATGCACAGATAAAGTAGGAGCTTTGAAAAGAGGTCACCCTCCCACCCCAAAGTCATTCTTTTTGGCCCATCCAACTTGTTTAACTCCAGGAATTCCTCACAAACAATCTGCTTTGGGTGGGCCTGCATTGTAGAGGGGGAGGCACAGATCTGACATAGTTCAGAGATGGTGTCTTTGACTTCTAGTGCTGGGATCAAACCACTCTAAACCAAAGCAACTTGGGGAAGAAAGGGTTTATTTTAGCTTACATATCCCCAGCGCAGTCAATCATGGAGTCGGAGCAGGAACCTGGATGCAGGAACTCATACAGAGACATGTGTGCTGTTACTGGTTTGCACCTCACTCTCATCATGCTTTTTCACAGAACCCAGGATGACCAGCCCAGGGATGGCACTGCCCACAATAGACTGGGCACTCCTACACCAATCAATCATTGAGAAGATGTACCACAGGCTTGCCCACAGGCCAATCTCGTGGGGCCGTTTCCTCAACTGAGGTTCCTTCTTCCGAAATGACTCTCTCAACTTGTGGCAAGTTGCCATAAAAATGAGCCAGCACAGATGGTTTCTTCAGGACTTAATGCACAGGAGGCAGGGGCTCCAAATAATGGAGCGGGATCTGGAGGCACACACCTGGGATCCCAGCTCTCTGGAGGATGAGGCAGGAGGGCCACACGTTAGAATCTGGGCTACATACTGAGGCGCTATCTAAACAAGTGCAGATAAAAAACCCACAGGCTTGAGTTGGGAAGTAGATGCAAACCCTGAGGAGAAACAGCAAGGGGCAGAGAGAAGTATGAGAGCAAAGTATAATTACCTTATATGATTTAATATATACATATATGAAATGTCACAATGTACTCTATTGCTTTGCATACAGATACACACACATGTGTGGGGGGGTGTTGAGTACTTGCTGCCAAGACGGACAACTTGAGTTCCATCTCCAATATCCACTTGATGGAATGAGAGGATCAACTCTCACAAGTTGTCCTCTGACATCCACAGGCACCCTATAGCACCCATGTACCCCTTCCCAGGATAAACAAACAAACGAATAAATATAACTGCTGTGGGAGCTCCTTCAGCCCAGAGCCTTTAAGCTATTGCCCACTTTGGGCGTGGTCACGTGTACTATTTATGCAGATGTAAAAGCATGCACGGCCCCTGGGCTGCTGGATGCGGTTCCAGTTCCCCGCTCACACAGAGGACTTCTGCTCTGTGAGTCTACCCTTAAATAAAGAAACCTTTATTCTACTCCATCCTGAGCTAGTGTGGGCCTATTTTATTATAATCTGCAACGCATACCATTGAGAAAAGAGAGGCTCCTGGGAGCTACTCCCCAGAGAAATACCAAGGAGGTAACTATCAGAATTCCCTTGGCATGTCTTCTAGCTCAGGTTCAAGAAACCCCAAAGCCAAGCTTGCTGCACAGCCTGGGGAGGGACATGGGACAGTGCAGAGCTTAGCAGGCACTTGCTGCTCAAGAGTAGCACATTACTGCCACCTGGGGGCTGTGCCTATAAACTGTGATGGCAGCTTTATGAAAACCCATTTGGAAAGGACATAACCGAGAGGACATGACCCCTCCTCCCTTCACTAACATCCTGTTCATTTGTTCATATTCATTCATATATTCATTCAAGAAACTTTGGTTTAGTAGCTATAGTGTGTGCTGAATACCAGGGATACTTTAATGAGCAAAGCCACATGCATCCCTAAAGCAAACTGGATTTCAGTGTAGCTGTAGAGGTGTGTGTTGGAGGGAGGGCTTGAACCAAGGGTCTTGCACCTGCCAGGCAAATGCTCTACCACTGAGTACTTCCAACCTCTAATCATTTCAGTGCAGAAGCTGCCATTAGGGGAAGTTGGATGATGCAGCAAGAGCAGGTCACGGGGAATCTCACTGGTTACGGAGGAGGGCGAAAAGTTTTCGGAGATGTAGTTCTTAAACCAAAAAGTGAAGGTTTGGTGGAAATTCGGCAGAAGCTAGCTGTTCTGAAAAATACAAAGAGCACAAATCCAGGTAAAGGAGAACCCATCTTTTGAAGTCTTCTGCCCTCTAAGATACAAGGCATTGGAGAGACTTAAGCCCTTCACATGGGAAGTTCCTCCAAAGGTCTTCACTTCTGCAACGCCCTGTAATCTAAAATGAAAAGCGCATCTCTAAAAGAAAGATACAAAATAAAGATAACAATTAGAACAACCACAGAAATTAGGAAACTAGGAAACCTAGAAATAAGAGACCTATATATCCCCATATCCTAAAAGGACATCTTATATCTGGAAATTAGACTGCCCATTCAGAATGGGATAAATGCAAATAAACAAAGATGATGCATTCAAAACACTGTGCTTCAATTCATTTATTATGTTAAAGAATAAAGCCATTTTTACTTTTTGTTTTTTCTTTCCAGAAAGAAATTTTACCTTATATCCTAGGCTGGCCTCAAATTTATGATCGATTCCCTTGTCTCAGCTTTCCAAGTGTTGGGATTACAAGCCTGCCTAACCATGTTTGTTTTGAAGTGGACCAGTTAATTGTTGTCCTGCACATTGATTTGGACAGCTTGAATACCGTGCCTTAGATCTTCTAACACCTTAGTTCTGGATAAAAATCAAAATACCAAAATCTGCCTTTCAGATTCTTCACCAGTGAAACAAATGGGAAGATTGGGCTCAGAGACTGGGGATGTAGCTCACTGCTAGAGTGCTTCTCTCGAATGTACAGAACCCTGGATTCCATCCCTAGCAACGGCAGAAAAAAAATAATAGCTCCATCCAGAGAGAACATTTTGCATTACCACTTGAAAAGCACTTCAATTAGAGTCTGGTGCACAGAAAGCACATAATATATAGTCCTCTTCTTACCCGCTTATGGAAGGAGCTAGGGAAATTGGCATCAGACTGATAGAACCCTGAGGTTTTCAATACAGAATTGTGCTCCATAGATGCCCTACAAATTGCCTGGCTTGTAGAATACACACACACACACACACACACACACACACACACACACACACACACACACGAAGAAACTGTCTCTGTAGCCCATACATGTAAAAGATTCCCCGCCCCCATCTCTCTAAGGTCTTGCTGTCTAGCCCAGGCTGACCTCAAATTCCCGATCCTTTTACCCAAGCCTTCTCAGTGCCGGGACTTCAGGTGTGTGCCACCACACACAGGAAATTATCTCGTCCCTGCCTGACTAAAATGGCGTTCCCTGTTTTTAAATAAAAGCTAATGTATGCAGCAGTAGACAGCTTTAATTCTCTTGATCAATCTATCATATTTCTCATATGCTTGCCCATTAATCTTTCTTCCGCCCTGGAGAAGCAAACGGAACACCCCCTGCCCGTGACAGCTGAAATCGGAGGAAGGACTGGAGATTGCAATATCTCTCGGCTGCTAAATTTCCTGGATTTGATCACCGTCCTGGAGTCACCTACAAACATATCCCTTTACCTAGGAGATATACAGACTCCGAGAACTGAAGCGGCATGATATATGAAACTTGTCTATGCACCGCTTTGAGCAGAACCTTGATATGAAAACGGGGAGACGGAGCGATAAATCTGTCAGCTTGCTCAAAATTGATGAGGTTTGGACAGACACGTGGAGATTCCTTGAAGCTCACCAGTAATTTTGAAATTAATTCCTAAGCCCAGTGTTATAAAGACTCTGCCTGTCTGTGAGTTGAGACTACTTTGTCACATTTACTCTGTTCTGTTTCTCTCACGGACTCACTTTTTCCTTGTCTTTCACTTCTTAACCGATATTGGCTGAGAGTGCTCCGTGCCAGGGCCAGAGCTGAGCACTGTGGATATGGCCCAGAAGAAGCTCGGCTGCCTATGCTTGTATCTCCCGGAACTACCTGTAGCATGAATTTCTAATTGATCTTAATAATAAAAACCCTGAGTCACATATTAGGGGTTGAAAATGGGAAGATTAGAGAAACAGAGCAGCCAGCCACTAGTTCTTACCTCTACTAATGCTCAATAGGCAAGATCCTGTCTCTACGAATCCTCAGATTGAATGTGGTGAGCTCCTGTCTCCTCCTACCTTCTATTCCTCTCTCCGCCCAGCCATATCCCTTCCAGTCTCCATCTCCCTCATGTGGAGATTAAAGGTGTGTGCCTCCCAAGTACTGGGATTAAAGGTGTGAGCCACCACTGCCTGCCTCTGTTTCTCTTTTTGACTGGTTCAGTCTTGTGTAGCCCAGGGTGGCCTTGAACGCACAGAGATCCGTCTACCTCTGCCTCCTGAGTGCCAGGATTGAAGGTGTGTGCCCCCACTGCTTGGCCTCTATGGCTAACTAGTGGCTTAGCTCTGCACACTGATCTTCAGGCAAGCTTTATTTGTTAGATTATAAATAAAATATCACCACAGGTACCTGTGACAATCCAATTATTCAAAAATTTTTCATGCTAATAAATGAGACCCCCTATGGAGGAAGAATGGGTGTGAGGGGAGGCGGCTTGACAGTACTTAGCTGACATTTCTGGACCTGGCAAATGGCTGCGCAATCTACAGTTACAATAATACAAAGGGCAGCGAGCCAAAGAGACGAACGCTCCTTTATGAAAAGCCTGTCAGCGGAGAGGAAGGGCACGGAAGCCTGCACGAGCATTTGACAAGTTGTTCTGTCTGCTCTCTTAAATGTCACAGCGCTCTGGAAAGAGATTGCCTGGGTTTGAATGACAGCTGCTGGGTCCCAGAGATATTACTGCGAAGGAAGAAAGAGTAATTTGGTGCCTTGGGGGAGGCTGGACTCAATTATCAGAAGTCCAGCCAATGCCTCCAACCCGGGGCCCCAGCTCCTGTAGTGCTACAACACTTACCCTTTATCTTCCCTAGCTAAATGCACTGATATGCATAGTCATGGCAACCACTTGCTGCAGGGTTTCAGTCCTGAGAACAGAAACTCCAAAAAGAATCACACCAGTTTCTACAGTAGGATTTGCCTTACAATCTAGATGAGAAAAGCTGAGGAGCCGAGCCACTAACATGCATCCCCCTCAAAACAGCCATTTATCATGAAAATGGACTTTAAGGTCCAGTTAAGGATGAAATTATGAATCCTAGTACCTAAAATGCAATAAGCCTTCAACATATTGCTTATTGCTCTTATCATCATATACACGTGGACTGGGTAAGGAAAACATGTAGCATACATGAGGACATTGGATAATTTTCTTCAGGGCATTTTCATGGGCAGGTACAGGGATCAAAATGGAAGGGTATAAGTACTGGATGGGGTTTTTTTTTTGCCTATTTCAGAGGTCTGATAATTTGATCACCTAATATTTTAAATAGTCACTACTAAAATGTAGTACGTGTATTTTATTTACTCATTAATAGGATCATAGTTCTGATTACTATGAGACTTCATAGTGTTTTCATCTTTATTATCTCATCTGACCCTTATAATAATCCAATGAAATATCTGTTGTTAGTGACTCTGTTTTATAGATGAGGGAACTGGTCTATCCCGATCTATGGGTGGAGAGTTTTGTGTGTGTGTATAGGTGATGTCTGTTCATATATGTGTGCTTTCACATTTGAGAGCTTGTGTGAACATGTGTGCATGTACCCATGGAAGCCAAAGTTGCCATCATGTGTCTTCTTACATCTACACTATATTTTATTTTAGGCGGTGTCTCTTGCTGTACCCAGATTTTGCCGTTTCTGCTAGTTTAGTTAGCTGGTTTGCCCAGAAATCTCTACTTTTGTCTCCTTAGTGCTGGGATTTTCTTAAGAACTTTAAGTTTTGTTCCCATTCGATTTATTTATTTATTTATTAAAGATTTCTGCCTCCTCCCTGCCACCGCCTCCCAAAATGTTTATTTATTTATTATATATAAAATATTCTGTCTGTGTGTATGCCTGCAGGCCAGAAGAGGGCACCAGACCACATTACAGATGGATGTGAGCCACCATGTGGTTGCTGGGAATTGAACTCAGGACCTTTGGAAGAGCAGGCAGTGCTCTTAACCTCTGAGCCATCTTTCCAACGCCCCCATTTGAATTTTTAAAATGGTTTTTATTGAGCTATATATTTTTCTCTGTTCCCCTCCCTTCCTCTCCCCACCCCTTCTATCCTCTCCCATGGTCCCCATGCTCCCAATTTACTCAGGAGAGCTTGTCTTTCTCTATTTCTCATGTAGATTAGATCTATGTATGTCACCCTTAGAGTCTTCTTTGTTGTCTAGGTTCTCTGGGATTGTGAACTGTAGGCTGGCTTTTCTTTGCTTTATGTCTAAAAGCCACTTATGAATGAGTACATATTATACTTGTCCTTTTGGGTCTGAGTTTTGTCCCTAAGTATGATGTTTTTTAGATCCATCCATTTGCCCACAAATTCCAACATGTCATTTTTTCTGCTGTGTAATACTCCATTGTATAAATGTACCACATTTTCTTTATCCATTCTTCGGTCAGGGAGCATTTAGGTTGTTTCCAGGTTCTGGCCATGACAAACAAAGCTGCTATGAACATAGTTGAGCACATGTCCTTGTGGCATGATTGAGCATACTATGGATATATACCCAAAAGTGGTATTGCTGGGTTTTTAGGTAGGTTGTTTCCTAATTTTCTGAGAAAACACCAAACTAATATCCAAAGCAGCTGGACCAGTTTGCATTCCCACTAGCAATGGAGGAATGTTCCATTTACCCCACAACCTCTCCAGCATAAGTTGTCATCAGTGTTTTTGATCTTGGCCATTCTGACAGGTGTAAGATGGAATCTTAGAGTTGTTTTGATTTGCATTTCTCTGATGACTAAGGATGTTGAGCATTTCCTTAAGTGTCTTTCAGCCATTTTAGATTCTTTTGTTGAGAGTTCTCTATTTAGGTCTGCAACTTATAAATACCTTCAGTAATGTAGCAGGGTACAAGATTAACTCGAAAAAATCAGTAGACCTCCTTTACACAGATAATAAACGGGTTGAAAACGAAATCAGAGGAACATCACCCTTCACAATAGTCACAAATAACATAGAATCTCTTGGAATAACTCTAAGACCTGTATGGCAAGAACTTTAAATCTTTGAAGAAAGAAATTGAAGAAGACACCAGAAAAGGAAAAGATCTCCCATGCTCTTGGGTAGGTAGAATTAGCATAGTAAAAATGGCAATCTTCCCAATAGCAATCTACAGATTCGATGCAATGCCTATCAAAATCCCAGCAAAATTCTTCACAGACCTCGAAAGAATGGTACTCAACTTCATATGGAAAAGCAAAATTCCCAGGATGGCCAAAACAATACTGTACAATAAAAGAACTTCTGAAGGCAATCCCTGCCTTCAAACTCTACTATGGAGCTACAGTACTGAAAACAGCCTGGTATTGGCATAAAAACAGACAGTGCTGGGATTATAGATCACTGCCACCACTGCCTGGCTCTCTGCTGGGTGCTGAATACCTCCCAGCACCATGAATGGGAATTTTGGAAGTGTTTGGCCCTGTAATTTCATAGTAAATAAATCCCAAAGGTTACTTAAGCTTCTGCCATCTCAGTCTATGCAACTCAGTCGAGAAAGTGGCCTGGTCTCTATTTTCTGTAGTGTTAACAATGCAGATTTAATTGGACTTTACCTGGTTGCCCTCTACCACACTCCTGTGTCCAAAGCTCTAGGGTATGGAACTGGGTATGGAAGTTGTGAAGAGCAGCTTCCTAATGAGGTATGGTTTCCCGTGTTCTCCTGTGAGGCATACACTTCCTCTGACTTGGAAATTATTTTGTAGACCTGGAAATTAATTTGTAAATTAAAAAAAAAAAAAATTTTTTTTTAAAGTGGTTCGTTTCTGTGTGGGTTTGTGCGCCTTAGTGCAGTGCCCATGTCGACCAGAAGAGGGCATCTGATTCCAACTGTGGTAACTTCCAAGGACACAAGAGATTTGGGTTCCCTCTTCAAGGATACATTCTCACTATGCAAATCTACCTGTATACAAAGTGCTTGGGTTTTCGGATGGATTCCTCCACATTAAGTCACAAATGTTATAGTCTGGGTTTGCATATTCTCCAAAGCCCACGGTTTAAAAGCTGGTCCTTGACTTACAGCATTACTGAGAGGTGGTGAAACATTTAGTAGACAAGGCCTAGTGGACAGAAGTTAGGCCATTGGGGGTAATGATCTTGGAGTTATGATCCTTCTCCTCTCTCTTAGTGATTGCCAGGATATCTGCCTTCACTAGAGCACGAATCAGTATACTTCTTTCCTGGTGTCTTAATTGGTAGATGATCATTTGATTTGAGTTTCACTTGGGGGGTTAATATTAATATGTCGCTATGAGAATTATTATACAAGTTGTGTGTCGGTGTTCACCTAGGAGTTAGATTGCTGCACCATTCAGTAATCCTATGCTTAACTCTGAGGAAATTCCAGACTGTCTTCCAAAGTGAGTATGCCATTTTCCACTCCTATCAGCATTCATTTCTCCGTATCTCGGCAATGTTTTGTCCAATCTTAAACTGGATCATCTGTCTTTTTATTATTGAGCTGTAACATACTTATACATTGAGATAAAAAATCTCTTATTTTCGCATACATTTTCTTTTAGCTGTGGGCTGCCTTTTACTTTTCTGGACAGTGTCCTGAAATATACAAAAGATTTTTGTTTGTTATTTATACTTTGGTGTTATGTCTATGCATGCTTTGCCTAACTCAAGGATATATAGATTTACTTCTCTGGTTTCCTCTAGAAGTGTTATAACTTTTGCTCTTGTACTTAGATAACTTAGATATAGTACCCATTTTCAGTTGGTTTTTCAACATGGTGGGAAGTCGTGGTCCAAATTATCATCATTATCCTTATTATTTTGCAAGTGTATGTGCATAGACTATTTTTTCCTTACTGAATGCTCTTGCTACCTATGTTAACAATCAATTGTACATAAATGTAGGGCTTTAGTTCCGGGCTCTATACTCTACCTCACTGATCTATCCTTATGCCTGGTCCTATTGTCTTGACTGCCATAGCCTGGGAGTAAGCTTTGACATTGGGAAGTCACTGTGACGACAAAGACGATCTTGAACTTCTGATAGTCTTGACTATACCTCTCAAGTGGGATTACAGGCATGTCTCGTCATAACCGGCCTAGACTGGGTTTTCTGTCACAAACACAAACACGAAGGAGGAAGAGAATGCAGGAAAGCACAGCACAAGAGTACAGGAATGTTTATAAGCACTAGTGACCCAGACCTGTTAAAAAAAAAGTATGCCTTAGAAAAATATGCAGCCTACAGTCCTTCATTGTCTGCTTTTCTGGCTCCTGGCCAGTCTCTAGAGCTCTTAAGCCACGGCATGGTTCCTTAGTGGGACAAGGGCTCATAACTCCAGGATTCTGGGGGCTTACAGTATCAGGAATCGCTTCCAGCTGCTGTAGCTGCAACAGCAGCTTGATGTCCGGGCCCAGAAGCTCAGGTTTTATCAGCCCTTAGTGTTACCAGCTCAGTCTCCTGTATCTGTGACAAAGACCACAAGTCGGCAATACACGACCACCCAGGGAAGCATTTATTAGGCTGGATGCTGTCAATCCAGGAAAATACCCCAGAGAAACCTCCGGTGTTAAGCTGACAAAACAGAAAAAGGCTGATGCTATGGGTAGAAAAGGCACATGACACACCCCTCCCTGAAGTATAATTCTACCAACCACAGTCTTGCATATTCAAAGCTCTCAGTTCTACCGTTCATGAACTTTACATAGGCAATGACCGCAGGATCTGTTTAGGAAACTATTAAGAGCTCCCTCATTAAGGCAGACGTAGAAGGGAAGGATCTGACAGTTGTCATCCCAGGAAACTGATAGCTTACACCGAACAAACTTTAAAAGATGCTTATGATACAGATGAAAGAAATGAACATTTCTGTAGTAATATCCAACAATGTTTAACCTGGACATCGTGGTCCATGCCTGTAATAGCGATAATATGGAGGCTGAGATAGGAGGATTGTCCCTAGCTTCAGATCAGCCTGGGCTATGATGGAAGTTCCAGACCAGCCTGGGATATAGTATGAGGGAGACCCTGTCTCAAAACAACAATAACGACAAAGCAAACAAACAAAATAAAAATAAAACGAAACTAACCCTAACCACGTGCCCTTAGGGAGAGCTGGGCCCTTCTGATAATTTAAACCTTAGAATCAGCTACATCATCCGTTAAAATTATAAAACACAAAAGCATGCCCTACGCTCCGAAGTAAACCAGAATCCCCAGAGACTGGATCCAAGAATCTGCCTGTGTTCCTATCAAGATCCAAAAAAATGTTTTGTTTTGTTTCCCATATACATTGAACCAGGGTCTCATGTACATCGCAGGCTGATCTTGAACTACCTACGTAGCTAAAGCAGGTCCTTAATTCCTGATCCTCCTAGCCGCCACCCCCCCTCCAAGTGCGGCTATAGCAAGCATTAACCACCACAGGTAGCTTCAAAACCGCTTTCAACAGGGTCTTAAGTAGCTCAGACTGGCCTCGAATTTCTGACTCACTTGCCCCTCCCTCCGTAGAGAGCTGGACTGCAGATGTACGTCACCCTACCAAGCAATTCTGAGGCAGCCAGCTAAAGAGCCTCATACCAACCCCCTTTTAATGTTTTTACCTGATTTGGGTTCTACCTTGTCGTACATACACATCTGGCCTCAAGACACAATACTGAGCCAAGGGAGAAAGGAAGAGGCAGAAGGCAAGGGTGGAGGGAGTCACAAACTCTGGGGTACAATGCAAATTGGCCCTCTAAACTAGCCCGGCAGCGCTGGCTGCAGAGGCCTGTTGCGTCTTTTCCCCCTTCTTCTCCCCCGCTACCCCTCCTTTAGCCTCTCCCCCTAGCCCGACCCTTGGGCTAGGAACCGCCCCCACATTCCACTGATTGGCTCTCTTGGCCCGCTCGTCACACTCTTTTGTGTGTCGGTAGGCAGCTGATAAAAGCGCTGCAGTGGACCTGGGAACTGCGCAGCTTGAATTCGGTTACCTCTGGGTAGGTGGCTGGGTGAAGCAGCTCTTTCTGGTAGCTTCGGGTCGCTTAGCGGCTCTGGAAGCACCAGCCCTTTTTCTCCTTCAGGGTAACCGGACTGAAAGGCCGATTCCGTAGCTGAAGGCGTTGCAACAGCTGCTGGCCAGAGGCAGATCGCAGGTAAAACAAAAAACAAACAAACAAACAAAAAATAAACAAAAACGGGGTGGGGGTGGGGGGACGCGAGTCCTTGGTAAGGAGGTGGGAGAAAGGGGGGCGGGGAAGCCCGCGGGTCCTAGGTGGCTCCTGCCTTGAAGAATCAGCAATTGCGAAGCGGAGGAAGGAGCATTTGCATGGCCTGAGTGCTTTGGAAGACACCTGGAAGATGACACTTGGTAGGATTTGCCTGGCTTGGGAAGGGGTTGAGGGAAGAGGCCACCTGGAAGATGAGGGAGAAGGAATTATGTTTGCCTCGAACCCCCTATGCATCTCCTCTAATTTCCCTGGGCACTGTGGGGGTGGGTGTGTCCAATTCATGTTCCCTTTCTCAGTAGCAGCTCATCAAAGCGGAAATCTGAACTTGAATTCGGTGCAGCTGATTGTTGGAGCTGGGTAGGCTAATAATGGTGTCTTGGGGTGCAATGCGTGTCTGGGGGGGTTATCGTTTTAGATTGTTTAGAAGGTTCGAGAGGGAATTTTCTGCTTGGTGACAGCAGAAGGGGGCGGGAGAAGAGGGAGGGGGAGGGTGCATCAAGATGACGATGACGATGGAGTCCGTTTCTGACATTTCCCTTCTCTGATGTGGCGCAGTTCTGATGTCCTGAGCTCCAGGATCTGTGAGCCCCTGTGGACCGAGATCTACCGTACCCTGGAGGCCAGCTTTCTCCTGGAAGGACACAGGTTGCAGAGGCTAGAAATACAGGCTCACTCCAGCGTCCTAGCTAGTATGTAAGCATCTGAGAAATCACGGGGTGGAGGGTGGGGGTAATGGTCTGGGAGCTTTGAGGGGGGGCAGTGTGGTTAAGATCAGAGATCGTGAGATCTCCTTTTAACCCCTGTGAATTTGCTTTGAGAGCCCGACCTCAGTTCCACACAGTGTTAAATCTACAGTCGAAGCAACAGTTGCCCTGCCTCTCCCAGGACTGGCAGGAGGGTATGGATGTCGTGACTATAAAAAGCACTCCGTTAGTATAGAAAGATCAGCTAGCTCCAGGGGGCTACAATTGCTCTCCTCCCCAGTATTTTAAGGACGACAGTGGAGAGATGTATGGGCTATTGAGGTGCGATAATTACAACTCTAGCCTGTTCCTTTATTAATCCCTCTCTCGCTTTATTACTTGCAGCCCCTACTGAGATTGGAGCCTGCCGCGTGACTGAAGAAAAAGCGATTTTTCTAAAACTTCCTGTGCGTCACATATTAAGATATCCTATCGCCCTTGTCAGCCATGACTAGCCTCCTTTCACGTTTGGCTAACAGCCGGGGGCAGAACCCACCCTTGCCCCCTTGGGCTCATACCATGATGAGGTCCCTGGGCAGGAGTCTCGGTCCGCTAATGGCCAGCATGGCAGAGAGAAACATGAGGATGTTCTCTGGGAGGGTAGAGCTAACTCAGGGGGAAGAAACCTTTGAAAACTGGCTGAGCCAAGTTACTGGGGTCCTGCCTGATTGGCATATGTCTGAGCAGGAAAAGGTCAAGCGCCTAATGAAAACCCTTAGGGGCCCTGCCCGGGAGGTCATGCGTTTGCTCCATGCTTCCAATCCCGGCCTAAATGTGGCGGAATTTTTGCGGGTGATGAAACTGGTCTTTGGAGAGTCTGAGAGCAGTGTGATAGCCCATGGTAAATTTTTCAACATGGTTCAATCAGGTGGAGAGAAAACATCCCTGTATATGATCCGGTTGGAGTCGCAGTTGCAGAATGCTATCCAGGCAGGGGTCTTTGCTGAGGAGGAGGCAAACAAGGCTCGCCTGCACCAGCTCCTGGTAGGGGCTGAGCTTAGTAGAGACCTTCGACACAGGCTTAAGGGGCTTCTCAGGATGTATGCAAATGATCCAGAGAGCCTTCCCGATTTCCTGGAGGTAATCAGGATGATAAGGGAGGAGGAGGATTGGGAGGAAACTTATCGTAAACACAAGCGGCCCAGAAGATCTGAGCCAGTGTTGGAGAGGGCACCCAGTCCAGTGGCATTTCAGCCCCCCCCACCAATAATGATCAACAATACTGACGGCGATGTGATAGAGATAGATGACTCTCCGGAGGATGATTCAGATGACGATGTGATCTTGGTGGAGCCCGAGGACCCACCACTGCCATACCCAAGTGCCGCCCCAGATGTAGGCAGGGCTGTTCCCGAGGACCAAGTGGTGGTCATTGAGTCCCCCCCCATTCCTGAGATTGAGGCTCCTTCCACCAGCAGTGGTTCTGGGCGTCCGAACAATAGTTTGGGGGAGGTGCGTAGAACCAGGAAGCGGAGACATGCAGGTCGCTGCCCCGTTTGTGGCGAGGAGGGCCACTCCGAAGAAAACTGTGAGGCAGCAAGAGCCCCCCCGGCTTATGAGGTTGTCGCCGTGCAGGAGGTGCCCCCACCTGAGGAACCAAGGGCAAGAGAGGCTATTTTTGGGCCCTTTTTCTTCTGTGAACCACAGTAAGATGCTCTCCTCCAGCCTCGAATTAACCCTTCCCTGTATTCAGAGTTCAATGACAGAGAAGTTGGGGGGACAGACTTGTAAATGCATGAAGAAATCCACAAAGTGGCTTTCTTTTGCGGGTAGAGAAAGGGTCTTCAACACCAGGACAGTAGAGAGAAATGGCCTGATCCATCTGTGGCCCTGTTCCCTTTCCCCACTGCCTGAATCTACTTGCTGTGTGCACCCATCCCCTTGGTGAACTTACTCTCTTTGTGAAAGTGCTATTGTCCTCTGCTCAAGCTTCAAGTAGAAAAAAAGCTATGTAACAAAGTAAAAATTATCCAGAACTCTCTACCCTGTGTACCAATTATCAGCCCTCTGGTGACTATCCTGCTAAATACTTCTCTGTACCTATGTTCCTAGATCGGAATGTGTATAGACAAAAGTGATCGAATAGAAGTGTTGTTCTATATGCTGTATTTTTTCACCAAAATGTATGTTGTGGCCTTCTGTGTCAATAAATAAACACAATGTGTCAGCATCTACTTTAATGTCTCTGCGGTATTATTTTAGGAAGCCAAGGATAATATAGTGAGAAGGTATACAGGGGCAGAATCATAGTCTGAAGTGTTCTGTTTTTAATAAGCTTTTAACTTGCAGATGAGAAAAAAAGCCAGGCCTGGTGGCCTAGCTCTGTAGTGGCAGCTATCTGGGAGCCTGAGGCAGGCCGATCCTGAGTTCAAGGTCTCCTTGAGCAACAGAGTGAGCTCAAAGTCAGACTGTTAAAGTCACTTAGAGCTGTCTTAAAATTAAAAGAATTGGGGCTGTAACTCAATGACAGAGCACTTGGTGAGAAATGATAAAGATACAGGCTTAATCCCCAACACACACACACACACGTGCACACACACGCACACGAAGAAAGAAAACTAAATACAGAGGACTGGACTGTTTAGCAAGCATAAAGCTCCAGGTTCAATACCCACCACACACACACACACACACACACACACACACACACACACAAACGCACGCACACGAAGAAGGAAAAAGAAATACAGAACACTGTTTAGCATGCATAAAGCTCTAGGTTTAATTCCCACCACACACAGACACACAAAGATAAACAAACAAACCATCAAATAAATGCAGAGCACTTGTTTAACAAGCATACAGCTCTAGGCTCAATACCAGCGTGTGTGTGTGTGTGTGTGTGTGTGTGTGTGTGTGTGTGTGTGTGTGCACTCACACAAAGAAAGAAAAAAAATAGGCTAAATAAATCTTCTAAAGCAAAGGATCCCTTTGCCACAGCTGACCAGGTTCTCTGGCCTGTGGAGCCAAAGGATGGCCTATACTGACTGACAAGTCTCCACTGCTTTCTTCTCGAATACTCCAGAGATGGATGCAGGGGGAGAAGTCCAGTGCTGAGGGAGGATGCTAACATGGGAGTTGCAGTGATTCAGATCCTGCTCAGGTCCGGAAGGGCATTTCTCCCAGTGGGTGGCATCTTTGAATTTCTATTGCTGGCATCCTGCTCTCTTCTGCGGGCTGGTACTACCCCCTGCTTCCTCCCTGATTACAGGGGGGAGGGAGAAGCGGGGGGGGGGGAAGAGAGCATTTGATCTTAGCATCAGCAGGGTCTGCCTTTGACAGTGGCCCAATCCTTATCCTGTGAACTATAGGACATAGGAGCTCAAGAACCCCAAACCCCAATTCAACATAAGATCACTTTCAATCCAGTTCATTCATACAGAGGCAAAGGTCAAAGGTCAGCAATCTCCTTGTCAGGGCAAGACAGTATGGAGAGAGTGAAATGGATTCATGCATTTGAGTCCCTGAGAGAGTTTCTCATGTAGGAAATACGGGTTCCACAGAGCTGAGAGAATAAGAGTATGCACAGTGCTTTATGAGCCAGGGGACAGGGGTGAGGGAAGGAGGCTTAGGAAGATTCACATAGAGATTGGTAAGGACAGAAATCTTGGTAGGAATAGCAGACATGGGGGTTCATTTAGAAACCTGGTCCTTGCTGAACCAAGATTGGCCCAGATTTGTCTCTGAGGCAGGGATCAGGCATGCCATTTTGCTAGCATTTGATGGTCCACTTAGAAGTGGCAAGAGGTCCTGGGCTGAGACCTGGAGGATGCAGCAGGCATCAAGAGCTGCCTACAAGAGGTTTTGTTCAGAATCTGACTTTTTCTAGAATGGCCACCTCACCACCTCCTAGTTTCTCACCCTTGCTCCATTTCACGACCCCACGATCTGTCCTTACAATCACCACTGTCCTGTCCCCTGGAGCCATGTTCCCCAGCATTCATTTTTAAAAACAAACAAACAAACAAACAAAATCCTTGAGCCTCAGACACTCTGGCTTGCTACTGCTTCTGATCTTTTGGTTTAGAAGTCAGTTTTGAACAAAGACCCAAGAGGGCCAGCCTTTGCCTCCCTCCAAAGCACACATGAGTTCCTGGAAGCCACTAAACTCTTCAGAGCCAGAGAGGTGACTTCCTGTGCTCCTAGGAGGAAGCTGCCCCTTAAGCCACTGGAGCTTCCAATGGCCTCCAGTTTGCACAAGTTTGAACTCATTTTCCACCTGCCCCTCTGGACACTTGCTGTATTACTTCCCTCAATGATGTGCCAAGACACTCGATCAAAGGAACTTGCGGAATACTTCGTCTTGGCTCACAGTGTGGCAGTGCAGTCCACCACAGTGGAGAAGGCATAGCAGCAGGAGCCCGAGGCAATCGGTCCGCTGCACCTGCAGTCAGGAAGCAGAGAGAGAGAGAGAGAGAGAGAGAGAGAGAGAGAGAGAGAGAGAGAGAGGTGATGACTGTTGCTCCTCTGATTTTCTTTTTTAATTTGGGACTTTAGCCCATGGGATGGATGGTGCTGCCCACCAGCAGGATAGGTCTTCCCTCTGCAGCTGAACTTTTCTGGAAACCCAATCAGAGGCATAACTAGATGTGTGTTTCAATGGTGATTCTAAATCCAGTCAGGTTGACAATGGAGACTAAGCATGACATAGTCCCTTGCTGAATACCTACCTGTCCCCAATGTCTAGCACAGTTACCCAAATAGTTCTATGTTGCAGATCAACTTTGTTCAACTCCGCTGTTTAAATACTTGTTGAATGATTGGTCCAAAGGCATAGCTTATGCTGCCAGCATTGTTTTGGGGCCCCAGGCAGGGTAAAAACACAGAAAAGGAAAAGAAACAAGTCCTGGATGTTCATGACCCTCCTCACTGCAGCTAGAGCAGTGCTTTAAAAAAAAATCTACTCTGGGCTAAGTGGTGATGGCACACGCAGGAGCAGGCAGGTCTCTGTGAGTTCGAGGCCAGCCTGGTCTACAGAGCACAGCCCAGGACAGGCTCCAAAGCTACAAAGATAAACCCTGCCTTGAAAAACTGAAAAAAAGAAATCTGCTCTGCGATTCTTTGTCCTTTCTCAAGCACTCCCCAGGCTCTGTTATGCACATTGCTTAATTTTTTCATTTTGCTAACCTGAAACCCCTTCCTTCTTCCTTCCTTCCTCCCTCCCTCCCTCCTCTCTCTCTTTCTGTCTTTCTCTTTTCATTTTATGATACACCATCCTTTCCACTTTTCTTGGCTTGGATACTCGAATACTCAAATAAGACCACACAGCACACTAAACAAAGGTGACTAGGGAGGGCGTTTGAACTACAATTCCCTTCCTTTCAAGCTATGGGCTTCTTCTTTCTCTTCTGTCTCTACCCTCGCCAGTCAGTACAGGCCGAAACGGCTTTTTTTCTTGTCAGAAGCACCTGGCCTCTAAGTGGCCTTTTATATGGTCTCACTCCTTCCCAGAATCTTTTCCCTTGGTTTCCATGGCACCCTTCTTTCATGGCTCCCTCCCCTCTGGCTTTCTGGGTGCTCTCTTCTCTGTTCCTTTTGCTTTTTTTCTCTTCTTGACCTTTACATAATTGCAGTAAAAATTGAATCACCATGACCACTGGAAATTTTAAGAGTTGTTTGCCATGGCAAAGCAATTTCAAGTCCTTTAACTACACCCACTCAGTGCCAATCTCATACCAATTTTATACAATAATCAAGCCTATGATCTCATTTCTTTAATGACAAAACAGGCGGAACATCATAGAAACTCACCTGGAACTGTGAGGCTTGCAAGCTGGGAAACTCGCGAGTCGAATGAGCCTTTCTAGGCCACTGGAAAACACAGGTATTTACATTATAGTTCCTAACAGTAGCAAAATTTACAGTTATGAAGTCGCAATGGAAATAGTTTTAGGGTTGGGGTCACCTCAGCATGAGGGACTGCACTTCACAGCCTCAGGAAGGTTGAGAACCTCGGCTCTAAGGTGGCTGACTCCAAAGCCTGGACCCTTTCCCTGACTCGTGGGCCCGCAGCACGCTGGCATGTGGTGTGTCTTTTTACATACAAGGAAATGTACGTCTGTAAGGCTTGCTGTTAGCACTTGTGCTTTGACCATGAGATTAACACAGGGTTAACCCATGCCAGGCTCTAGAGAAAAGACACCTGCTGGGTTCGAATACATTACTTAATCTGCTATGGAAAGGACATAAGAAATGAAAAGCTGCCCCTGTTATCCACTCTGTGCTTGCTTACTGGTCCTTTGAGGGTGTAATAGTCAGGCTCCTCAAGCTCCACGGAGCCTGGCTCCTGGCAGTCCTGATAGTCTGTTCAGGAATGCCTGGGGTTTGCTGAGCATGGTAGGAGAGTAAGATGGTATTGATTGACTGCCACAGTGGATTCCTGGGCCAAACCAACACTGCCCCCACTCCACGCATGACAGGAGGTGTGTTTTGTGCATCTGTGGGTGAATTCTCCTTTTCTTGCATGTTAAAGGCTTCCCGTGTCTTTTTAGACTGCTCAAAGCCATTGAAGCCATTACCCTCAGCAGTGTGTGATGGGGGCAGGGGTGGGGGGACTGAGATTAGAGTGACCCAGAACTTCCCCAGTGCATGGCAGGAAGGAGGCATGGCTGGGGTCTGATGGGTCCTTACTAACCAGCTAAGTATGTGTTGCCACAACCAGGGATCCCAGGGACAGGCTAAGACAGTGCAGAATCCTAGCTAGCTAGGGCTAAAAGATTTTGAAGGCATACACGGCCTGATGAAGTGCAAAGACTCCTTCTCTTGTAGGCCTTAACCAAGGAAACATCAAGGAGTAGAAGAGAGTAGTAAAGCAGTCGTCTGCACACTGTGAGAGTTGTGTTTTAATTTATAAACACCTACCTGGGAATGGTGGTGTCCTCGTAGGTTACATTTTATACTAGGTGTTTATAGTATGCCATTGTCCCCCCTCCTCCTTTTGATTTTTCTTTTTCTTTTTGGTTTTTCAAGGCAGGGTTTTCCTGTGTAACTTTTGGAGCCCGTTTGGTAACTCGCTCTGTAGACCAGACTGGCCTTGAACTCATAGAGATCCACCTGCCTCTGTTGCAGGAGGCTACTAGTTCACTTCCTGACCGCCCTGACTTGAAACAATCACACAGAAGCTATATTATTTAAATCACTGCTTGGCCAATCATTTAAGCATATTGCCAGCTAGCTCTTATATCTTAAATTAACTCATATCTATTACTTTATATTTTACCACTAGGTTCGTGGCATACTGGCAAGGTTCCAGCTGGCATCTGGTGTCTTTCCCCTCTGGTGGTTACATGGCTTTTCCCTGACTCTGCCTACTATCTGTATATATAACTTTTCCAGCCTGGCTATATATTCTGTTAAGTCATTGACTGAAAGCAGATTCTTTATTCATTAACCAATAAAAGCAACACATATAGAGGAGGACTTCCCACACCACCTCTGCTTCCTGAGTGCTGGGATTAAAGGTGTGTACCACCACTGCCTGGTTATTGTTCTTCTTTCCTGTTTTGTTGAAAACTTCGGTAGAACAAATTAATTTTACCTTGCGTGCCATCAAAAGGGGCTAGGACTCAGTCAGCCCTTGCTCAGAGCTAGCTGTAAGGAGTGAACTAGCCAGGCATAGTTGGAGAGCTCCCCCTGGTGGTGAGAATGGGGAAGAGCTAGTAGGCTGACTAACCCTGCAACTACCCAGGCCCAGAACCAGGATTACCAGTTGACCCACCCCAACTATCATCTGCTGGAGCACAGGAAGGGGCTGATCCTGCAGATGTAAAGCTGCAGGATCTCCATGGCACACGGCAACAGCAGGATATCACAGAGCAGGCCCAGTGAGGGCCCCAGCATCAATAGTGTAGCAGAAACCAGAGGCCTCGAACCAGGCCAATGACTCTTTGCAATGATCTCTCTCTCTCTCTCTCTCTCTCTCTCTCTCTCTCTCTCTCTCTCTCTCTCTCTCTCTCTCTCATTAGTAAGACTTGATGGGCACTGGCATACTCTTGCTGACAGACCAATTAAGGAATGCAACAATGGTTAAAATAGAAAAACCTCTAGATCCAGCAACTTAAGTTTCTAAAATTGGTGCAGATAAACTACTTGAGTAATATAAACAATTTATGAAAACAGATATCTACCCACAATTTTATGTGTGTACGTGTTTATGTCTCAAGTGTGTATCTGTGAAAGTGTGTTTGTGTTGATGAGTTTGTAGGCATGTCAACCAAATATAACCTTGGCCCTTGTTTCTCAAGTAACACTCGTCTTGTTTTTGGGACAGAATCTCTTACTTGAGTGGAGCGCATCAGTAGGTGACTCTGGCTGTCCAGTGACTCCTAGGAATCTGTCTGTCTTACCTCTTCAACACTAGAATTACAAGGATGATGCACTTCAGTCAGCTTTTATATAGGTTCTGGGAACCCAAACTCAGAGGTTCATGCATGCATGACAAGTACTTTACCAACTAAGTTATATTCCCAGCTACCAGCCTTGCCTTTTTTTACTGGTAGCAATGAAAAGCTGGAATTGACTTAAAATACCAAGGGTATTTTCTCAATGGAATGATCTAAATCCAAGAAAATGTAATAAGCAGTAGACTGCTTAGCATAATTCATTTTTGAAACTAAATAAATGATGCATAGGACTGGAGATACAGCTCAGTTGATGGAGCACTTGGCTAACATGCATACAGCCCTGGATCCACTGTTCTCAGCATCATATAAACTGGGCACAGTGGCACACACCTGTAATCTCAGTGCTCAGGAGGCAGCAGGATCAGAAGCCCAGGTCATTCTCAGCTACCTAGCAAGTTTGAGGCCAATCTGGTATACACAAGATATTGTGGGGAAAAAGGAAGGAGATGGAGAGATGGCTCAATAGTTGAGCGCAGTTGCTGCTCTTTCAGAGGACCTGGTTTTGGGTCCCAGCGCATACATCAGGCATCTAGTTCCAGAGAACCTCTTTGTCCTCTCTGAGCACCTGCAGACACATGGGACACGTTACAGATAAGAAGGAACACACATATACAGAAATACTTTTTTTCAAAAGTGATAAATAAATTTTTTCTTCTTTGCTAGGGTATTTTGTGAAACCTCTATTTAGTAAATAAAATTAACCTCTATTTAGTAAATACAATTATTTATTAAATAAGATTAGTTGTTACATAAGCAGTAGTTTGAAAGGTCGCAAAGCTAGAAAATATTATATAATAATATTTAAATAGTCAGAAAAGTATGCAGAAATGGAAAAAACAAGCTGTAGGTAAATGTTATATACTTTAACACATTTCTTTTAACATATATTTCTAACTCTTTGAGTGCAGATACATGTATAATTTGCTTTGCTGAGATTGTACTCCCTATACAGTTTTTTTAACCTGTGAAAAATTGTTTTTATTCTTTTCCTAATAAGTATAATAATTTCTAGAACAAAATGAAAAGATAATTTGGCAAAAGGAGGTATAAGGTTAAAAACTCGAGGAAGTATAGAAGCATATCAACAAAAACTACAAGAAATAAACTTATTTATAGGCACATGCTGGTCATAAAATATATTTTTTGGTTTTCTAGGAAATAAAGCAAGAGAACTGATGGAAATATGTCTAAAAATGCAACAATAAGGCATTAAGATGAAATCTGAATGACTTAGGGAAAGACAATTTAAAAAGACCTTCTGAAATGTACACGGATGCTTGCGTGAATAGAACAAAAAACCGTCTTAATTGGAAGCCATGGTTGTACTAGCCAGAACAGTGGGGATGACATCTCTCTAGAATCTCCAGGGCGCTAGCTACCTCACAAGGACATTTCAGAGATCCCTTCCCCCATTAGTGTAACGTGAAGGGCCAGGCCTGCTTGTTTGGGTTTCTGTCCCTCCCAGTACCCCACAACTGTTTAGCCCCAAAGAAAATCACACATAGGTCTCCATTATTATAAGCTGACTGGCCCATTAGCTCTAGCCTCTCACTTGCTAACTCTCACATCTTGATTAACCCATTTTTTTGATCTATGTTAGCCATGTGGCTCAGTACCTTTTTTCAGTGGGGCAGATCACATCCTGCTGCTTCCCTGGTCTGGGCATGAGTCGGAGGAATCAACTTCCTCCTTCCCAGAATTCTTCTGTTCTCATTACATCATTTCTATTTCCTGTCTGGTTTTCCCGCCTATACTTCCTGCCTGGCCAATCAGCGTTTATTTGAAACATGATTGACAGAATACAGACAATTCTCCTGCGCCATATTAGGGTTACCATTGTGTCCAGTAGCCAACTACGTAAGAGCCCTGGAGCAGGTAAGCCCGCGGGACAGCGGAGTGTAGAGGTCTGGAAACTAGGAAGTCTCGATTTTCATATGTGGGGGCCATTGCATAGTTGATACTGTCCTTCGCAACTGGGAACTGCAAGAGAGAAATCTGAGCTCAAATCACAGTGGAGCACACATATTGTCTCTGTGGCAGAGAACCTCAAGCAGGAAGGCCAAGAGGCCTGAGAGAAGATGGAGGCTCAGAGCGCACACGTTTTCAGAAAGATCCAACAAAATACTTTTTCTCTCCTGCAAGGAGCTGGGACCCAGGATCAAAATGGCTCTGCTGTGCTTGGCTGGACTCTGCTCAGCTCCTCACCTAGTTCTGCTAAGCCCAGGCTAGACTCGGTTAGGTTACCGAACACTTTCCTTAGTAGGATTTGACTGGGCTCCTTCATGTCTCAGCTTGTTTTGAAGGAAAGCTCTAGCTGTGTTTGACTAGATTCGGCTTGGCTAGCCTAGTCTGGCCTTGACTCAGCTTGTCTGGGACTTGGTGATAAGGCTATTCTCAGCAAAGTGCAGCTAGCCTACTTTGGATTCAGTTGGCTTTGGCTTGGCTGGGCTGGAATTTAGCTCAGTCAACTAGACTCGGTTGTGCTAGCTTAGACTTGGCTGAGGCTCAGTTAAATTCAGTTACCCTCCACAAAGCTTGGTTCGTCTGGGCGAGTCAGGACTGTGACTTGGCTGGTCTCAAAAGGGACTTGGCTGGCTTCGGCATTGCTGGCCTTTCACTGGGTTGCCTCGGCTGCCTTTAACAGGGCTCAGATAGGTTCACCTGAGGCCAGAAAGGCTCTGCTGTACTAGGTTGGACTTGACCATACTGAGCTAGACTAGGCTAGGATGGGTGTGCTCAGTTCAGTCGCTCTCAGCTCGCTGAGGATCATGGAATAAGATTTGAGATCATCGAGAGCTGTTTGGAGAGAGAATGGCCAGGCACTGTCCCACTGACACAGGCAGTTTTTTTTTGTCCCCCATCGTAAGTCTCTGTAGCTCTGTGGTGGCAGGAGGGTAACACTACAGCGGGGAAAGCAATGACAATCCCAGGAGTGACTGAGCCAGTTTCTGGGCACCATGAAGGAGACACCAACCATGGAGGTTGTGGTGCCTTTTACGATTCCCGTAAGACAAAGAAGTCTCACTCTGCCTTTCTCCTAGGTCAGAGAGCTGCACTTGCATCTTTTGGCACCTCCCCATTGCCCTCAAAGTGCAGGACTTCTCTCTGTCGAGGAATAAATGTTCCCGTGTGGACTTCTATCTCTTGGCTGATCTGGCAGTGTGTAAATCTCAACATTTCCAGGGGCATGCCTCAATAGAGCAAACTGATAAAATATGTAGTCTTTTGTGATGGGCTTTCTGTCATCCACCATTGTGTTTGCTTTTATATTCTATTTTTATTTTTTAAAAACAATCTTTTTATTTTACATGCCAGTCCCAGTTCCTCCTTCTTCCCTTCCTCCCCTCCTTTCGCTTCTCCCGCCATCCACCCACAATGCCCCATCCACTCCTCAGAGAGGGTGAGGCCTCCCATGGGGAGTCAACAAAGTCACATCACTTGAGGCAGGACCAAGCGACCCCCGCCCCATACTAGGCTGAGCAAGGAATCCATCCAGTCATAGGGAATGGGCTCTAGAGATAAGTACTGGCCCCACTGCCAGTGGCCCCGCAGATTGCCCAAGTCTCACAACTGTCACCCACATTCTGAGGGCCTCGTTTGGTTCTATGCAGGTTCCCCAGCTATCAGTCCAGAGTCAGTGAGCTCCCACTAGCTCAGGTCAGCTGTTTCTGTGGGTTTCCCCACCATGGTCTTGACCCCTTTGCTCATATTATCACCCTTCCCTCTCTTTGACTAAACTCTGGGAGCTGGGCCCAGTGCTTATCTGTGGACCTCTGCATCTGCTTCCATCAGCTACTGGTTGAAGGTTCTATGATGACAATTATGGTAGTCATCAATCTGATTACAGGGGAAGGCCAGTTCAGGAATCCTCTCCACTACTGCTTAGAGTCTTAGCTGGGGTCATCCTTGTGGATTCCTGGGAATTTCTCTAGTGCCAGGTTTCTCTCTAGCCCCATAATGGCGCCCTCTATCAAGTTATCTTTTCCTTGTTCTCCCCTTTCTGTTCTTCCCCCAACTTGTCCATCCCATTCATTCCTTCATGTTCTCTTCACCCCTCCCTTTCTCCCTCCCCCTCTCCCCAGCACTCTCAATTTACTTAAGTCATCTTGTCTACTTCCCTTTCCCAGTAGGATCCATAGCATGATTTTCAAGGTTCATTCATATTGTAGTATCACCAATTATCTATTCCTTTATCTGGCATATTAATATTCCACTATATGAAAAATACTGAATTTGGTTTTTTCCATTCATCAATTGAAAGACATCTGAATTTTGTCACTTTTTGGTTATTGTGGAATGTGTGAACATTGATGTAGGTGATATCTATATCTATATCTATCTCTATCTATCTATCTATCTATCTATCTATCTATCTATCTATCTATATATCATGGGCATGTACCTAGGAATGGGATTGTAGTCTCATACAGGTGCTATATGGTTAGCTCTTCTGAGCACTTCCAGAGTGTTTGCTTATGTGGCCACAGTGTTTTCTGTTCTCATGAGTAAATGGACATGCATCCCAATTTCTCCTCATCCTTTCCACACGTTTTCAGTGGGAAATTTATTTGTCTAGACAAAGTCATTTTTGGTCGTTTGGTTTGTCTTATTGCACGCCATTTTCATGAATGCCATTTCCAACATTATACACATTAGGAGCTGAAATTGTCTCTGGTTGCAAGGAGTACCATGGCCGCACCAGGGGGACAGAAACAAGGACTCTGCTTGGTAAGTACTCTCATTGAACAGAGAAGGGATGTTGTGGGAAGCACAGACACACAGCCCAGCTTGGGGAGGCCATAGTATTAAGTAGTATTAAGTAAGCCTTTTCTAGAAAGAGTCTTAATCTGCCTGTGATTTTAAAAATTTATTTTAATCAAAGCTATTCAAATATAACTCCCTCTTTGGAGACAGGGTTTTGTTATTGTAGCCCAGGCTAGCCATAAACTTGTGATCTTCCTGACCCAGCCTCCAAGATGTTAGATGTGGTATAATCATCCATATTAAGTTCATTAGTTCTATGGCATTAGTCTTTTTTGTTCATTTGAAAAAATCTCTTCAGGTAGTTTTACATTTTATTCTCTCGAACACCTCCAGTGACCTTTATAGTAGTTGCATTCCCACAGCAGTGTGCACCCTACACGTGCTGCTGCGCTATTCACAGTAGCCAGGAAGCAGGAAATAAAGCCAGCCTAGATGCCCACCAACAGGTGCATGAAGAAAAAAGGCATGTGTGCGCGCACATGTGTGCATGGATTTGTGTGTGTGTGTGCATGTGTGTAATGAAAGTAGAAAAGGACCATGAAATAGGAGGAGATAATCTCAAGGGAGGAAAGATAAGGGAAAAGAGAGTAATAGAATATGCGTAACAGGAAAATAGACTGGAGGGCTATTTGCAACAAGGAATTGGAGGTGCCAAGGTGTTGGGTGACTTTCCCAGTGTCTGAATCCCTGTATTTTGCCAGTGTTTCTGCCTTTTGGCCTCCAAGTGCTAAACTATTCTGGCCTTCACAGAAAGATTGACTGGCTTTTGCTTAATAGAATGAAAGGAGCAATGGAGAGCATTGCCAAGCTTTAGTATTTATTACTTATAAAATGAAGCTGAGATAATAGGTCAACGCAATAAATTTTAGGAGCGTTTTTTTTCCTATTTATTTATTTATTTATTTACTTACTTACTTACTTTTAGACAGGGTCTTTCTGTGTGGCCCTGGCTGTCCTGGAACTCACTCTGTAAGCTGGCCTTGAACTCACGGAGAGCCACCCAATTCTGTTTCCCGAGTGCTGGGATTAAAGGAATGTACCCCCACACCTGGCCAGTATATTTTAAAATCAGGCATGTGTGCATGTGGGTGCAGGTACCCTTGGACGTCAGAGGATCTCCTGGAGCTGGAGTTACAGATGATCTTGAGCTGCCATGTGTGCGTTTGCATTTGAACCTGGGTCTTCTGCAGGTCCAGCCAGCGTCTTAACTACTGAGCCACTTCTCCAGATCTCCCCTAAGTTTTTAACTAATTAGCTAACAAAAGATTTATTTCACGTCTATTATGTGCTATGGCATCTTAAAGGCACTGTGATAATCGTAACTCACAAATAAGAAACAAAATTCCTGCTCTCGGAAAGGAGTCTGTGTGTCCATGATTTTTGTGTGTGCTTTATTTTTTTTTCTGTCTTACTGATTGATTTTAGTTTTGGTTTTCTGATTTTTAGAGAAAGAAGGAACAGAGAAGGTGGAAGGGGAGAGAGAAGACAAACTTGAAGTTGGATGGATAAGGTGGTGGGAAGGATCTGGGAGGAGCTGGAGGAGGGAAAGGAATATGATCAAAATACAGTGTAAGGAAACATTTTTCTAAGACTAAATTAATTTTCAAAAAGAGGAGCCCAAATATAAGATGCCGTAAGTTGGAAGATGCAGCCTGAGATCGTTAGCTCACTAGTTTGAATGTTTGGGGGGAAACTAGGCATAGTTTAATATGAGTGTGTATTAGACAAAGTAGAAACTGATAAGAAATGACAAAAGTCATTAATTGAGAAGTAACTGCAAAACCTCATTTTGCCCAAAAAAAAAAAGTACTTGAAAAAAGATTTGGAAGCATGTATAGTAAACTGCTTGAGGGTGTTGTGTGAGCACTGGGAGCATGGTGGGTCTATTGTCTTGGCTTTATTTCATTTCGCCTTTCTCCTTCCCTCTCTTCCCCTTTTACAGTTCCTTCTCCTCCTTCTCCTCCTTCCCCCATTCCTTTCTCTTCCCCTTCCTCCCTGTTCCTTTCTTGTCAGGGTCCCATATAGCCCAGGCTGGTCTGAAAACCCTGTGTAGTTGAGTTGAGGATGACCTTGCTGCCTCCACCTCCCAATCGCTAAAGTTACTGCCATGTGCCACTGTGCCTGGTTTATTTTCAGATTTCCTAAAATAAACTTTGTGGTGTTTGGAAAGAAAATGCCCCCCCCCCCAAAGGCTGCGGCACTATTAGGAGGTATGGCCTTGTTGGAGTAGGTGTGTCACTGTGGAGGCAGTCTTTGAGGTCGCATATATTCTCAAGTCACACCCAGTGAGACATCACTTCCTGTTGCCTTCAAGATCAAGACAGAAGAGCCCTCAGTTTCTTCTTCAGCACCATGTCTATGGTCAAGCTGCCTTGCTTCCTGCCATGACTAAACCTCTGAACTGTAAGCTAGTCACCACAATAAAATGTTTTCCTTCTAAGAGTTGCCCTGGTCATGGTGTCTCTTCACAGCAATAGAGACCCTAATGATGCTATACTAGTTTTGTAGTTGCGTAAGTAAGCAAATAAATGAATAAACAAATAGATAAAGAGTTACTTCCAATTAAAAAGAACCCTCTCTTCATGAACTTACATGCCAGTGACTTTTATAAGGATTTTTTTTGTTTATAATATTAGTACATCCTTTCTCCCCTCCCTCTCCTTCCCCTCTCAGGTTCTACCTCTTATCAACTCCTCAATGCAGGTAATGAAGGGTCATGGAGATGCCTGTAAAGTAGCTATAGATTGTTTGCTCAACTGATGCTGTTGCTGTTGGCTACTGCTGCTTCTGGTGGTGCTGGTGCTGCTGGTGTTGGTGCAGGTGATACGGCTGGTGTTAGTGGTACTGATGCTGGTGGATGTGCTTGTGGTGGTGTTGGTGCTGTTGGTGCTGCTTGCTGGTAGTGGTGCTGCTGGTGGTGCTGGTTATGCTGGTGCTGGTGCAGGTCGTGCTGATGATGCTGGAAAGGCTGGTAGTGCTAGTTGTGCTGGTGGTGCTGGTGGTGATGCTTCTAGTGCTGGTGCTGCTGCTGGTGTTGTTGTTGGTGTTGCTGCTGGTGGTGCTGGTACTACTGATGCTGCTGCTGGTGGTGCAGCTGCTGGTGCTGGTGGTGATGCTGGTGCTAGTGATCCTCTTAGTGGTGGTGTTTCTGGTGGTGGTGCTGCTGCTGATGGTGCTGGTTCTCTTGCTGCTTGTGGTTCTGATGGTGTTGGTGATTTTGATGGTGGTGCTGGTGCTGGTGCTGCTGTTAGTGGAGATGCTGGGTCTACTGCAGCTCCTGGTGGTGGTGATGCTGCTGTTGCTGCTGGTGGTGGTGGCTCTGCTGCTGCTCATTGTGCTGGTGCTGCTTGTCCTGGTGTTGGTCGTGTTAGTGGTGCTGCTGGTGCTGGTGGCTCTGCTGCTTCTGGTGCTGGTGGTGCTAGTGCAGATGCTGCTGCTGGTGCTTGTGGTATGGGTGCTGGTGGTGTTGGTAGTGGTGCTACTGGTACTGGTGCTGGTGGTGCTGCTGGTGCTGCTGGTGCTGGTGGTAGTGGTGGTGCTGCTTCTGCTAGTGGAGATGCTGGGTCTACTGCAGCTCGTAATGCTGATGTTGATGCTGTTGGAAGTACTGGTGCTGCTGGTGGTGTCCGTGCTGCTGATCGTTGTGCTGGTGGTGCTGGTCTTGGTGTTGGTGTTGCTGGTGATGCAGGTGGCTCTGCTGCTTCTGGTGCTGGTGGTGCCAGTGCTGGTGGTGCTGGTGCAGGTGGTGCTGCTGGTGCTTGTGGTACTGGTGCTGTTGGAGGTGCTTGTGGTACTGCTGGTACTGGTACAGGTGATGCTGCTGGCGCTGGTGGTGCTGGTGGAGGTGCTTGTGGTGCTGCTGGTGCTGGTGCCGCTGGTGGTAGTGGAAGTGGTGCTGGTGCTGCTGGTGGTGGTGCTAGTGGTGG